>NC_134558.1:19131198-19465464 GCF_025594145.1 Primulina tabacum | reverse complement strand
CAGCAAGTATACTATCCGATAGGGATCCAAAATTTGTGTCTCGATTCTGGAAAAGTTTCCAAGAAGCCATGGGAACCAAAGTCACCCTCAGCACGGCCTATCACCCGCAAACAGATGGTCAAACCGAAAGAACAATTCAAACCTTAGAGGACACGTTAAGGGCGTGTGCTCTAGATTTCAAAGGAAATTGGAGTGATCATCTACCTCTAATAGAGTTCGCATACAATAACAGCTACTGCAGTAGCATAGAGATGGCCCCTTATGAAGCGCTCTATGGAAGAAAATATAGATCGCCCCTATATTGGATGAAATAGGGGAGAAATTCATCACCGGGCCTGAACTAGTACAGATCACAGTTGAGAAGTTAGCTATCATCAGGGAGAAACTCAAAGTGGCTTAGGACCGACAAAAGAGCTGGGCTGACTTGAAGAGAAGACTGTTGGAGTTTGAAGTCGGAGAAAAGGCTTATGTCAAGGTTTCACCTATGAAGCGAGTGGTCTGCTTCAGAAAATCGGGAAAATTGAACCCAAGATACGTCGAACCCTTCGAGATTTGAAGTTCTTATAAGTTCTATCCTAAAATGTTCTGATTCGAAGTTCTGATTGTTCTAAGCCTGATTCTTGTTCATCCAACTCTGAACCTATGATTTGATCAATGTTTGGCTTCTGTCAGTCGACTCTAATATACTATGCTATGTAAAAAGAAGAAGGTTTTAAAAGTATTAAGTATCAAATGTTTTCTGGTATTCGATCGGCCCAACTTGCAGAGTGTTTCCCAAAACGCTCACCCTCCTTACATCCCTCCTCGGATGAAAATGAAGAGCATGTGGAAGAAAATGAGCAGGAGTAGTTTTGGGGCTGGTAAAGAATGAGAAGAAAGAATTCAAATTCTGGATGCAAAAGCCCATTAGTGTTCCTTTGTCTTTCTTCGTAAATATTTGTACTTTCTTTATTTGTAAAGACAATGGAAGTTTATGAAATAGACTGGTTTTTGGATTATTAATACGAGGCTTATTGTTATTTGATTAACAATGTCGGATGTCACCGACGCCTTGGTCTTGGGGCATGACAAAAGCTCGATTAAAATCTCAATCTGCCATGTTGTAGGAAATTCCTAGATAAATTACTCCTACAAGTTTTCCTGCGTAGAGATTCCCTGAGATAGTTCTCAATATTGAATTTTGAAGGTTACCCATTATTTTATCGTGTATAGCAATATCAATGAGTGAATCTGTTGGAACATTTCATATTCGCAATCTTGATTTTGATGTTAACAAAACTTGCAATTGTGTTTCTAACATATTTACTCAAGTGTGAAGTTATTAACACAAGAAGCAAACCGAAACTGAATTCTGCACAAACTAAATTTCTGGCAAGCTTTGGTTTTTTGATGATCTCCCTCAACTGGATGATCCAAATGACAATCCGCCAATTTACCTGATCAGAAAACTCAATTTGGAACAAGTTGTATTTCACGTCAGTTGGGCAAAATCGGATGTTATCATGGTCTAACTGATCATTGAATTACCGAACGGATCACACGAAAACAGCAATCAGTTGGGTTTGAGCAGTTGCGGTATTTTACTCATATCTCTCAGCTCAGTCATCGAAATGAAGCGATTCAGTATGCGTTGGAAAGATCAGACGAAGATCTACAAATCATCTTCAGAATTCAAAGTCTGTATCGAAGTTTAATATGCTGATAAATGACGATGAAACTACTGGTTTTGCGCAAACTGAAATCAGTTAGGCTGATTTCAGCACACCAACTGAAATTGAACTAGACCAACTGAACTAAACCAGCTGCTGACCAACTGAACCAGACCAGCTGAACTGAACCAGCTGCTGATCAACTGAAGCAGCTGCTGATCAACTGAACCAGACCAACTGAACCAAACCAGCTGAACTGAACTGAACCAGCAGTTGACCAACTGAACTGAACTGAACAAGCTGCTGACCAGTTGAACTGAACGACCAGTTGAGTTGACCAAAGTTGACCAGTCGGGAAAATGCCCACTAAGACGAATTTGACCGTTGCAACCTCAGAAACAGTACAGAAACTTTTCAACGGTCATATTCTTGTGTCTAACGTATATATCATTGTTGGAGCCTATAAATACAACATATTGAAGATCAAACAAGAGCTTTTGAAGTGGATTCAAAGCATGGGCAGTTAGCATGAAGAATCAGCTAGTTGAGAGCACAAGCCCATGTGTGAGGATACATTTGAGATGTACACTGTAAAGGAATATTCCTCACACACAATCACTCACACATATACAAGAGAGTTGAACTTCAAATATTAGTTGAGTGAGTCTTCACACAAAGACGTAAAACAATGTGTTTGTAGTCTTTGCATATGAGACATTAAACAATAAGCTGATTGTGAGGTGCTGCCTACAATCTTGAGTGCTAGGAGTTCAGTTTAGGCAGTGGGTAAGTCCTAGCTGAATGGGTTTGTACAAGGTGTTGTATAAATCAAAGTCTTCTAGTGAATCCTTTCCAAGGGGAAGAAGGGATGACGTATGAGCATTTGAAGTCTCCGAACATCCATAAACAAATTTGTGTCTATTTGTTTATTGCATTGACTTATCATTTTCATAGTTTTAAAGATGCATTGTTGAAGCATTTTATGTGTTCTTTAAATACCAAAATATTGCATACCAAATGTTTGATAAAATGCTTCCACCAAAATATTTTCACTCATTCAACTTGCATAATTTTTAAATGCTTTACAAAATATTTAATCGGTTTCTACGAAGGATTATTTCGAGTATCTTCCGCTTAGTTTGAACACCAAACTCGATTTAAATCATCGGTGTTCAATATTTCAAGAACCGAGCTATTGTAGCTCAACGATGATCCTCCCAATCGATTCTAACAGAATCTATTCCTTCTTTAAAAGTATTTTTTTTATAATAATTTGGATTGCTCCGATATGAATCTGTGACATGGTTCGTGCTATTTTTATCTTGAATTTTTGTAATTCTTCCTTAATTTCTCCAGAAAGAATTAATTCGATCTTCATCCAGTTTCCTATAAGTTCCATTGGGATTGTCATTTTCCTTCTCGAAACCTTATAGATTAGATGATGCTTTCTGTTTCTTAGGTAAAGATTTCCTAAGAATTTTTCTAATGTCCTGCAGAGAATATTTGATATCTATGTAGGTTGAATTTTTTCTCATGTTTTTTTGGACCATCTTATGAGATTTTATTTTCTGGCTAAAGAAACCGGACAAATCTTCATGTGTTGATATAAAGTGTTCATGCTGGGATTCACATAGCCGAATTCCAATCATTTATGTGATCTTCTCTGTTTTTGAAGTCTAGTACATCAATGTTAAGCATAACCTCATAAAGATGCATATGTTCCAAAACATATTTCCCATAGGATATTTGGTGCAAGGAAATTTGACTTCTCATCAACAATATTCCCGTTGGGTGTGCTTCTTTACCAACATGAAAATATGTTTGGGGGTCCTCTCATATTTGTATTATGAGATCCCACACTTTTATTTGGTTGTTTATGAGAAGATGGCCAGGTTATTGTGGGTGGTTCATCCCAGTTATGTTCATCTTTAGATCTAAGACATTAAGATTTGCAAAAGATTTTGCAAGGTCTTGGAAATCATCGAAACAAAACTTTTTTAAAGTTGTCATCCTATTAAGTTCTTTTCTGAGACATTTTTAATTAAATTGATTATTTTTTCTTCGTCGGTTAAAGGTTTTGTCATCACCTTAATCATCCCTCATGGGTTCGGTATCAAAGGATGATGATAATTTTCCTACCGAAGTCATTTTACTAAAACTTGTTTGTTGTTACAAAGTTTGAATTATTGCTTAAATATCATTTAATCTTACAAGAATTTCTTCTTATTTTTCAAGGATTTTTTTCTTTTGGTACATAATACAACATACTACCATAATTTTATACCGTCTTTTAGATTTCTCTAAAATCTCTAGAGAGCTTAGAGAAATCCAGTACTATTTTCAAGAACTTATTAGACAAAATCATAAATTTACCTTTGGATTCTGATAAGTTTTACATTGCTCCTGATATCTAACATTAGTTAGATCTTCTTGTTTCAAATATTCTAAAATATTGCAAAATATTGGAATAATACACGCAAATAATTAATCTCGAATCTGTGTTCGGATCCATATTATTTGAGAAAATTCTCATCCTCAAACATTTAATTACACATTAATAATAATTTTATATGTTTGAAATAATTTGACATCGACTCTGATACTATTTACGACTCAGGTAAATCAATCAATTAAACTCAACAAATATAAAAGCATTTGTCATTTTTATTATTTTAAGAAGTTTAAACAAAGTTTTTTGAGCATAAGAAGGTATCATAAATCTATGTTTTGATTTATTTACCATTTACCCTTAATAAGTTATCATAAATCTTTGTTTTGATTTATTTACCATTTACCCTTAATAATTTGTCACATTCATCTCTATTTTATTATGGGTTCATACTCTATATATATATATATATATATAAAAGACAACAAATGTGGAAAAATAGATATCAAATCAAAGCTTATAATACATTTTTCAGTAAAAATATTAAATAAAATGGAAATATTGCGACGAGAGTAGATAAGATAGGCAGGAGCGCGCTTACTCTCCTCTCTTCTTATGTGTCTTAAACTAAGCCACGTGTCGAGCATTTCTTGGCATAGGGTATATTCTCTGACCAATAAATGGGCCCCACTTTAGAACCTTTTTTAAAAAAAAAAACCATTATTTATAATATTGTCATCGATCCATTTATGTGCATCACTCAAAACTAATGGTCCGATCAATAAACTTGATAGATGGGGATTCAATCTAATCGCATAAAATTATTTGTTTTATCCCATAATTTAAGGGTATTATTCGAAAAACAGACTTTGCAAAAACAATTTTTTTAAAATTTTATCCATTTTTTATTCATTAAATGAATGGTAGCATTAATAGAAGTAAGTATTTTGAACACTCCGTGTATTTTAGTGGATGGAGTTAGTAAATTATATAAATAAATAAAAAAAATATGTCGTTTGTGAGACGGTTTCACGGATATTTATCTGGGAGACGGGTCAATCCTATCGATATTCACAATAAAAAGTAATATTCTTAGAATAAAAAATAATATTTAAGAGATCCGTCTCGTAAAATCAAACAAGTTTTTGCCTAAAAAAATGTCGAATCCAAACCTAAACAATTTTCAATGCCAATATCACCCTGTTTTCTGTCTATCACACACAAATTTGAAATCTTGAGCATTATCCGTCTCCTTGTAACGCGTGTCCCACAGTGCGGGAAAACAGACAATGCCCAATTAATGGATCTCGAACAATTGCCGATGTATCTTATCTTTATTACAGAATAAAATAGGAAAAATTTTGCTCCTTAATTTCTTGGATGTGGGTTATATATCCAAGACAAACCATTTCAAGAAATGACTATTAGCTTCATAATAAACCACACAATATAACTCGATCAGCCGAAGCACCAACCGCCATTTTTTCGGGCTTCGGAAGACCTCTGAGCTTTCTGTACACTTGTGGTCTTTTGATTGCCTTACGTTAATTTAATCAAAATAAGGTGATTTGTTCAACAACTTGATCATTTTTCTTCACAACCTCGAACTTTTTCTTTCTTTGAACAAAAATTGCTAGAGCTTTCTTGAATGGACGTAGTATATGAGTGTTACCACGGAAACTGCATAAAGAAACACGCAGTGCACACACAAGAGCGTGGAATATTATCCAAGGATCAGAACTTCTTGCTAACTTATTTTGTTCACGACCCATTTGGGATTATGTTAGTTTCTTTCCATTTTTTCGGTTATTTAAATATATGAAACGATATAAAGATCTCAAACTGATTATATGCAGTGCTAGCTAATCCAGTTGTTGACTCCGTTTTCCTTTCTTGACATAAAGTTTAATCCGATGATGCTCTAGAGAAAGAAGTATACGATTTGAATGCGTGGTGCTGTTTTGCAGGGAGATATAAAGCTCAAGAAATATCAATTCACTGTGAAAAAATGCTGATCAGGTGCACTGCGAATGATGTGCATACAAGAATAACATTGAAGGAGAAATACGCGGATCAAATTGATCTTCTCAAGGTGCATCCATGTCGTGCTCGAGTTAGCCAGAGGTCGAGCCCAGATCGAGCCACCTGGTGCCATGGTTCAAGAATCAAGCTAACAAAACCTGAGCCGAGGAAAAGGGCACAAGCCATACTTAGTCCTGTATCAGACCCCACTCCAGCCACCACAAAGGTTAGATTTTTACGAGAGTTTTAAGGGATCAAGAAAAAAAAATTTAATGTAGCTTAAATTTTGCTAAGTATTTTGCGATAAGATTTTTTAGTACTAAAATTTCACATGACAGTTGGAGTGAATAGCCAAAAAAGTCCCTGTATTACATGAAAATTTTCAATACTTCTGTGTGAAAAATCAAACGGTAGATTATTAGTTTTTGTTTTGTTTTTTGTTTCGTTCATTTGTTATATGTTAAAAGCTGCGACAAACCAAAGTATTCTCTTTCTGTGAAAATATGAATTTTTCTTATAAGGTGAATAAAACATGACTGAATTTCACTTTCACCCCGAGTTGAATTAGAAGCATTTGATTATAAAAGTTTTTTTTGACTGCACTGAAACCTTAAAACGGGCATACTTAATGTGTTTGTGCTGCAGTTGTCCTGTAGCGGCTTGAACTATCCATCTGGCAGTATAAATAACACGTGTATCTGTGGTGTTAAATCTTTTTCTTGGCTCTCACCATTGCCCACTTGACACTATAAACGCTGAGCCTCTCTGCTATCACTATTTGAAATTTGCATTTACAGGATTTATTGGTTTTTCTCCGTAAGTGATAAGTGACACCATGAAGGTAGTTCATTTGTAAACTGCTGTTATTCTTCTTATTCTTTTGTTAAAAATTCAGGGTAAGCCATTTATATGTTGTAACTGCAAAACTGAAAAGTATGCATCAATTGTGAATTCATTATGTTATGCTCTTAATATAAAAATCGTGCTTGGATTTTGGCTAATGTTTGATTTTATTTCTGATATTTGCCTTAGATTTTCGTCTGCTCCTGTGCTCCATGTGTATTTGTTGATAAATTTTTGTTGTTTTGTTTGCGAAGAGAGTATACACATTTGGCAAGGGAAGGAGCGAGGGGAACAAGGGTATGAAGTCCTTGGTAAGTCGGTAAATCTTGGAATAAGAGTTTATTTGTTCCTGTTGTTATTACGCTTTAAGACCCTTCCTTTTTGTATATGCTGTGCTGCAAACGTATTCGTAACTGATGGGCTACTTGAAACTTGAAATATCTGGCTAGATATTAAACGTAGCATAAAAAGATGAAGGATTTCGTATCATTTTGCTTTGAAGAAAAATTCCTAAATATTGTGTTTGTCACTTAATATTGTGTACCGTCATGTTCTTAGATGGAAATGGTGCATGCCAGATAAGTACTAGGATCAAATTATGCAGCATATTAGAATGTGAATCATTTACCGAAATAAACCAGATTCATAATCTGTACTAGTTAGGAGGAAAAGGTGCAAATCTTGCTGAAATGGCGAGCATTGGTCTATCAGTTCCACCCGGATTCACCATTTCTACGGAGGCGTGTCAAGAATATCAGCAAATAGGCAAGAAGCTGCCACAAGGATTATGGGATGAGATATTAGAAGGTTTAAAAATTGTGGAGGAGGATATGGAAGCTTCACTTGGTGACCCCTCGAAGCCTCTCCTCCTTTCGGTTAGATCTGGTGCAGCGGTGAGTTTTGTTCTTTCATAAACATTTTAATGTGGATCAAAGTTTTTAGCTTACTGTCATCTTAATATGAAATTTGATATTCAAATGCTTCTGGTTTAATGTAATATAATCATCGAATTCAATCATAGAAATTATGATAGAAAATGACTATCTTAAATACATCCAAGAGATCAAAAGTTGTGTTTCGACCGCTGATAGGTTTTAATGAATCACCGATTCCATTTTTTTAAATTAGATTTCTATGCCTGGCATGATGGACACGGTTCTAAATCTCGGGCTCAATGATGAAGTAGTTGCTGGTTTGGGGGCGAAAAGTGGAGAGCGGTTTGCATATGACTCATATAGACGGTTTCTTGATATGTTCGGAAATGTTGTAAGTTTTTCTCTCTCCTCGTTTGAAGACATTTCTTGTGCAAGTTCAAAATTTATAAATGTTATGGTTTTTTGAAGGTGATGGACATTCCACATTCATTGTTCGAAGAAAAACTAGAAAAGATGAAAAGTAAAAAAGGCATAAAGCTTGATACTGATCTAACAGCCTCTGATTTAAAAGAGCTTGTGGAAGAATATAAAAGTGTCTATCTTGAAGCTAAGGGTGAAAAGTTCCCTTCCGGTATGCTTTCCATTTTCTTCAAGAACTTATAGTTTATTAAAAAGAATCAAAACTTGTACTATTTTTGTTCCGATCTTTATCAAGAACTTAAGCTGTGCTTTTCGTTCTATTCGTATCAGACCCAGAAAAGCAACTGGAGTTGGCTATAAAAGCAGTTTTTAATTCATGGGACAGTCCAAGGGCGATAAAATACCGAAGCATTAACCAAATAACTGGTCTGAAAGGAACCGCTGTTAATATTCAATGTATGGTATTTGGAAACATGGGAAACACTTCAGGAACAGGTGTTCTCTTTACAAGAAATCCGAGTACTGGGGAAAACAAGCTCTATGGGGAGTTTCTGATTAATGCTCAGGTCTTGATCACGTGTAGTCATTTCTATTTATATCGAGAATATACACTTTTGATGGATTTTTTGCTTTATAGGGAGAAGATGTTGTTGCTGGAATTAGAACCCCAGAGGACTTGGATACCATGAAGAATTGTATGCCTGAAGCTTATAAAGAGCTAGTGGAAAACTGTGAAATACTAGAGGGACATTACAAAGATATGATGGTACTGATGAGTTATGTATTGTATGAATTTTCGAATTAAATATGTTTTAAGTTTGGCGCAGATAAGGATGTTGTTGTATGCTGTAGGACATTGAATTCACTGTCCAAGAAAATAGGCTATGGATGTTACAGTGTAGATCTGGTAAGCGTACAGGTAAAGGTGCTGTAAAGATTGCAGTAGACATGGTAAATGAAGGGCTCGTTGGTTCTCGTACGGCAATAAAAATGGTAGAACCTCAGCATCTTGATCAACTTCTTCATCCGCAGGTACAAGAGTGCGTATATAAATATTCTTCAAGAAACTACCTATTGTTTTATAGAACTTCGCGTTCTCATTAACATTAGCTATTTTTGTTTAGTTTGAGGATCCGTCTGCTTACAAGAATTCTGTTATAGCCAAAGGTTTGCCTGCATCTCCCGGTGCGGCAGTTGGACAGGATCGTTTTTAGTGCTGAAGATGCTGAAGAATGGCATGCTCAAGGGAAGAGTTGCATCTTGGTACGATCTTCCATCCTGTCATCTGTAGCATTTGATATCCCATGCATCGCGATCATTTCTTCCTAAATGTTGCATTCTTTGGTCTTGTTTTGATCGTAAAAGTTAAATGTTCTAAATGTTACTTGGTTTAAGGTGAGAACTGAAACAAGTCCAGAGGATGTTGGAGGTATGCATGCAGCTGCTGGGATTTTGACTGCTAGAGGTGGCATGACGTCTCATGCAGCAGTTGTTGCTCGTGGATGGGGGAAATGTTGCGTTTCTGGTTGTTCTGATATACGTGTTAATGACTCCGAGAAGGTTGAGTAATAAATTAAGTAAACAATATCGACAAAGTTTAAGAATTTGTATGTAAATCTCTCATAAAAAATGCAGGTATTTATGGTCGGAGACAAAGTTATTCATGAAGGAGAATGGATCTCTCTTAATGGGTCAACTGGTGAAGTAATCTTGGGTAAACAGCCGCTCTCCCCTCCTGCTCTGACTGGGGATTTGGAAATTTTCATGTCGTGGGCAGATGAGATCAGGCGGATCAAGGTGCTTCAAAGATTCTTGAAATAGAACGAGCACCATTTTCTGTATCAAAATCTTGAAATTTCGCAAGTGTTATTACTAATCTTAGGTTGGTGGTGGTGATTTAAATATCAGGTTATGGCTAATGCTGATACGCCTGAAGACGCTTTGACAGCTCGGAGTAATGGAGCACAAGGGATCGGATTGTGCAGGACAGAACACATGGTAAGTATTCCTCTGCTTCAAAACTTGTGCATCTATTGTTTCTTATAACATTATATGCTGTCTATCTAATCATAAATAACGTGTTTCATGATATCGTTCACGCTTTATTTGTCTCAGTTCTTTGCTTCAGACGAGAGGATCAAGGCAGTGAGAAAGATGATAATGGCAGTAACACTTGAACAAAGGAAGCAAGCCTTAGACTTGCTGTTGCCTTATCAACGAGCTGATTTCGAAGGAATTTTTCGAGCAATGGATGGTAAATCTTTTTTGTTAGAACCAATAGTTTGTATCTTATGATGTCACTGTGCGTATATGTAATAAAGTTTACACTTGGATAATGAAATGAAAATTGTATAAACCATTAAATAAAAAGCTGGCCCGTTTTTCCAACATTTCTCAGGTCTGCCTGTGACAATCAGACTGTTAGATCCTCCACTACATGAATTTTTACCAGAAGGAGACATTGAACAGATTGTTGAGGAACTAACCATCGATACCGGTATGAGCGAAGACGAAGTTTATTCAAGGATAGAAAAATTATCAGAAGTAAATCCCATGCTTGGATTTCGGGGATGCAGGTATTTTACCTTTTCCTCATCCTGTCTGTTGAGTGCTGTTATCACGTTCAAATATCTCTTCTCTATGTTTCTGTGTGGAATGAATCAAAATTTTCAGGCTAGGGATATCGTACCCTGAGCTATCCGAAATGCAGGTTCGTGCAATATTTCAGGCTGCCATTTCCATGACCAACCAAGGTGTTACAGTCCTTCCAGAAATAATGGTTCCTCTAATTGGAACACCTCAGGTATGTCATAAACACTGTTTTCATCACATTCTTGATCCTTGGAAACGCTATATAAAAATTCACTGTTCAACAAATATGCGGTGTATCCAATGGAGCTGAGATGGGAATATAACCGCATCTAAAATCTAGTTATTTATGTTTGGCAGGAATTGAGTCATCAAGTGAGTTTGATTCGTGGAGTTGCAAATAAAGTCTTTTCGGAGATGGGTGCCTCGGTGATCTATAAAGTAGGCACCATGATAGAAATTCCTCGAGCTGCTTTAGTCGCGGATGAGGTACAAAACTTACATTTTTGTGCTAATGGAATTATCTGAACAGTTACTAAAATCTTCATTAATTTAACGTTTCTTGATTTGTGTGTGAAGATTGCAAAAGAAGCAGAGTTCTTCTCCTTCGGGACAAATGACCTTACACAGATGACATTTGGGTATAGCAGAGACGATGTGGGCAAATTTCTTCCTATTTACTTGTCAAAGGGTATTCTACAAAACGACCCGTTTGAGGTTTGTCACTTTCCGTGGCTCTGTCCATCTTTTTTGGGAAAAAAAACTAGATTGAGGCATGACTGAAAGATGCAGGAGTTTGGTCATATATGCACTGTTCCAATGAAGGGCTAATACCAGAGGATTTGAAGGAGTGGAGCCTGAACTTTGAAATATTTTTGGAGATTGTATCATATCAAAATTTGATGATTTTATTTCTTGGCAATAGGTACTTGATCAGAAAGGCGTTGGCCAGCTGATCAAGATAGCTACTGAACGTGGGCGTGCAGCTCGACCGAGCCTAAAAGTACGATTTTCTTGAATCAATTTGCATAGCAAATACCATTATCTAAGTTTTAGACTCAAATCAAATGACATGGTAAAATGGCAGGTGGGAATATGCGGAGAGCATGGTGGGGAGCCTTCTTCTGTTGCCTTTTTCGTAGAAGCTGGACTTGATTATGTTTCATGCTCTCCTTTCAGGTATCATCCAACTACCTGCCTCTATTAGTCTATTTACATCTCAAGACGAAATCTAAGTCAATTTCTTTTTTAAAAAAGGTAGGTACATATGGATTTCAAATCCTTAAAGGAATCCTTATTTTCTTTCAAAAAACAAAAAAAAGCTGATTTCTTGTGTAATTTTTTCAGAGTGCCTATTGCAAGGCTAGCTGCAGCACAAGTTGCAGTGTGAAATGTGAAGTCAACTTCAGGAGGGATATATTGACATGTACTCGGAAGGAGTTGTAAATAAATAAAATGTACAGATGTTGGAATTTTTTTCTATACACGTATAAGTACTAAGATCCTCAATATTTACACGAGGATTAAAATTCATGTAAATATAAAATTTCTATTGAAAAAAAAAACAAGGAATTGATTATGGTGGACTGGTCTCAGTAAAATGTTGACAACTAGAGCTTGATAAAGTTAATTTTATAATAATTAATAGAGCAACAACAATAATAATTTTTTAATATTTTATTATAATAATAATAATACAATGTGGTTATTATTTTGAATTTTAATTAAAAAATATTCTCCCGTAGTTTATCATGAAGTCTTGCTTAGTTCAGTAACTTCAATTTGTATGGCATATTAATCAACATATCAGAAAGATTGAGACATGATCAGGAAATATGAAACTTGCCAGAAATGTGGCAAATATTTCCTGGCATAAACCAGAAGTTGCAAAAGAAGTGACTCGATGTCCTGAACCAAAGGATGAACCTCCAGCCCTGCGCAAGCACAAGAAAAAATATGGATCTGGATCCCCTACAGTGCACCAACCACAGTATCTGATGTTGTAGATATTTAATAGGCTTTTTGATTTGAGCTTCTTTCTTCTTCTTCTTTTTTTCCCTCTCTTTTCCTCTTTTATTTTCCCTCTATTTTTTTTCCTCTTCCACAAACATTAACAGACAGTAAAATCGATCATTTTACTACCGTGAACATATAATATCAAATATTTAATTAATAACTATAAAAAAATATAGAAGAATGTATTGGGATTTTAAATTATGAATTTTCTTTTTATTTTTGCATAGACATGTTAATAGTTTTATATTGTTAAAATTTTTATTCATTCAAAAAAAAAATAATAATACTCATCAAATTCAAAAAAAAAATAATATGGTTTTTCATATGTAAAAATTTAATATAGTAATATTTAATTGTAAAATTATTAATTTAACATAAAAAAATTAAAATATTTATATTATTTCATATAAAATTGTCCGCTAATGTTTGTGGACGAGGAAAAAATAGAGAAAAATGGAGAGAAAATAAAATAGGAAAAGAGAGGCAAAAATAGTAGGAAAAAAAAGAAAAGAAGTCCAAATCAAAATGCTCATTAAACTATCCACAACACCAAATGTTGTGGTTGGTGCACTGTAGAGGATCCAGGTCCAAAAAATATGCACACTCCCTACGCAGGCATTATCCTGTTCAGGTTCGAAGGGATTTTCTCAGCCTGAACTGTCAGTTTCCTGGCCAAATGGCCAGTGCTGAGCAGATAGACAAACCTACCAGAGACGGACCTATGCTTGGCCTGTCCTAGGCTGTAGCCCAGCCCAATTTTTTTTACAAAGAGTTATAGAGATTCGAGCCAATTTTAAATTTTTTTTGGTAAATATATATAGAAATTTAAGCACAGTCTAATTTTTTAAAAAGATAGCACGGTGCAAATAACTCATAAAAGTTAATATCTAGAATACCTATTTAACTTTTACAGTGAATAAATGTAGATTTTCGATATTTCGAAAGAGGTTTGGTGCAAATAACTCATAAAAGTGATAAATTTATTTTATCAATTCTTTTATTTAATAAAATTTAATTTTGAAAGTACATTTAAAATATATTAAAAATAGTTTTAAAATGTAAAAAATTTTGAATCTAAGTGAAACTTGTCTTATATTACACGGGTTACATATTAATTTAAATAATATATAAATTTTGAAAAATGATATTGATTAAACTGCTTTTTTGAAAATTAACTCTCCTATTTCGAATACGCTAGGAACAATAGATATTTTTTAAAAAAATATCAATGTCATTTTGCTAACTATTTTCATATTAATATCATATATATATATATATATATATTAACTTATTATATTAAGTTCAAGCTCACCTCAACCTCCTTAATTTCTGGATTCGTCCCTGACCCCTGGTGCGTTTTTTCATCAATAATCGAGATATTAGAACGGAATCATTAAACCAAAGGAAGAAAGGGTTTTTTTTTTTATTTTATTGCGGACTACTAATGAAGACAATGTCGAATAACGATGTTCTTAAGCTGTTCAACAAACTAGTAGCCATTTCATCTACTTACCATCTGTGCTTGAAGACGACGACCCTAACTGTCGTTCAAAAGTAGTCACCACGGATCATTCTCAGGGGATTGTAAACCACATCATGGTCTGTTATGCGTTTGGAAGAAAATCCTGCAATAATGAACCGATCAAGAAATGAGTAAGAGGTGTTAGATAAAGATTAATGGAGATAAAGAACAAAAATTCAAACTGTTTCTTGCTTTTTACCATTAAATGCTGTTGCATTAGGGCTGTATTTTCCATTGTTTTTAGCAAAATTTCATATAATTTCCCAGTTGTCTTAAGAGAAACTTCACCTTTAGGTAGTTTTAGACTTGAATGTAATCTTCCGGCAAGTAGATTTCTCCTCCAGTTTCACCATGTTGTTCCCCACTGATAGTTTTTTTTGCAGCTAAGAATTCTGCACTCATAGCATCCATTCCTTGCTGAATTGCTTCCTCTGCTGTCCCGTAACCATGCTCATCAGCAAACTTTCTTACATCCTCAGTTATTTTCATAGAACAAAACTTTGGTCCACACAGAGAGCAGAAATGGGCCACTTTAGCGCCATCAGATGGGAGGGTTTCATCATGAAATGACATGACAGTCATTGGGTCCAGTGACAAAGCAAATTGATCCATCCACGAGAACTCAAATCTTGCCTTGCTAAGTGTGTCATCCCAATTTTGAGCGTGTGGGTGTCATTTTGCTAAATCAGCTGCATGTGCGGCTATTTTATACACTATAACCCCGGCCTTCACATCATCTCGATTAGGTAAACCAAGATGCTCTTTAGGAGTTACATAACAGAGAAGTGCTGTGCCAAGAGCTCCAATATTGGCTGCACCAATGGCTGAGGTTATGTGATCATATCCAGTAGCAATATCAGTGGTCAAAGGTCCATGAGTGTAGAATGGTGCTTCATTACACCATTCCAGCTGCTTTTGCATGTTATCAGGAATCTTATGCATTGGAATATGTCCAGGGCCATCATTCATGACCTGTATGCATTACGGATCATCTTGGATGAAAAATACATCTTAAACGAGTACTTTATGATTCGTTTGATCAATAAAACCATGATTATAAAACCCAGTATGACACTATAAAATAAAGTTCGACGATAAAATAAAATCATAGCTTGGGTATTACTGAAGCGTCATGTGATCTTTCATATGGCCAAACTACTAGTACACACAATAAAAAAAAATTGTTACATGTACATCCTTTTCCCAAGCCCTTCGAGTTAATTCGCCCTGAGTTAAGAGTTCGGCAAACTGAGCAGTATCATTAGCATCATAAATTGATCCAAGTCTCAATCCATCACCGATTGACAATGATATATCATACTTATTACAAATGTCTAGAATCTCATCCCAATGCTCATATGCAAAGTTCTCTTTGTGATAGGTTAGGCACCATTTTGCATGAATGGACCCTCCGCCAGTAACAATTTCGATCATCCTCTTAGCAGTTATGGGGATGTACCGGAGTAAAACTCCAACATGAATAGTAAAGTAATCAACACCTTGTTCGGCTTGTTCAATTAGTGTGTCCCTGAAAATTTCCCAGCTAAGATTCTCAGCGATCCCGCTAACCTTTTCCAGAGCTTGATAGATGGAAACAGTTCCAACCAGTAAAGCAGAGTTGCATAAGATCCATTCTCGAGTTTCATGGATGTGACGTCCAGTTGAAAGATCCATAATGGTATCAGCAACCCACATTGTTTCCTATTGAAGCTTGTGAACCTCTTCTTCAATGGAACTTAGAACAACAGAGTTTCCAATATTAGCATTTACTTTCACCAAGAAATTGCGCCCAACTATCATCGGCTCCAACTCTAAGTGCTTCTTGTTTGAGGGAATGATTGCACGGCCACGAGCAACCTCTGATCTCACATATTCTGGGTTGAGCTTTTCACGAGCGGCACAGTATTCCATCTACTCAGTAATGATACCTTGCTTGGCATATCACATCTGAGTAAACCTTGGTCCTCCAAATTTCTCTCTTCTGTCGATCCATTCCTTCCTCAATTTTGGGAGTCCTGTTCAAGAAACAGTTTCCATATATTTTTAGCATTTGAACTGGATAAACCTAAAAATGACCAGGATATTCACAAAAAAATTTATATGAAATTTGAAAATTCAATAATATATGCAGCATGCGTGTCCGTCATACATCTGAGTAATTACAAACACCTATGCAATCACAACAGTAAAGTAAGAACAAGGGCGATTCTGAACAAATTGGAAAAAATCGTGTAACACAAAATGCTTACCAAGACGTGGGTTGATGTTCTGCGGACCACTGGTGTCATAGGGGTCAAAAGGTGGGTTTTCACCTGATAGATGGATGCGTCGGAATGGAACTCTAAGCAAATTACTAGATTGATCAAGTTAGGAAATGAAGAAGACGATAATTTTGGAGAAGACGTTGTGGTAAATCTTGTATTCTATATTTCCAGAATGAAACAAAACAAGAGTATTTATGTACAATTGATAAAAATAAAAATAAATGAATAAAAGTGAGATAAAGATCCAATCTGTTATAACAATATAACAGAATTACAGTTCTCCCATCTTTCAGAAGCATCAACAGATGAGATCCTCTACAACCAAGTGCATGGTGCATGACATCACTTGACTTCCCCCGCAAGCTCAGCAGGGGATTTAAATCAATGTAGAGCTTGAGTCTTGACCGATGAAAAGCAACCGACGATAATGGTTTAGTTAGGATGTCAGCTGTTTGATCAATCGAGGGCACATGTTGGACACTTAAAGTTTTAGAGAGAACCTTTTCTCGTACAAAATATAGATCGAGTTCAATGTGCTTAGATTTGGAGTGAATCACCGGGTTTGCACTTAGGGATATAGTGTTAAGGTTATCGCACCATAAGATTGGAGATTTGGGCATAGGGATGTGCAACTCAATGAGCAAGGACTTGAGCCACATTAATTCCGAAGTGGCATTTGCTAAGCTGCGGTATTCAGCCTCTGTACTGGAGCGGGAGACAACTGGCTGTTTCTTAGAGCACCAAGTAATAGGAGAGCTTCCTAGAAACCAACAGAAGCCCGAGGTAGAGCGACAATCATCTGGATCATTGGCCCAATCTGCATCACAATAACCAGAAAAAGACAGATGTGTAGAAGCAGTAAGTTGAACTCCGAAGTTCATTGTGCCATTTAAATAACGAATAATTAGCTTGACTGCCTTCCAATGTAGCTGAAGAGGGGCTTGCATGAATTGGCACACCTTATTCACACTATAAGCAATATCTGGACGTGTAATAGTCAAATATTGTAGAGCACCTACTGTACTCCGATAGAGTGTGACATTATCAAAGAGGTCCCCTTCTTGGGAAAATAGTTTTAGACCAGACACCATTGGAGTTGTGAGGCCCGGGGCCGAAGAGGGCGGGGGGTGATCGCCGGTGCCATCAGTTGCACGGACAATGAGCGGCTCCTGGCAGGCTTCTAGGTGGAGGAACATGAATGAACCGACCCACACGGGAATGAGAGGGATTCCGAGACTGCTCAATGTAATGGACTGTACAGTTGGAGAGGGCTTAAAAGATTTGATTTGTACTATTCATATCAAGAAGGTGCATCTTCTTTTCGGTAGCTCATCACATAAGAACTCCAAAGTTAAGCGTGCTTGACTTGGGGCAATTTTGGGATGGGTGACCTCCTGGGAAGTTTCCCAAGGTGCGTGTGAGTGAGGACATAAGCACGCTAGAAAGACTCGTCTTGGTACAGTGAGTACAGTCGTCGAATCTGGGGCGTTACAGTTGGTATCAGAGCCGACCTCTCTTAGTACGATGTGGTTCGGGGACGAACCAAGCGGAAGCTGGTGGGCATGTGAGGCCCGGGGCCGAAGAGGGCGGGGGGTGATCGCCGATGCCATCAGTTGCACGGACAATGAGCGGCTCCTGGCAGGCTTCTAGGTGGAGGGAACATGAATGAACCGACCCACACGGGAATGAGAGGGATTCCGAGACTGCTCAATGTAATGGACTGTACAGTTGAAGAGGGCTTAAAAGATTTGATTTGTACTACTCATATCACGAAAGTGCATCTTCTTTTCGGTAGCTCATCACATAAGAACTCCAAAGTTAAGCGTGCTTGATTTGGGGCAATTTTGGGATGGGTGACCTCCTGGGAAGTTTTCCAGGGTGCGTATGAGTGAGGACATAAGCACGCTGGAAAGACTCGTCTTGGTACAGTGAGTACAGTCATCGAATCTGGGGCGTTACAGTATCTAGGGCGTTACAGGAATAGGAAGAGGCTTGGCATTATCCATCTTAGTTCGAGCGAGGAGGTCATGAATGTACTTAGTTTGAGACATAAACAAGATGTCCTTTGTTGGTCGATAGACCTCAATGCTCAAAAAATAAGAAAGATCACCCAAGTGCTTTAAAGAGAATTTTGCATGCAGCTGGAAAATAAGATCCTGGATTTTTGATGGATCGCTTACTGTTATAATAATGTCATCAACATAGACAAGCACATAAATTATGTAAGATGATATATATCGCCTTGGATTGAACGGACTGAAGAACATATTTAAGTTTGTTAAACCAAGCACGTAGTGCTTGTTTGAGGCCATATATGGCTTTATTGAGATGACACACAAGCGGCAATCTAGATTGAAAGCGTTCAAACCCAGGAGGTTGCTGCATAAATTTTTTTCTTGAAATGCCCATTAAGAAAGGCATTGTTGACGTCTAATTGTTGTAAGAACCATCTCTTGGATAGAGAAATACTAAGAACAACCCGAATTGTTGTTGGCTTAATGAAAAGGCTAAACGTTTCAGTCTAGTCAAGTCCAGCTGTTTGAGAGTAGCCTTTTGCTACAAGGCGGGCTTTATATCGAGCCACAAAACCGTCAGCAAGAGTTTTGACTTTAAAGACCCACTTGCAGCCAATAATAGATGCATCTTCAGCGGTAGGAACCAGAGACCATGTCTGATTTTGAATCAAGGCATCATACTCAGATCGCATAACTTGACGCCATTCGGAATGAGAAAGAGCTTCATTTAGAGACAGAGGTTCATGAACCTTGAGAAGTTGAGTAGCATACACCTTGGGCTTATAAATACCATCTTTAGACCGAGTAAGCATTGGATGGATATTAACATGAGATGGCTTCAGGTGGCCGAGGAACAACAAAAGTAGAAGAAGGAGAGTCAAGAGGTGCAGGAGAAGTAATGTCAGTGGAAGCCGAGGGTACGAGGTGCTGTGGTGAAGTTTCTGCAGAAGGTGGAGAAACGTATGGCAATTTAGCTTGTGGAACTGAAATGGAGAAATAAAGAAGGAGGAGAGGAATCAATAAGGATAGTGGGAGCAGATGAAGAGCGTGCAAAAGGAAATGAAAGTTCATTGAATTTGACATGCCGGGAGACATAAATTTGACCATCATCACTTAAACATTTATATCCCTTATGATGAGGGCTATATCCAAAAAACGTGCAAGATTGAGATCTGAACTCAAGTTTATGAGAGTTGTATGGTCGAAGATATGGAAAACAACAACACCCGAATACTCGGAGAAGTGAGTAATCTGGAGCAGTATTGGTGAGACTTGTAAGTGGAATTGCCCCATGTGTGGCCTTGGTGGGAAGACGATGAGGGCAAGTACGACGATGAACAATGCGAATTGTTGAAAGAAAGAAACAAGAGGTCGAAATTCCCCTCCCCAATTAGTTGGTATGGCCTTGATTTTGGTGTCAAATTGGAGTTCAACTTGAATTTTAAATTGAAGAAAGATTCGAAATACCTCAGATTTTGTCTTGAGAAAAAAAATCCACGTAAATCTACTATAAGTATCGACAAAGCTAAGATAGTAGCGATAACCATTGGTGGACATAGTGTGAGCCGGTCCCCAATCAATTGTAATGGTTTGATATAGCTTGTATTAGAGGAATGAAACGATAAACGATGACTTTTGCCAAGTTCACATGAGGAGCAAAAACTGAAATTGTCATTCCTTGAAAGAGGAACATTACAGTAGTGTAAGATTGTATTTACAATAGCTAAGTTTGGGTGTCCTAATCTATTGTGCCAGTGGTTAAGTGTGGACGATGCCAATGTGGGAAGATCCTGAAGCACTTGATTGGAAGAGGAGTGAGCTGGAAGAGGTTGAGCTACAAGGCAAGCCGGTGCAAAGGATGAGAGAGGAACAGATTTTCCGAGGGAGAATCGATAGAGTCCCTCATGCAACGTGCCTTTGAGGAGGAGTTTCCCTGTTGTGCGATCCTTCACAGCACAAAAAGTGGGGTAAAATTCAAAGAAAACACCATTATCTACAGAAAATTTACTAACACTAAGTAAAATTTTTGGTGATAAGTGGGACTCGAAGGAGTCAATTTAAATGAAGGACACGAGATGATAAAGGAGAATAGAATTGAGAATTTCCAATGTGAATGATAGGCAAACCTGTTCCATCGCCCATGTGAATTTTACCTCCACCGCTATACTCAGATCCAAAGGATAAATTGGAGAGATAATTTGTGACATGATGTGAGGCACCAGAATCTGGAAACCACCATTCATCGGGGACTACCTCAGATTTTGTCATGGCCGTAGCAGCTGTAGGATTTTGATCAAGCACAGGACGACCAGTTTGGGCATTGTTAGAGGCAGTCCGATGTTGCATGTAGGAAGGGACAAATTCTTTGTCAAACCTGTAGTAACATTTCTCTGCTACATGACCAGTGTAGCCACATATTTTGCATGTAGGGCGATTGTTGGTTTTCCCAAACCAAGCCTTTCTGCCTCCACGATGAGTCGACCATTACCACGACCTCTTCGATTGGACTGTCCCTGCGAGTAGTTGTGTTTCTTTGGTTGTGATGCAGTGGTACTGTGGGAAGGGTTCCTTCAGCATTGATTGTGTATGACTCGATGTGGCCTTCATGTGAGAGTAGTAGAGCTCCCACTTCGGAAGATGACAACGCATCAATTTGAGATGTCACATGCACCACAACAGAGTTGTATTCCATACCTACTCCACCAAGGATATAGAGTATCTGATCGTCTTTAGAAATTAAATGGCCACATGATGTCAAAGTATCCACAATACCCTTCATCTTGCTAAGGTAATCCTTCATGCTGAGATTACCCTTCTTTAAAGTCTGATTTGAAGCTTGTATTGCATTATACGAGCTTTGGATCGAGTAGCAATAAGAGTAGAGATCCTTTTTCAGATTTGGGCTGATGTGTGGCAGCCAACAATCTAGCCTTGTACTCCTTCGGTCATGGAGGCTAACAAGAAGGAAAAGAGAATTTGATCATGTCTATGCCATGAGACATATAACGGATTCAGTTCTCCCATATGGTCGTCACTGAGAACGATTTTGGGTGGAGAGGAGGACGATTCATCAATGAAAGACTCGAGGCCCAGACCATGAATGCCAGCCAAAATTTGAAGGTTCTAGAGCATAAAATTCTCATCACTGAGCTTGACAGAATTAATATGATTTGTTGGGTTTATTGTTAAAGGGTTTGTGGAGGAATTAGTGAACACGGTGGAGCTTGACCCAAGATTCGAAGTGGCTTCCACCATCTGCTCTGATACCAAGTTAGGAAATGAAGAAGACGATAATTTTGGAGAAAGACGTTGTGGGAAATCTTGTATTCGATATTTCCAGAATGAAACAAAACAATAGTATTTATGTACAATTGATAAGAATAAAAAAAAATGAATAAAAGTGAGATAAACTCCAATTTGTTATAACAATATAACAGAAGACAGTTCTCCTATCTTCCAGAAGCATCAACAGATGAGATCCTATACAACCAAGTGCATGGTGCTTGACATCACTTGACTGATCATGTATGACTTCCCTAAAAAATAAGCATTGCTACCCTAGACATGTTTCAACATAAAAGAAAAGATTTGCTAACTTTAATTAAGCTGGAAATTATCATGTATAGCTGCAACCACAAGAGAAAAACTCACACATATTCTTTCGAGCTTTTACGAAAGCATTCTTCAAAGGATGGAAGCGGAAGAAAGTTAGGAGCACTAGGATCTTCCGTGTGCTTCCGTTGCTTAATCTTTTCTTGATTGGTTGCAGGGGCGGTCAAAGGTTAATGTAGCTTTGGGGCCTGCAAAAGAAGAGGAATCTATATCCTCTCTGTGTAAGATAGTAATATGTCCATTCACATCAATCCCACAGAAGGAGCTATTCAGAAATTTCAGGGAAGCCAAATGATTTATGTTGTTGCACACAACTGATGCCAGACTAGTTTGCATCAATGCCATCTCTGGTTTAGTAACCAAAAAAACAACATAACAATATTGCCTTTTATTAAACCGATATATTGAAGATATTTAAATAACAATTAGGATAAGAAGTATAATTGATGCCAACTGAAAATACAGATAACGATAAAGATTAGTGATAAACACCCTTCTATCCATAAAAATTCATACCATTCTTAGGCATGATAAAAAATTGCAACTTGTTGCAATAAGTGTCTAAAGATGAATTCTACAAATATAAATACAAAATAATACTCCAATAAGATCTCAAATCCATTTTGACATGTTCTTGAATAAACCCTTTTACCATGCCAAATCACAACCATTATTTCAAGGTAAAAAATTGTGCATGTGTCTAAAGCTTCTTCCTTTTCAATCTTCACGCAAAACCTTGAGCCCAATGACAAGTGATAGGATAGGTTAAAGGTGGAAGAGTATTTAGAAGGGGGTTGAATAAACACTCTCAATTTTCACAATCTTTTCGGATTTAGATGAGTTAGTTTAGTGAGAAACTGATACTCGAGAATCTTGTAAGTCAATATCAATCAGTTAACAAAGAATGTGCGGAAATAAACTGACTGATAGATAGAATAGAAACTGAAATAAAAAGACACAAGATTTTATGGATGTTCGGAGATTTCAAACACTCCTACGTCACCTTTCTATCACAAAGATATGATATTCACTAAAAGACTATGATCGATACAAACATTTGTACAGACCCACTTCAGTTTTGAACTTAACAATGTCAAACTGAAACTCTTAGTTACAAAATTGTTTACAATACTCACTAGAACTGAAATATTTTAGCACAGCTGATCTCTTGCAAGATCAAGTATTAGAATATGTGAAAGCTCGAAATATAGCCTGAAAGCTATGAGTTTATGCAATATGCTTGAGCTTTTATATTTGCAAGGATTTCAGCAGAGTAACAGAATAGTAAATCGATCAGTTGATTGTTTATATTCCGAGAGAGTTGTTCAAAAAGTTGTTTCTCTGCTGCTCTTATCTGCTATTTATAGGCTTCCCTCCAACGGTAATATTAAATATGATTTGAAACTTTCTATCCGTTGCTTTCCACGTCAACATTCTTCTGACAGTAGTACACTGCAGCTTTTCTGAAATGCGGCGATACCGCTACTTGTTGCAGTCAGCTTTTGTCGGTTGAATGTCTTTTTCCTTAACTGATGACGTGTACAGCTGAGGGATCAGCTGATCGAATGTAGTTAATAAGCTCACAATTGTTTGTAGTAACTTATCAGTTTTCAACTGATCAGTCAGTTATCTGCGTAGTTCAGTTGCCTTAGAAAATCTGCGTAATATTCTTCAGTTATTGGCAACCGATAGTTTGCATATTTTAGACCATTTTCTATCAGTCTTCTTGATCAGTTGGTTTCATCTTTTAAACACTTTAGTTTGTCAACATCCGAAATTTAGTTTCCAACAATTTCTCTCTTTTTGGTGTTTGATAAAACTTAGAAACTATGAACTGAAATTGATCAACTGAACTCTTTGTAGGAAAAAAATAACTCTCTCAATGTACAGATTCGTACAAAGAATAAAAGAATAAATAATCTTCTTTCTAAATGAATAAATTAATCTTAAAAAATCTGCCAAATAATCTTCTATTTCTTCTTGATCAACTTTGAAGATTGCTCTGGCTGATCTTGTCCTCGTTCTTCCCCCCTTTTTTTCAAACACATCAACCTTTTTGGATAACATATGCACTTCTGAGGAGAGGTTTGAAACTGCATTCAATCGGATTTCTTGCAGCAAATACATTCGTTTAGATACAGTATTTTCCAAAAAGTCAAGGCGTCTTGTAACTAAGCCTGATTTTGGAAGTGGGATTCAGCTGACACTCTGTCTTTGCAAAGTTATTCCATTTTGAAAAATAAATAAGATACGTCCTTTTGGATTTGCTGAAGTCTTTCCATAGTATTCTCCTTTATAGAGTCGAATTTCATCGTGTGCAGATACTGGGTTGACAAGATATCAGAAATGGAGGTCATGACACCAACAAGGTTGGTCTGAATAGCCTGAATTTCTTCAAACATGGATTTAGTTTATAATGCCCAAATTCAGTACACGTATAACCCATACATTTATTTAATTGATAAATAATTTATTTTAATTTAAAATGAGTTTTAGCCATGCATGATTTATTTAAATGCATTATTTTAAATTAATTATGTCTATGTGATGCACTTTAAAATGTTATTTTCGAGTTTCATGTTTCAGGAGATTATTCGAGGCGAGATCGAGGAAAAGACCGGTGACGATTTTAGTAATCTAAAATGTGGTATTTTATTTTTTAGTCGAGGATGGGGCAATTTAATGATTTATTTAGTTTTAGCATTTTTAAGCTTAAATCATTTAGTTAGTAATTTTAAGAGTTTAAAACTTTTAAAATTAGCATTTTTGTGTGCGTTAATTTAATTGAGGAATTGATTTTAAGTTAGAGTGTGTTACTCTTTTATTAGTAATTTTATTAATTATTTAGCACTAATTTTTCTTCTAATTAAAATGCACACACACTTTTACACACACTAAAAACAGCACAACACTCACACACAAACAATTCATTCAAGTTTTATATTTTTGAGAGAAGAAAACACTAGGGTTATTAGAGAATAGTGCAGCCGCCCCCTCCTCTAAATTTCCAGCAAATTTTGTTGAGTTTCTTCAAAGATTTTAGCGCCACGTTCGTCCCGGATCAATCCTCGCACCATCTCCGCTTCGGTATCGTCGTTACGGTATTTCAAATTATCGAAAGGCACGTATATTCTGTTATTGCTGCATCGATCTCGTCATATTATGTGTTGTGTTGTTATTTATGCGCAAAATACATGTGTGATGTGTAGAAGTTTGAGCAATTACGTTTAGAACGCTTTTGAAACCATTTTTAGGTCTAAGATTTTTGTTTTTGCTGTCTTTTTAAATACTGCGACTTTTCGGTAGTGATTCTGAGAAAACTTTCAACACGAAAATTGTAGAACTTTTCTATACCTTCGATTTGACAATAATTCGAAATATTTGGATAAAAATTGAGTGAGTTATGATGTTTTTTCGTGGGAACTTCGTTTTTCAGAAAATCATGTATTGATGTGTTCTTGAAGTTTTAATGTTGCAGGCTTTGTTGGGGATCGAAGGGTGACCTTTGCTGCGTATTGGAATATTGGTAACGATGTTGGGAGTATTATTGAGGCTTCGTTCATGTCGATAGGCACTGGGATTAATTAGAAGTCGTAGGAAACGATTTGATGTCATTTGCCGTAATTTTTGTGTCGTATGTGTCGTAGGGTGACCGTCGTCGCTTTGGGGCGTTTGTATGAATTTGATTCGATTTATGGCATACTAGGATGGGTCTCGGGGTGTCGGTTCATGGTCCTTACAATCGAGTCTAGGATGATAAGCATTGCATGTATTGGAATTTCATGAGTTTGCAATTTCCGCATGTACACGGACCCCCACACGGACCAGGGCACGGGGTCCGTGCCTTTGTTTTCTTCTCAATGTCAATTTTCAGAGCCTACACGGACCCCCACACGGACTAGCACACGGGGTCCATTCCTTCCCCCTTCTGCACGACAAGTTTTACCGAGTCTACACGGACCCAGAGCCGGACCTGGGCACGGGGTCCGTGTCCCTTCTCCTTCCAGAGTATTTCTTTTGCGTACCTACACGGACCCATACACGGACCCAGGCACGAGGTCCGTGTACTTCATGTTTTTTGAAATTTTATACTTTGCTTTGGGGTTTCATGTCTTGGGTTAGTACGATGATTAAAATGAGGTCAAGTCCCGAGCGTTTTAGAATGCCTTAAGCTATTTAATTGATTCGGATGCGTACGATTACCTACGTCTAGGTTATGCAAGTTAAGTTTAAATTCATGTTAGTATGTGCAGCAGCGGCCCCAATCGAAGTCCAACGAATCCATCAACGCCAAGTAAGTATGTTGACGTGCAAGAAAAATATTTTCAAGTTTTTGAGGTATGCTAAATGTCTTGTGACCAATTTATGTATGGGGTTGGAAAGTGTTAAATCATGAACGGGGACCAACCCACCCCGTTAAATTATGAACATGTTTAGATCGTGATTGGAAAGCGTTAAATCATGAACGGGGACCAATCAGCTCAGTTAAATTATGAACAGGGATCTCATGTATGTGGCAGTGGATACGTCCCTGTTATCCCAGTACTGTGGTTTAGTCTGATCAGACGATTATGTTATGGGTCACTTACGTTGAAACATGCCTCTACGTAAAATGATGAAGTTATGTATGTTTAAGTATGTTCAAGTATGCAAGCATGTTTAAGAGAAGTTTATGTCGATGGCACGTCTAAGTATGTTTGTACGTATGTTCAGGTTTTATCTTGCAAGTTCAAGTTTTAAGTATGTGTATCCTATTTTAAAGTTTCATGTGATCTTATTATGTAGTACTTGTTACTTCCAGTTTATACTTGTTGAGTCTTTAGACTCACTAGACTTGATCGATGCATGTGAGGATGTTTATGGGGAGACTGAAGGTGGGGACCAAGGAGCAGGCTTGGACTGAGCGAGAGGCTAAACCCGAGGACCGCCATGTTTTATGTTTATGAAAACATTTTATACTTTGGTCAAACTTTAAATTTCAAATCTTTTGGTTGCAACAACTTGTGAGACGTATACTTTATCTCTTTTATCGAAATTTGAATGTTCACGCTTATTTAAGAAAATTTTTAATTCTTCCGCAAATTTTAGTAGTAAAAAGTACGGTACGTTACAGTTGGTATCAGAGCCATGTTCTTGTAAAGGGTTACGCCTACTGCTAGTCGCAAGAAGCTCGCGAAGTCACACCTCAAGTCTGTAAGTTTTAAGGTTTCAAATTTATGATTATGTAGTAAGCATTAAGTTCTGATTTCAGCATGTGCATATTTTAAAGTTCAAGTACGTGCATCTTATGTTGTCTATATCATGTTCATGCATTTGGGGTTTACGTGTTGGATTAATTATTGGAACAGTATGCCTCCTAGACGTGTGATCGACCGTGAAGCAAGGGATGAGGATAGAGAGGCTCGAGAGGAGAGGAGAGACACTCCTCCTCCTCCACCTCTAGACTTGCAGGCACAGATGCTTGTAGGTATGACGCAGTTCTTAGCACAGTTTGCGAGGAACCAGACTGCAGTAGACGCAGGGGAGAGGCCCAGACCTGAGGCGGTGTATGAGAGGTTCAGGAGGATGAATCCTAAGGAGTTTTCGGGTACCTCTGACCCGATGATAGCTGCGGGATGGATTAAGTACATCGAGATAATCTTTGATTTCATGGAACTGACCGATGCAGATAGGGTCAGGTGTGCCACATTCTTTCTGACAGGGGACGCCAGGCTATGTTGGGAGACTGCGTCAGTGGCAGTAAACTTGCAGGTGTTGCCTTGGAATGGTTTCAAGGAGGTTTTCTACTCTAAGTACTTCACTGAAGAAGTACGTTCCCGTCTGACCAGAGAGTTCATGACGCTGCGACAGGGAGACAGCAGCGTGACAGACTTTGTCCGGAAGTTCGAAAGGGGGTGTCACTTTGTACCCCTGATAGCTAATGATGCCTAGAGTAAGCTGAGGCATTTCATGGATGGATTGCGGCCGATCTTGCGCCATGATGTCTGAGTTGCTGGTCCTACTAGCTATGTAGTTGCCGTGTCTAGAGCATTGGCGGCAGAGCATGATCAGAGGGATATCGAGTTGGACTGGCAGAGCAAGAGGCCCTATCAGGCACCACCGCAACACCAGTAGCATTAGAGGCCCCAGTTTAAGAAACCGTATCAGGAGCCGCCAGGGAAGAAGCCATATCAGGGATCGCCAAAGGGCAAGGGTCCAATTCAGCAGTAAGTGGCGCCTCAGAAGCCTGGAACTTTCCCGGTGTGCCCTAAGTGCAACAGCCAGCATCCGGGGCAGTGCTTATACGGGTCAGGAAAGTGTTATAAATGTGGAGCTACTGACCACATGCTGAAAGAGTGCCCACAGTGGAAGCAGCCAACTCAGGGCAGGGTATTCGCCATGTATGCATAGGAGGCGAACCCAGACACTACACTGCTGACTGGGTAACTTATTTAATTCCGTACAGTATTAAATTTTTGCCTTGCATGTTTATTTGAATTGGGATTATTAGGATGTTAGATGGGGTTTTTGGTGTCTTTTGTTGCATAAGACCACTATTATAATTTTGGGATATAAGTTTTGGTGTTGTGCTAACGTCTCTCAGGAAATATTTTCATTAAGAGAATAGCTACTCAGGCCTTGATAGATTCAGGAGCCACCCATTCATTTATTTCGTAAACGTTCGCTAACCACTTTGATATCAAGACCATTGGACTCAACGTGAATTATTCAGTGACAGTCCCATCCGGGGAAGAACTATCAGCTACTAGTGTGGTCATAGACATTGACCTGGAATTATACGGCCACCTAATGTATGCCGACTTGATCATCTTGCCAATGACAGAATTTGATATCATACTGGGAATGGACTGATTGACGAGGAACCGAGTCTTGATCAACTTTCAGAAGAGATCCGTTTTGGTTAGACCAGTGGGCATGGAGCAGTTTCTGTTTGAACCAGCCAGATGGAGAAGTTTCCCTCGCATGATCTCTTGCATGCAGGCTCGGAGACTTATTTCTAAGGTGTGTCAGGCCTTCTTGGCCAGCGTTATTTCGACACCTGACATACCCACTCCGTCACTAACAGATGTGCCAGTAGTCAGAGACTTCCCAGACGTCTTTCCCGATGACATCACAGGTCTTCCACCAGAGAGAGGTGGAGTTTGCGATTGATCTCATGCCAGGCACAGTGCCAATCTCTAAGGCACCATACCGATTAGCTCCAGCTGAGATGTTAGAACTCAAGCAACAGATTCATGAGCTTCTCGACAAGGAATTCATCCGCCCCAGTTTCTCACCGTGGGATGCACCGGTACTTTTTGTAAAGAAGAAGGATGGGAGTATGAGGCTGTGCATCGATTACCGAGAGTTGAACAAGGTAACGATAAAGAACAAGTACCCACTTCCTAGGATCGAAGACTTGTTTGATCAATTGCAGGGAGCCACAATATTTTCTAAAATAGATCTTCGATCAGGGTATCACCAGCTGAAGGTGATGGAGGCCGATGTTCATAAGACAGCTTTCAGAACCTGATATGGGCATTACGAGTTCTTAGTAATGCCGTTTGGACTGACGAATGCTCCAGAAATTTTCATGGACCTCATGAATCGAGTATTTCAGCCTTACCTTGATCAGTTCATCATAGTATTTATTGACGACATTCTTATTTACTCGAAGAGTCATGAGGAGCACAGTCAGCACTTGAAGACAGTTTTGCAGACCTTGCAGAGTCGCAAGTTATTGTCGAAGTTCAGTAAGTGTGAATTCTGGTTGGAAAAGGTAGCGTTTTTGGGTAACATAGTATCTAGCAGTGGGGTTGAAGTGAATCCATCCAAGGTGGCAGCAGTTAAAGATTGGGTTGAACCGAAGAATGCATCAGAGATCCGCAGTTTTCTTGGTTTAGCCGGTTACTACCGTAAGTTTATTCAGGGGTTTTCGTCCATAGCAGTGCCACTCACTTCACTGACCAAGAAGAATGCTAAGTTTGTGTGGAGTGATGAATGCCAGTAGAGCTTCGATACGTTGAAGCAAGCTCTTATTTCAGCGCTAGTGTTAGCCATGCCAACAGGGCAGGGAGATTTTGTGCTATACACCGATGCATCTAAGCTCGGGTTAGGCGTAGTGTTGATGCAGCATGGTCGGGTGATAGCTTATGCTTCCAGACAGTTGAAGGTGAATGAGAAGAATTATCCGACTCACGATCTGGAATTAGCCGCCGTTGTCTTTGCATTGAAGATTTGGAGACATTATTTGTACGGCGAGAAATGTCAGATATTTACCGATCACAAGAGTCTCAAGTATTTCTTCACACAGAAAGAACTGAATATGAGACAGAGACGGTGGTTGGAGTTAGTAAAAGATTACGACTGCAAAATTAGCTACCATCCGGGAAAAGCTAATGTTGTCGCAGACGCCTTGAGCAGGAGAGTGGCAGTTGTAGCACATTTGTCAGTGCAGAGATCTCTCCAGTCTGAGATTCAGAGGTTTGATTTAGAAGTTTATCGCAAGGGCAGAGCTCTGAGGCTGTCTAATCTGACGGTCCAATCTTCTCTGCTAGACCGTATTCGTGCAGGTCAGCTTCAGATGAGCAATTACAGAAATGGAGGCGGAAGGATGAAGCCAAGGGCAGTGTACTCTACACAGTGTCAGATGGTACTGTGAGATATAGAGACAGAATGTGGGTGCCTAGCGTTGATTCGATCAGAGAGGATATTCTGTCAGAGGCACACGCATCTCCGTATTCCATTCACCCAGGAGGTACCAAGATGTACAAAGACCTGCAGATTTTGTATTGGTGGCCAGGGATGAAGCGAGACATCCGCAGATTTGTGTCTGAATGCCTCACTTGTCAGCAGGTGAAGGCAGAACATCAGAGGCCAGCCGGAATACTTAAGCCACTCCCCATCCCAGAGTGGAAATGGGATAAAATTACAATGGACTTTGTGGTTGGATTGCCGATGCCAGTCAGAGGATCGAATTCTATTTGGGTTATAGTGGATCGACTCACCAAGTCAGCACATTTCCTGCCAGTGAAGACGACTTTCTCCATGACGCAGTATGCGAAACTTTATATCAGGGAGATAGTTCGGTTGCATGGGATCCCAGTTTCTATTGTGTCCGACAGGGACCCGAGATTTACCTCGTCTTTTTGGAAGAGCCTACATGCAGCCATGGGGACAAAATTGCTTTTCAGTACCGCCTTCCACCCGCAGACAGATGGCCAGTCTGAGCGAGTGATTCATATTTTGGAGGATCTATTGCGAGCATGTATGATCGATTTTCAGGGGACTTGGGAATCCAAACTACCTCTAGTGGAGTTTACCTACAACAACAGTTTCCAATCATCCATAGGTATGGCTCTCTATGAAGCATTGTATGGAAGGAAGTGCAGATCACCAATTCATTGTGATGAGGATGGTGAGAGAGCAGAACTTGGCCCGGAGATAGTTCAGCAGACTGCAGATGTGGTGGTCAAGATTCGAGACAGAATGAAGACCGCCCAGAGTCGCCAAAAGAGCTATGCCGATAAGAGGAGAAGAGATCTCGAGTTTGCCGTAGGTGATCACGTTTTTATAAAAATATTTCCCATGAAGGGTGTTATGAGATTTGGGAAAAGGGGCAAGCTGAGTCCGAGGTTTATTGGACCTTTTGAGATTCTTGACAGAGTTGGGACACTAGCTTACCGTGTTGCCCTTCCACCGAATCTGGCCGGGGTACACAATGTGTTCCATGTCTCGATGCTGAGGAAGTACCTAGCTAATCCTTCGCACGTGTTGAGCTATGAACCATTGCAGTTGGCTCCAGACCTGTCTTATGAGGAAAGACCCGTCCAAATCCTAGACAGACAGGAGCGTAGGCTTCGGAACAATGTGACCAAGCTGGTCAAAGTCAAGTGGCTGAACCAATCAGTGGAGGAAACCACTTGGGAGTCAGAAGCGGACATGAGGATTCGCTTCCCGGAGTTGTTTGGTAAGATTTAATTTCGAGGACGAAATTTTTATAAGTGGGGGAGGAACTGTAATGCCCAAATTCAGTACACGTATAACCCATACATTTATTTAATTGATAAATAATTTATTTTAATTTAAAATGAGTTTTAGCCATGCATGATTTATTTAAATGCATTATTTTAAATTAATTATGTCTATGTGATGCAAGTTAAAATTTTTTTTTCGAGTTTCATGTTTCAGACGATTATTCGAGGCGGGATCGAGGAAAAGACCGGTGACGATTTTGGTAATCTAAAATGCGGTATTTTATTTTTTAGTCGAGGATGGGGCAATTTAATGATTTATTTAATTTTAGCATTTTTAAGTTTAAATCATTTAGTTAGTAATTTTAAGAGTTTAAAACTTTTAAAATTAGCATTTTTGTGTGCGTTAATTTAATAGAGGAATTGATTTTAAGTTAGAGTGGGTTACTCTTTTATTAGTAATTTTATTAATTATTTAGCACTAATTTTTCTCCTAATTAAAACGTACACACACTTTTACACACACTAAAAACTGCACAACACTCACACACAAACAATTCAATCAAGTTTTATATTTTTGAGAGAAGAAAACACTAGGGTTATTAAAGAATAGTGCAACCGCCCTCTCCTCCAAATTTCCAGCAAGTTTTGTTGAGTTTCTTCAAAGATTTTAGCGCCACGTTCGTCCCGGATCAATCCTCGCGCCATCTCCGCTTTGGTATCGTCGTTATAGTATTTCAAATTATCAAAATTCACGTATATTCTGTTATTGCTGCATCGATCTCGTCATATTATGCGTTGTGTTGTTATTTATGCGCAAAATACATGTGTGATGTGTAGAAGTTTGAGCAATTACGTTTAGAACGCTTTTGAAACCATTTTTAGATCTAAGATTTTCGTTTTTGCTGTCTTTTTAAATATTGCGACTTTTCGATCGTGATTCTGAGAAAACTTTCAACACAAAAATTGTAGAACTTTTCTATACCTTCGATTTGACAGTAAATTCAAAATATTTGGATAAAAATTGAGTGAGTTATTACGTTTTTCGTGGTACTGCTCAAACTTCGTTTTTCAGAAAATCATGTATTGATGTGTTCTTGAAGTTTTAATGTTGCAGGCTTTGTTGGGGATCGACGGGTGACCGTTGCTGCGTATTGGTATATTGGTAACGATGTTGGGAGTATTATTGAGGCTTCGTTCATGTCGATAGGCACTGGGATTAATTAGAAGTCGTAGGAAATGATTTGATGTCATTTGCCGTAATTTTTGTGTCGTATGTGTCGTAGGGTGACCGTCGTCGCTTTGGGGCATTTGTACGAATTTGATTCGATTTATGGCATACTAGGATGGGTCTCGGGGTGTCGGTTCATGGTCCTTACAATCGAGTCTAGGATGATAAGCATTGCATGTATTGGAATTTCGTGAGTTTGCAATTCCCGCATGTACACGGACCCCCACACGGACCAGGGCACGGGGTCCGTGCCTTTGTTTTCTTCTCAATGTCAATTTTCTGAGCCTACACGGACCCCCACACGGACTAGGGCACGGGGTCCGTTCCTTCCCCCTTCTGCACGACAAGTTTTACCGAGTCTACACGGACCTGGAGCCGGACCTGGGCACGGGGTCCGTGTCCCTTCTCCTTCCAGAGTATTTCTTTTGCGTACCTACATGGACCCATACACGGACCTAGGCACGAGGTCCGTGTACTTCATGTTTTTTGAAATTTTATACTTTGCTTTGGGGTTTCATGTCTTGGGTTAGTACGATGATTAAAATGAGGTCAAGTCCCGAGCGTTTTAGAATGCCTTAAGCTATTTAATTGATTCGGGTGCGTACGATTACCTACGTCTGGTTATGCAAGTTAAGTTTAAATTCATGTTAGTATGTGCAACAGCGGCCCCAATCGAAGTCCAACGAATCCCTCAACGCCAAGTAAGTATGTTGACGTGCAAGAAAAATATTTTCAAGTTTTTGAGGTATGCTAAATGTCTTGTGACCAATTTATGTATGGGGTTGGAAAGCGTTAAATCATGAATGGGGACCAACCCACCCCGTTAAATTATGAACAGGTTTAGATCGTGATTGGAAAGCGTTAAATCATGAACAGGGACCAATCATCCCGTTAAATTATGAACGGGGATCTCATGTAAGTGGCAGTTGATACGTCCCTGTCATCCCAGTACTATGATTTAGTCTGATCAGGCGATTATGTTATGGGTCACTTGCTTTGAAACATGTCTCTACGCAAACTGATGAAGTTATGTATGTTTAAGTATGTTCAAGTATGCAAGCATGTTTAAGAGAAGTTTATGTCGATGGCACGTCTAAGTATGTTTGTACATATGTTCAGGTTTTATCTTGCAAGTTCAAGTTTAAAGTATGTATTTCATATTTTAAAGTTGCATGTGATCTTATTATGTAGCACTTGTTACTTCTAGTTTATACGTGTTGAGTCTTTAGACTTGATCGATGCAGGTGAGGATGTTTATGGGGAGACTGAAGGTGGGGACCAAGGAGCAGGCTTGGACTGAGCGGGAGGCTAAACCCGAGGACCGCCATATTTTAAGTTTATGAAAACATTTTATACTTTGGTCAAACTTTAAATTTCAAATCTTTTGGTTGCAACAACTTTTGAGACGTACACATTATCTCTTTTATCGAAATTTGAATGTTTACGCTTATTTAAGAAAATTTTTAATTCTTCCGCAAATTTTATTAGTAAAAAGTACGGCACATTACATAGTTTCTATTGATATACCAAGAGACATGGCCTCAGAAGCTTCTGGTTCCTTCTCCCGGTTTTCTTGATTGAAGATCACTAAAGCCCTGTCAGTCGGTTCATTTTCAAGATTGACCATTTTTGAAGTATTCTCTGGTATAGCTTCCTGTTGAAGCTGAGGAGAAGAAGAGAGAATCGGAACAACAATGGAGCTTGAAGCCTCTGTGACGGTTGATCAGCAGAAATAGGAACTGGTTCTTCAGTTGGTTTCTCAGCTGAATCAGAAATAAGTTCTTCAGTTGCTTGAACAACTGAAACTGTAGTTGGCTCTTCAGCTGGCACCTCTTTAGTTGCTGTAATAACTGTCTGTTCAGTTGTGGCAGTCCACGGAACTGGCTCTTCAGTCGGTTGAAAAGTAGCCTGTGAGGCTGGTTCTTCAGTTGTTGTTTTCTCTCCAACTGCTTCAGTTGTAGTCTGCTGAATATCAGAGGCAACTGATTTAATGACTTCATTGATGTTTGCCGATGTCAATTCAGTATTACTGTAAAGTTGAAGTTCTGCAGTGAAGGATTGAGGAGCAGAAGTTGACAGGTGAGCATCCTTTGAAGAAAGAGCAGTTTCTTGCTCAGAAAAATCAGCAACTTGTTCTTGTGATGGCTTTTGCGTTGGAACTGATTGTTCAGCTTCCTCTTCTGATGAGAGATTTTGGGAATCTTCTGGAATTATCAGTTCTTGATCATGTTCCCAATGTTTGATCTCCATCTGTAGCGAGATAAGATTCGAGTCCAGCTGATCATGAACTGCTTTATCATTGAAGGCAGTTGGACTGGTAGGATCATAGTTTTGGCGTAGCTGAACAACCATTTGTCTCAACTTCTTGGCTCGTACTTGATCGAAAACTTTTTCCTCTGCAACGCTTGAACCACTGAAGCTGCTTTCACCATTTTTAGAACTATGGTTTCCAGGGCAACAAACTTCTTCAGAATTGATTTCTTTTGTAGTTTCCTGGCAAATACTTGAGTCGTAAATCTCACCCATTCATCATAAGCTTTAAGCTTAATCTCAGAAAATTCATTGAGCTCTTTCTTTCCAGATGAGGTCAATATGGGTTTGGATGGTATTTGTGTGTCGGGACTCTTCTGTCATTTTCTCTTTTCCCTTGGAGTCAGTCAGGACATGAGGAATGTTCAGTCCCGATCTGGTTGCATCGATCACTTCTCTAATCACTATTCCTTTGGGTCTGGCAAAAGGCAATGAATTTTTGCCAGAGATAGTGATTAGTGGAGCTTTAACTCCAGCATGCTTCTTTTTATCATAAGAATCGGTGATAGGCTTCGTGAGAGGAGCAGTAGGTTGAGGTAACTGCTCTTCAGTTAAAAATTTAACCGATATTGCCCTCAAAGGAGTAGCCTTGATCGGCTGCTTAGCTCCTGATAGAATCAGTTTATCAATTGGGATGGTTCCCACAACGACTGTTGGTTTGGTCTTTAGAGTTCTGGGCTTCTTGGCAATCTTGGGAGAATGAGTCTTTTCTGAATCAGTTTCACTGACAATCAATTTGCGTTTGGTTGTCTTTTTCTGATAAGTTTTCTTGGCTTTATTTGCTGGTTTGGGAGCCTCCTGCGTCCCAATCTCCTTCTTTACCCTAAAAAACTGCTCAGGAAAGATGTCCAGCTTGAGCTTTGGCAGCGGAACACTCTTTGAATTGAAGATTTTGAATTTGGATGATTTCTCAGAGGAGTCACCCACCAAGCCCTTGCTCTTCAGCAGATAGCTGAGCTGCACAACAAATCCTTTCGACTATTTCGAAGACTGAAACATGTTCTTCAGAAGGTTGAAGATGATACCTTTCTAGTTTATTCTTTTTCCAGTCATGATAGCAGTCATGACTTGAAATTTCTCCAAAGCAAGGGCAGCAAACGATCATGCTTTGGCTAGAAGCCCTTTGGCCATAATATCAGCCAGTAACTAAATTTCTGTCTTGAGTTCCTTCTTGGGATTGGAAACCTTGATTTTCCAACCATCAGCGGATAGGAGAGTTTGCATCTCCTCAACATCAGAAGTTTTTACCTCAAAAACATTGGCCAGACCATCAGTTGGCAGCTGAAAGAGGTTGCTGAAGTAGTCTTCGTTGATCATCAGCAACTGATTGTTGGCGGTTGTAGTGATGTTGCCGTCAACAGAGATAAAACCATTGGTATAGAGATCCTTAATATCACACCCTTACTCTATACTTGACATGATTACCATAATCAAAATAGGATTTGACTGATATATCTGTACTAATGAAGAAATTCCAAACAAGGGGCATCAATTTAACGGTGTATAAAAATTTTGGCATGATGTCTATATATTTTGTAAAAGCCAAAAACTCAACTCAAGCGACAACATCAAGCATATTTTGTATCATCATAAACATCGTAAAACTTGTTCAAGCCCTGACATATTTTAGTACAATACTTATGTGGAAGCTATACAATAATAAGTCCCGGTTCTTGTCGAGGTGAGGCACGTCACAATCATCCATTGGCGAACTGGCATCCTACGTCTCTTCACTACCTGATCCTGTAATACATGAGCTACGTGAGTTTATAAAACTCAATAAGTTGGCACTTATACGTATCAATATGCGTAGAAGGAACATACACATTGTAATGCCCGGGATTTTATTTATTGTAATCGGAGATTATCTGAAATGATTTGGGGATAATTGAGGTGATTTTAGACGGAAAGGATTAGACTCGAAAAGATGGAAGAAAAAACGAATTTTGTGCGAGGACAGTACACCTTGCGCATATGCGCGACACAGAGGCACGCATATGCGCGAGAGGGAAAGAAGACCTCGCGCATATGCGCGAGGAGTATGCGCGCATATGCGCGAGTTTTGTTGAAGGTATTATGCGTGACCAGCAGGTCTCGCGCATATGCGCGGCTTGTGTGCGCGCATATGCGCGAGGAGTCCAGTAACCAAGATGCAAAACAGAACGTTGGGCGCATATGCGCCGAGATAGTACGCGCATCTGCGCGAAGCGATTACTTTTTCATTGCCGAGACAGTAGGTGCCGCGCATATGCGCGGGACTGAGCCGCGCATATGCGCGAGGCATGCGAAACAAAAATGTGACACTTGGTCTCCCGTATGCAACGTGTATATATATAGATTACAAGAAATTCAATTATCAGAAAAGAGGAGAAAGAAGAGAAAACCGAGGGAAGCTTCGGGTGAAATTTAAGTTACGAGCAATCCGTCCGTCTGTTTTCGAATCCGAGTACAGTACCGTGTTCCTAGCGACGACAGCTACAACGGGACGTAAGTTTCATTGAATTTTGGTATCGTTTGAAATTATGATATTGTCAGAATTGAATATGAATCATATATGGTGTTTCTGATATAATAAACATCGTATAATTGAAGTCAGATTGAAGAACAGACTGTGTATGTATTTGTTATGATTTTCGGAGTTGATTTGATTGAGATTCGATATCAGAACTGTATTTTTATTGATTATGAGTGGTACCAATATTGATTATAAGTCTGATATTATATCTGTGATGTTGAGATTGACGGGGATATCGAGACTGTATTGTTATACCGTCGAAACCTCAGTAAATTGATATTGATCAGATTCAGTAGTAATTTCGATTATATCGTGATATCGTCGATATGGATTAGATTGTATTTTGATTCGATATTGATCAGATTATGTTTGATTTGAGTATAGATCAGAATAGATTTTGAATTGAGTTGCATATTGAGATTGTGCCTATGCGATATTGTATTTCAGATTTGATATGGACAGATTTGACTTCGAGACTTCGACTTCGTCAGACCAAGAAGAGAAAGGTATAAATTTATGTTGATGTGGGATTGCACAACTCGAGTCCGATTGACTTGAGTTTCCCAAAATCACATACTTTACTTTATTGCATCGATATTTGCAATTGTATGAAGTTGATACCTTTGATTTTTTGATTTATGTATTGAGTCATTAAGCGGATACGCTTAATTGTGAATGAGTAATCTTGTGACAGTAGTGCCGGATAGTGATGGAATCGTCACCGGCACATTGCACATTGTCACATGATAGGATATTGGTGAAAATGCCAAAGTCTGTGACGGTTAGGTCAAGACACCGGACGTTTGGCTATATCGGAGTGGATAGAATTGGAGTTTCTTCTATTATTGGTGTTCGATATGGAAAGAGCCAAAGTCCGTGAATAAGAACATACCACCAGCCCGATCGGGAGTGTAGGTGGGTGTATGTTCTTATTCCGATCGGGATACCTAGATTAGGACTGAGTCGAGTCTGAGTCTGAGAATCACGGAGAGTGACTCATTGCTTGATATGAAATTATGTTCCTGATGATGGTATATGTTTAGAATATAATTTATTCTTGATATTGATTCATGTATAGGATTATAATACATGTGATGAATATTTGATTCATGTTCGGATTTTGATACATGTTATGAATGTTTATTTCATGCTTTTATATTGTTTATATGAAAGGCATGTATACTTGGTTTATATTGGGGATATAATTCTCACCGGAGTTATCCGGCTGTTGTCTTATTTGTATGTGTGCATAACAACAGGTGGGACAGGATCAGGGTCAAGACAAGAAGAGAGAGAGATCATGATTAGAGTGGAGACTACGGACTTAGATTAAAGATAGGGTTTGAACACTTGATAATTAGTTGTTAAACCTTAGTTTTTATTGAATGTAGACTGTACAGGACTTGTACTTTATTTTATACGAATATGTATATTAGTTAGATTCCATTACATTCCGCAATTAAAGAATTTTTTTTTATGAACCAAATTACTTGAATTAATAAATTGATCCTAATGATGATTAAGAATTGAATTAGCATCCGGGTCCCCACAACATGTGGTATCAGAGCTATAGATCCATTAGATTGAGACTAAGATAGAAGCTAGTGAGCGGGGTAGATTGAGTTTTCTTTCCTTGCATGTGATTGCTAGCATGTGATTTATTATAATGTTGAATTACATTGTATATGTTATTATTGCAGTATGTTTTACTGTTTTGGAAGATACATGTTACCTGAATATTGAGTTGATTTGGTAATGTGTATTATTTGGAAAAGAGTCGGAACCAATTCTTGATCAGAAGGTAAGCTGATCAGAAAGGGACTGAGATTGATTTATCTCATGTGATACTAACTCTTATGGTAATCAGATATACCTCTTCGAAAAATTCCAGAAAGAGGTAGTACTTCGACTTATCAGATAGATGTGTCAGAAACTCCAATGGAAATACAGTTGAAACAGTTTCAGTCATTTCAACCACCAATTCTGAGAGGTACTGAGACATCTGATGATTGTGAGAATTGGTTAGATGATATAGAGATATTGTTTGATTCACTTGAGTATCCAGACGAACGGAGAATTAAACTAGTGCCCAACCAGTTACACGACGTCGCAAGGAGTTGGTGGATTACAACCAAAAGAGTATTAGAACAGCTTGGTACGGTAATTACGTGGGAAATCTTTAGAGCTGAATTCTATCGAAGATTTTTCTCAGTTTCGTACCGAGAGGACAAGAAAGCAGAGTTTGAGAATTTGAAACAGGGCCAACTGAATATTGAAGAATATGTTACTAAATTCTCTACTTTACTACGTTTTGCTCCTCTTATAGCTGGGAATGATGAAGCTGTAGCGGATCAGTTCATCAACGGATTGAATGCTGAGATATCTTCCTTGGTAAAGGTAGAGCTACCCCAGCATTTTGGTGATGCTTTGAATAAAGCAAAGAGAGCTGAGGAAAGTTTGAGTCGACAACGAGGGAGGTTAGATGTGATCCGACCCCAGACACAGCAATCCCCTTTCAGATTTGATAGTGGCATTACAAGTGGGAAGCCAGATTTGTTGAAAGCTCGAAAGAAACAGTTTAAGAAATTAAGGAGCGGACCGAGCGGTTCATCTAGCTCCAGTGGTTCTAGCTCGAGTTATACTGAAGTTTATTACAGGACTTGCGGAGGAAGACATTCCACAGAGCAATGCCAATGAGTATTTGGTAGTTGCCGTATCAGCCGATAGTCAGGACATTTTGCGAGAGTATGTCCACAGAGAGGTTCCCGAAGATTCCAGGGAGCAGAGGCGTCTGGTGGTAGTGACCGAGGAACAGATCCAGGATGCACTTGATGATGTAGTGACAGGTATCTGTTCTTTTATGATTTTGTTGCATATGTATTGGGAGATTCTCGTACATCTTATACATGATTTCTGAGTGAATTGCATTGATGTATGCTTTATTCTATTGGGTCTGTATATACTGTAATATTGATTTCTTTATCTTTTTGGGGAAAGATTAATACCAGTGAATTCTGTAAATATCGTATACTGCAGTGAAGTGAGAATGAGATTGAGTTAGATTATGTTGTACTTGTATTGTCTGATTCTGGCAGCATTATTGATATGAATATATTGAACAAGTACAGAGCTATTGTAGATTCTTACCAGGAGATGGTAAGATTCGGACTTGAAATGGCCGAAAAATGAATAATACACGGTAAGGATTTTCGATTTAGAATTCCTTTGATATCTGTATTATTTATGACTCGATGATTATCGAAAGGAATGGAGTAATTCCTTATGCATTCAGTTGATTACTGAAAATGAATATACCATGAGCTGATTTGTCAGTAGCAGGAGAAATGCTAAAGTCTTTCTAGATGAAATTCCGGATTTGCTTTATATCAAGGAAAGTTATTTTAGCCTTGATTTGTTATCAGGTACTGTTCCTATTGTTAGAATTCCATACAGAATGATGTTGATTGTATCGGAAGAATTGAAATATCAGTCAGAAGATTTATTGCCTGAGAATTAGAGTTACATCTGATTGTGCGTTTCTCTGTAAAATACTTCAGTTCTGTTTATCAGTTCAGTTATGGGCGGATGAATCCTATGTTTAGAGGTATTCTGATGATTTTATGCCATTTATCTATGATATTTTGATATACTTGTGGCATATGACTGACTGAATTGAATACCTTGTATTGAATGATCTGAGAACTGAAATTGGTGTATACAGAAATTGTTCAGATATGAGTTTTGACTGAAACAGATTGTATTTGTGGGATGTAATATCCGATTATAGTATACCGATTGATATTAGCACAGCTGAGGCAGTGATCAGTGGCTGAGAATGACACCGAGTCAGAAATGTCAGAAATTTATTTTTTTCATGAGTTTAGCAGATTATGATATGTGACTGTTGTTTTGAAATTGCTTGCGAATTGTTATTGTTCTAAAACAGTATTTAAGACAGATTATATTGTTTGGGGGACATTACATCCGAAGATGATATAGCAGTTGATCTAAACAACGTCGAAGATGTGATACAGATTATTGGGAACCGTTGAGAGTATATACAGTTCAAGCCGAATCAGAGCCAAACTTACGAATTCAAGCAGTTCAGAAGTTTGATCAGAATGTTCAGAACTCGGTTTCGATAATCAGAACAGGGTGTCGATCAGAATATCAGGTAGGTGATACGTTATTGTATGTGAATAACTGACTTGTTTGTGCCAAATATTTCGAATCTGAAACGATAGGTATGATCAGAAATGCGCCATCTTTAATTCAACATTTATTCTGATGATAGAAAAATGTAGACTGACTTGAACTGACTGATGTTAGGAAAACAGATGAAATCAGTTGTAACAGAATTTGTACTAAAATGTCTAAATTGCCGACAGGAGAAAACAGGAGATTGGTTATATCGATTATCGATTCTTGAATAGAAATGGGAGTACATTTCTATAGATTTCGTAATGAAACTACCGAAATCTTTTCAAGACTGGGATGCGATGTGATCGTTATTAATAGATTTTGTGAATTTGCTTATATTATTTGTACATGAAGACTTACAGATATGACCAGTCGATGGAGATTTATGTCAGAAAAGAGGATAGATTGTACTGAATGCCAAAGTTGATTATATCCGACTGTGATTTTTGTTTGATTTTGTACTTTTGGCAGAGTATACAATAAACTCTTTCACTTATCGTCTATAGATCGACAGATAGTTGGAGCAAGTATCCTGGAACTGGAGGATATCCAGGAACTGTAGTACTGGATATTAGCACTGGTTGACATGATGTATTGTCACTTGTAAATTATTGTATAACGATAGTTATCAAATGAGTATGGAGATAGCATCATTCGAGGCATTGTACAGTGAAAACTGCATATTGTTTTCATATGGGGATTATATCTCGGTGATACCTGAGATTGGATTTGATAGGATCACAGATATGAAAAAGAAATTGAAACTGATTCAGAAGAGAATAAAGACAGCTCATAATAAATAGACTGAATATGTCAACGTCGGATGATGACTGTTGATATTTGAGGTTGAAGATTGAATATAACTCTGATTAAAATTACCAGATTGATAGGAGATGATAGTATTGATTTGTTATAAGTGGTTAATTGGTATATACGGATGTTGTATAGCCAGTATTGTAAGATTGATTCGATTATCAGTTATTTCGAGTGGTATTATGAGATTTTACTTCTTGAAGCATTATTCCAGATTGGAAATCAGAAACAGTAAAAGAAAAATGATTCCGAACAAAGACTATTCCGTTTGTGAAAGTTCAATGGAATCGTTATGATATTGAAGAAGCTACTTGAAAAATAGAATCTGAGATGCATAAAGATTCTGTAATTATTTCATTGAAGTGAGTTTCTGATGAACTTCCGTTATACATTTCTTCCTGGTTGATATGATTACCTGTGATATGATCTAATTGCCTGTGATTTCGAGGACGAAATCGAATCTTAGGGGGGGGAGAAATGTAATGCCCGGGATTTTATTTATTGTAATCGGAGATTATCTGAAATGATTTGGGGATAATTGAGGTGATTTTAGACGGAAAGGATTAGACCCGAAAAGACGGAAGAAAACACGAATTTTGTGCGAGGACAGTACACCTCGCACATATGCGCGACACAGAGGCGCGTATATGCGCGAAAGGGACAGAAGACCTCGCGCATATGCGCGAGGAGTATGCGCGCATATGTGCGAGTTGTGTTGAAGGTATTATGCGTGACCAGTAGGTCTCGCGCATATGCGCGGCTTGTGTGCGCGCATATGCGCGAGCAGTCCAGTAACCAAGATGCAAAACAGAACGTTGGGCGCATATGCGCCGAGATAGTACGCGCATCTGCGCGAAGCGATTACTTTGTCATTGCCGAGACAGTAGGTCTCGCGCATATGCGCGGGACTGAGGCGCGCATATGCGCGAGGCATGCGAAACAAAAATGTGACACTTGGTCTCCCGTATGCAACGTGTATATATATAGATTACAAGCAATTCAGTTATCAGAAAAGAGGAGAAAGAAGAGAAAACCGAGGGAAGCTTCGGGTGAAATTTAAGTTACGAGCAATCCGTCCGTCTGTTTTCGAATCCGAGTACAGTACCGTGTTCCTAGCGACGACAGCTACAACGGGACGTAAGTTTCATTGAATTTTGGTATCGTTTGAAATTATGATATTGTCAGAATTGAATATGAATCATATATGGTGTTTCTGATATAATAAACATCGTATAATTGAAGTCAGATTGAAGAACAGACTGTGTATGTATTTGTTATGATTTTCGGAGTTGATTTGATTGAGATTCGATATCAGAACTGTATTTTTATTGATTATGAGTGGTACCAATATTGATTATAAGTCTGGTATTATATCTGTGATGTTGAGATTGACGGGGATATCGAGACTGTATTGTTATACCGTCGAAACCTCAGTAAATTGATATTGATCAGATTCAGTAGTAATTTCGATTATATCGTGATATCGTCGATATGGATTAGATTGTATTTTGATTCGATATTGATCAGATTATGTTTGATTTGAGTATAGATCAGAATAGATTTTGAATTGAGTTGCATATATAGATTGTGCCTATGCGATATTGTATTTCAAATTTGATATGGACAGATTTGACTTCGAGACTTCGACTTCGTCAGACCAAGAAGAGAAAGGTATAAATTTATGTTGATGTGGGATTGCACAACTCGAGTCCGATTGACTTGAGTTTCACAAAATCACATACTTTACTTTATTGCATCGATATTTGCAATTGTATGAAGTTGATACCTTTGATTTTTTGATTTATGTATTGAGTCATTAAGCGGATACGCCTAATTGTGAATGAGTAATCTTGTGACAGTAGTGCCGGATAGTGATGGAATCGTCACCGGCACATTGCACATTGTCACATGATAGGATATTGGTGAAAATGCCAAAGTCTGTGACGGTTAGGTCAAGACACCGGACGTTTGGCTATATCGGAGTGGATAGAATTGGAGTTTCTTCTATTACTGGTGTTCGATATGGAAAGAGCCAAAGTCCGTGAATAAGAACATACCACCAGCCCGATCGGGAGTGTAGGTGGGTGTATGTTCTTATTCCGATCGGGATCCCTAGATTAGGACTGAGTCGAGTCTGAGTCTGAGAATCACGGAGAATGACTCATTGCTTGATATGAAATTATGTTCCTGATGATGGTATATGTTTAGAATATAATTTATTCTTGATATTGATTCATGTATAGGATTATAATACATGTGATGAATATTTGATTCATGTTCGGATTTTGATACATGTTATAAATGTTTATTTCATGTTTTTATATTGTTTATATGAAAGGCATGTATACTTGGTTTATACTGGGAATATAATTCTCACCGTAGTTATCCGGCTGTTGTCTTGTTTGTATGTGTGCATAACAACAGGTGGGACAGGATCAGGGTCAAGACAAGAAGAGAGAGAGATCATGATTAGAATGGAGACTACGGACTTAGATTAAAGATAGGGTTTGAACACTTGATAATTAGTTGTTAAACCTTAGTTTTTATTGAATGTAGACTGTACAGGACTTGTACTTTATTTTATACGAATATGTATATTAGTTAGATTCCATTACATTCCGCAATTAAAGAAATTTTTTTTAAGACCCAAATTACTTGAATTAATAAATTGATCCTAATGATGATTAAGAATTGAATTAGCGTCCGGGTCCCCACACACATCAAGTCGTGAACAACAATGAATCATTAAACCATGTCATATCATAGCAAATATTCATGTTCATTTTTGTACTTGAGCCTCATTAGTTGACATGTACTACCGTTTTTGCTTTATTATATAGCAACTACTGTGTTGGACGTCAGGGAGCAACCTTTGGCAACCCCACGCACTATGAACATATATTGGCCAATAGGTTTGGTGGACTTAAAACCACCCATGATGTCAACAAACTCTATATCATGTAAAAATCAGTCCTTTTCCTTTCATGTTCATGTTCATGTTCATGACATAGCACCCATCTTCAATATTCATGAGTTCCTTGCATATTTAATACATAACAATGAAATATGGTGGTATGTTTTCATCAATAAACATACTAACAATGTACATATAGCAATAATCAATGGGAAGTATTTGAAATCATAATACTACTCATGTATTACTTCAAGAACATGCCAACTTACAGTCCAAGCGTAAGAACACTGGTTTGAGACGATGTTTCTCGGTCTTATGCTGTCAAACATATCAGTAATTCAATTACTATGTCTATTATAGGTGAAGTTTGCTCCTCTACATTTATAATAACCAAAAGAGATGAAAACTTACACCCTTATGAAGTTCTTGTGATGGAGAACTAAGTTCCCACTTCAAAATGATGAAAAGAATTAAGAAGAGAGCTTTTGGAGGAAGGGTTTCTTGGTTTACTTCGAGTTTATGCTGTAAGGAAATGAAGGAATGTTGAAGAAGCCTTGAAATTTCAAAACTTATCCTTTTCTTGTACTCAGCGGTGCTCGGGCGGTAATATATTACCGCTCGGGCACCACATGTTCTGCCTCTGCGCACTGCGTCATCAGAGCTCGCTCCAGAAACAGCTCTTCCCTTCATAATTTGAAAAAGTTGTAGACATGAAAGTTGTAGCACTATGTCGTGGTCTGAATCTCCAAATCGTTTCATGTTATTTTGAGGTCTGAGTAAAAAGATATTCTTATTATCCTAACATGTGTCGGTGAGGGAATGACGGTATAGACGACACACTTCGGGGCACTTTTGGCTTGTCTTCCACAATGATTTGAACAACACCCAAAACATGAAAGTTGTAGCATTATATCTTAGCTTTCTAATCGTTATGTCCTCACACAATTTGGATCAATATTCAAATGATTATGCTAAAACTCGTAAGAACTATCATATTTTCATCTCATTTCCTACCAACTTCATTACACTACTTCTACCTACACATCTTACTCTCACTATTTAAACACCTATTGATTCTCAATAAACCATGAAAAATATAAAAATCATGTTCAATCTCAATATTGATACCTCAATCAACATGTAAAACATAATTAGCTAAATAACTACATATTAAATGACATAAACGCATTATTATCATTTGTACGAGTAACCGGGCATTACAATTCTCCCCTCCTTCAAAGAATTTTGTCCTCGAAATTTGACATACAATATAGTTCATGATATCTCTGTTGAATCTCGTCTTCTTGTTCCCAAGTTTCTTCTTCAATTGCATGATTGCGCCATAACAGTTTTACCAAGAGTATTTCCTTGCCTCGTATCACTTTTGTTTCCTATCGAGGATTTGGACCGGCCGTTCTTCATACGAGAGATTCGATGCAAGCTCCAGTGGTTCGTAATGAAGAACGTGAGAAGGATTGGACAAATATTTCCGTAGCAAGGAAATATGAAAAACATTATGAACATTTGATAAGTTCGGTGGTAAAGCAACTCAGTAGGCCCTGTCTCCTATTCGTTCCAAGATTTCAAATGGACTGATATATCTTGGAATCAACTTTCCCTTCTTACCAAAACGCAAAATTCCCTTCAATGGTGATATCTTTACAAATACATGGTCACCAGCCTGAAATTCCAATCGACGACGTCGCACATCAGCATAGCTTTTCTGCCGGCTCTGGGCAGTATGCATTCTCTCTGATCTTGGTTACTAATTCGGCTGTCTGTTGTACCAATTCAGGGCCTAATAATTTTCTTTCTCCTACTTCATCCCAATGTACCGGGGAGCGACATTTTCTACCATATAATGCAGTATATGGGGCCATTCCAATACTTGACTGATAGTTATTGTTTTATGTAAACTCAGCCAATGGTAGTTTACTGTCCCAACTACATGGGAAGTCAATAGTACAGGCCCTCAACATAATCTTCTAAGATCTGATTCACTCGTTCCGATTGTCCATCAGTTTGATGGTGGAATGCTGTACTAAATGCCAATCGAGTTCCCATAGCATGATGTAAACTCTTCCAAAATGTAGACGTAAATTTGGGATCTCTATCAGATATAATGGACACTGGAATGCCATGAAGTCTCACTATCTCTTTGATGTATTCTTCAGCATATTGATTCATCGTGTATGTGGTCTTCACTGGAAGAAAGTGAGCTGATTTCGTAAGTCGATCCACAATAACCCATATAGCATTGAATCCTCTTTGTGTTTTTGGCAAACCAATGATGAAATCCATTGTGATATGTTCCTATTTCCACTCAGGAATGAGTAGTGGTTTCAGAAGTCCTGCTGGTCTTTGATGTTCAGTCTTGACCTGTTGACAAGTTAGACATTGTGCAACAAATTGAGCATTGTTCTTTTTCATACCTGGCCACCAAAATAATGATTTCAAATCCTTGTACATTTTTGTGCCTCCTGGATGGATCGAATAGGGAGTAGCATTAGAATCAATAAGAATGTCAGTTCTGATCGTTCCTTACTTTGGCACACACAATCTCCCTCGATATGTCCATATTCCTTCCTCATTCAATTCAAAGTTCAAATTTCCTTTTTCTTCATCTCACTGCCTCAGTTGTTGTAATTCATTATCTGTACTTTGTTCGGCCTTAATTTTGTCTACAAGTGTTGGTCGAACCATGAGAGATGATAATTGGATTACAGTGCCCTTTGGCATAACATCAATCTTCAAATTCTGTAAATCCCATAAAATTTGTTCATGTACTTGCATTGCAGCAATAGAACTGGACTTTCGACTTAATGCATCTGCAACAACATTGGCTTTACCTGGATGATAGTTAATAACACAATCATAATCTTTCACTAATTCCAACCAACGTCGTTGACGCATATTCAATTTTTTTTTTGTGTGAATAAATATTTCAAACTCTTGTGGTCCGTATATATTTCACACCATTCGCCATACAGATAATGGCGCCAAATTTTCAATGCAAATACCACTGCTGCCAGTTCTAAATCATGTGTGAGATAATTCTTTTCATATTCCTTCAATTGTCTTGAGGCATAAGCGATCACCTTCCCGTGCTGCATTTAAACTGCTCCTAAACCTTGTTTCGAAGCATCACTATATACCACAAAATCTCCTGGTCCTTCTGGTATAGCAAGACTGGTGCTGATGTCAATTTTGCCTTCAACTCTTGGAAACTGTGATCACATGCTTCGTTCCATACAAATTTCACATTCTTGTGTGTTAAAGCAGTCAAAGGCAATGTTATCTTAAAAAATCCTGCTATAAACCACCGGTAATAACCAGCTAACCCAAGAAAACTACGTAACAAGGTAACAGTGGTAGATCGTAGCCAGTTATTAACAGCTTCAATCTTGCTTGGATCCACTGATAAGCCTTCTTTTGAGATAATATGGCCTAAGAATGCTACTTGTTCAAGCCAAAATTCACATTTCTTCCATTTGGCATATAAATGTTTATCCTTCAAAGTCTGCAAAACTAATTTCAGATGTTCTCGATGCTCCTCTACAGTTCGTGAGTTGATGAGAATATCATCTATAAACACAATCACAAACTTGTTTAGAAATGGCTTGAAAATTCTGTTCATTAAATCCATAAAAGCTGCTGGTGCATTTGTTAGTCCAAATGGCATTACAAGAAATTCATAATGACCGTAACTGGTTTGGAAAGCAGTCTTTGAGACATCATCTGATTTCACTTTTAGTTGATGATAGCCTGATCGTAAATCATTCTTAGAAAAGATGGCAGCTCCTTGTAATTGATCAAACAAATCATCAATTCTGGGGAGTGGATATTTATTTTTGATTGTCACCTTGTTCAACTCCCTATAATCAATACACAGACGAAGGGTACTGTCTTTCTTCTTCACAATTAAAACTGACGCACCCCACGGTGAAAAGCTCGGTCTAATAAACCCTTTATCAAGTAACTCTTGTAACTGTTCTTTCAATTCTTTCATTTCTGTAGGAGCTAATCGATAAGGAGCTTTTGAGATCGGATGAGTTCTTGCCACAATATCAACTACAAATTCGATCTCTCTATCTGGGGGTAAGCCTGTAACATCATCGAGAAATACCTCTGGAAATTAACAAACAATATCTGTATCTTTTAATTCACGAATCGGTGGATCAATAACTAAAACAGATGCTAAATATCCTTGACACCCATTCTGTAATAATTTACAATCCTTCATACAAGAGATTATTTGAAGAGGTAAGGATATACTGCACTTGCTACTGTGAATGGTTCAGCTCCTACTGGTGCAAAATTGATCATCCTTATGCCACAATCAATAGTAACTCTGTACTTCGAGAGCCAATCCATTCCCAATATCACATCAAAATCGGTCATTTTCAAAACTATCAATTCAGCATACATCTGATGGCCTTGGACATATAATGGACACCCTCGCACAATCTGATCTGTCTGTAATTCTTGCCCGGAAGGTAAGGCTATGGCGAGTTGTGTCTCTGTTGTACTTGCTGTAATGCCCAGTCTCCTTACAAACGATTCCAAAATAAAGGAATGCGTGGCTACTGATTCTAGTAAAACAATAGCAGTGATACCAGAAATCAAGAACATACCAGTGATCATCGATGTATCCGCATCCACTTCTTCTTTGGTCATGGAGAAAAGGCGTCCCTGTACTTTATCAGAACTTCTTGGACAATTTCTAGTGAGATGCCCTGGCTTTTTGCAACGATAATAAACATTGGAACCTTGCATACATTCACCGCCATGAAGTTTGCCACATCTAGGACAAGGTGGTCTGTCATGTTCCTTACGTGGAGGGGGACCCTTACCACGGGATTCCTCTGGTCGAGTACCTTTACTATCAATCTTTTTGCCTTGTTCTGTTGCTGGGCTCCTATGAAAGTACTGCTGCCTTCGCTGCTGCCTGTCTCTGTAAATATCTTGTTCATCTTGTTCTGCCATAAGTGATCTTTCCACTATCTCCCCATATGTAACAACTTTCGACATTCGTACATCTCGTTTAATTTCAGAGCGAAGTCCCCACATGAAGTGTTCGCCCTTACTTGTGTCATCCTGTGCAATAAATGGTACATATTGGACTCAATCCTCGAATTGTTGTATGTATTCTTTCATTGACATAGTTCCTTGCTTCATATTAAGGAAATCACTGGCTTTCGTACATCTTTGCTAAAATATTTGTTGTAAAACATGGATTTAAATGTATCCCACGTCAATGGTATCGTAGGTAATACCACCCTTGCACTCTCCCACCAAATCCTTGCATGTTTTGTTAACAAAAAGATGGCACAAGTTACTTAGTCGGCATCTTCCATGTGTAGGTAGGAGAAGATGGATTCCAATGATTTAATCCATTTTTTTTCTACTGACGGATCGGTGCTTCCCATGAATTTCGGAGGATTCAGACGTTGAAAATGATCATACACATCTGTTTGAATAGGTCTTTGTCTGGGTAGCATGGCTTGTGCGTGTGCCTGCTCATGAGTAGTCCGTTGCATCTCAAGTAATTGTTGTATCTGCTCTCCATGGACTTTCGCTTGTTGTTGGAGCAATTGAGCAAAGTCATCTATAGGTCGTGGCACACTGCCCTCACCTTCGACTGCTGGGGCCTTGCCCTTAGATGACTCTCCTTCATGTACCTTGCGTTTAGGTGGCATGGTCTTTTATCTTAACCTACATATAGGTCACGTAGAAACACATAACTTAGCATAAACTATAGGATACAAAGATACTTACTTGCCGAGTTCCGCAGGTATAGATGAAGTGCAGTGTCTTCCCTATCGAAGAACCGTGGGCTCTGATACCACTCTAAAATGTCACACCCTTACTCTATACTTGACATGATTACCATAATCAAAATAGGATTTGACTGATATATCTGTATTAATGAAGAAATTCCAAACAAGGGGCATCAATTTAACGCCATAACGGTGTATAAAAATTTTGGCATGATATCCCTATATTTTGTAAAAGCCAAAAACTCAACTCAAGCAACAACATCAAGAATATTTTGTATCATCATAAACATCGTAAAACTTGTTCAAACCCCGAAATATTTTAGTAATGTCACACCCTTACTCTATACTTGACATGATTACCATAATCAAAATAGGATTTGAATGTTATATATATATTATGAAGAAATTTCAAACAAGGGAATCAATTTGATGATTTATAAAAATTTTGGCATTATGTCACTATAATTTGAATATACCAATACTCAAGCAAGAATAACAATATGTAATACACCCTCAAGCAACAATAACAACATGTACATATAATCATATCCTTCTATACAAACATATTCTATATCATTATATTCATAGACATACACATTGTAAAACTTGTTTCAAACCCTGACATTAAATTCATTATAATACATTTACGGAAGCTATACAATAATATGTCCCGGTTCTTGTCGAGGTGAGGCACGTCACAAGCATCCATTGGCGAACCGGCATCCTATGTATCTTCATCACCTGATCCTGTAATACATGAGCTACATGAGTTTATAAAACTCAATAAGTTGGCACTTATACGTATCAATATGCATAGAAGGAACATACATATCAAGTCGTGACCAACAAAGAATATTTAAACCATGTCATATCATAGCATATATTCATGTTCATTTTTGTACTTGAGCCTCATTAGTTGACCTGTACTACCGTGCTTGCTTTATTATATAGCTACTACTGTGTTGGACGTCAGGGAGCTACCTTTGGCAACCCCACGCCCCATGAACATATATTGGCCAATAGGTTTGGTGGACTTAAAACCACCCATGATGTCAACAAGCTCTATATCATGTAAAAATCAGTCCTTTTCCTTTCATGTTCATGTTCATGTTCATTACATAGCACCCATCTTCAATATTCATGAGTTCTTTACATATTTAATGCATAACAATGAAATCTGGTGGTATGTTTTCATCAATAAACATACTAACAATGTACATATAGCAATAATCAATGGGAAGTAATTGAAATCATAATACTACTCATGTATTACTTCAAGAACATGCCAACTTACAGTCCAAGCGCAAGAACACTGGTTTGAGACGATGTTTCTCGCTTCTATGCTGTCAAACATATCAATAATTCAATTACTATGTCTATTCTAGGTGAATTTTGCTCCTTTACATTTATAATAACCAAAAGAGATGAAAACTTACACCTTTATGAAGTTCTTGTGATGGAGAACTAAGTTCCTACTTCAAAATGATGAAAGGAATGAAGAAGAGAGCTTTTGGAGGAAGGGTTTCTTGGTTTACTTCGAGCTTATGCTATAAGGAAATGAAGGAATGTTGAAGAAACCTTGCTATTTCGAAACTTATCCTTTTCTTGTACTCAGCGGCGCTCGGGCGCCAAAAATTCTGCCCAAAAGATGAAAATTTCGTGCACCGGCGCTGGGGCGGTCATTTTCTACCGCTTGAGCACCACTTGTTCTGCCTCTGTGCACTGCTTCATCAAAGCTCGCTCCAGAAACAGCTCTTCCCTTCATAATTTGAAAAAGTGGTAAACATGAAAGTTGTAGCAGTATGTCTTGGTCTGAATCTCCAACTGGTTTCATGTCATTTGGAGGTTTGAGTAAAAATTTATGCTTATTCTCCTATCATGTGTCGGTGAGGGAATGACGGTATAGACGACACACTTCAGGGCACCTTTGGCTTGTCTTCCACAATGATTTGGACAACACCCAAAACATGAAAGTTGTAGCATTATATCTTAGCTTTCTAATGGCTATGGCCTCACACAATTTGGATCAATATTCAAATGATAATGCTAAAACTCGTAAGAACTACCATATTTTCATCTCATTTCCTACCAACTTAATTACACTACTTCTACCTACACATCTTACTATCACTATTTAAACACCTATTGATTCTCAATAAACCATGAACAATATAAAAATCATGTTCAATCTCAATATTTATACCTCAATCAACATGTAAAACATAATTAGCTAAATAACTACATATTAAATGACATAAACACATTATTATCATTTGTACGAGTAACCGGACATTACATTAAATCTCTTTTGGATAGATTTCTTGGGAAGAAAGTCCCAAAAATGCCTTCAGTCCAGCAGCTTCTAATTTGAGAAACACATTTTTGATAGCCTCGTCCTGAATAGACAGGACTGAATCAACTGTAGCCATAGCGTTCAACATATATGCTGGAACTTGGTTGGTCATTTATGAAGGATTGATTATCTGCGAGAAAGAAAGCTCTGTGTTTTGGTTTGCTCTGTAAACTAAAATGCGCATAAATAAGAACTGAAATGTGCCGGGTTGATGTACTTATGTATGTGACTGTTCAAATTTTTGGACACGTGTCAGTCCAGTAAAAGATTGAGTAAAAACATGTGTTCGTATGATGAATGCGTGTGTAAGAGTTAAATGGACTACAGGGGACCACGTTTCAAATTACTATTCATTGACAAACATCAATTAAATGCGTAATTATCAGTCACATCACTTAATTTGGAATATATATCAAATAATCAGTTAACTTATTGGATAAAATCAGTTTGATCAGTAACTGAATGATCAGTTGAAAACTGAGTCAGTTCAGTCGAAGATCAACTGACTATTGTCTTATCAATTAACCATTTAAATTCGTCATTCCCCCTAAATAAATGCATATTTTAATCTGAAAAAAGAATGAAGGTTATAATAAAGATGCATAAATATAAAAGAAATCTTATTCTCAGAAGATGAATCGTCCGGAATGATGATTGCGTCTCTTCAGATGCCCTACATCTCAGATATAAATAAGAATGAAAGAGTTAGACATCAAGTATCAGCAAATAAAGCAAGAAAAGTAAATAACAATGGCCAAAGCAGGGAGTTCCACCCAGCCGGACCTCGCGGAAGAGTTTATGAAGTCTGTTGTTGCTGCTAGGAAGGCTGCAATGGAGGATAGTATATTTAAAAAGATACTAAAGCTCTGGACAAAAATCCAGGAGCTCCAAACCTCCTTTGAGGAGGAAGAGGTTGCTACCCCAAAAAGGGTGGCAACACTGAAGAAGTATCGACGGCGTCTTTGAGTCACTAATAATGTGGACATCTTCATAGATGAATGTGTCTACCTTCTTCTCCTCCTCAAGGAGCGGAAGACTCTGAGGAAGATCGCTTCCTCAGAGGACTTCCTAAGGACCTCTACTGGAGGATTAACCATGTGATTGACCTCCTTGAGGTCCGCATTTAAAAAAAAAAAATCATTCATGTATGCTCCTCCTATAATAAAAAAAATTATTATTATTTTTTTATGATGTCTTACTCTTACTGCCTTTTTATTTTCTGCATATTAATTGGTGACAACTGAATAAACAACAAGATAATATCATAAAGCATATTATATTAAGACAAGTCGATTAAGCCAAGAATGTTGCGAAAGTGAGAAAAATTTGTCTCGGATAATGGCTTTGTGAAGATATATGCTGCTTGTTGTTCAGTTGGTATGTATTCCAGTCTGATTGCTTTCTTCAAAGCATGATCTCTGATGAATTGATGCCTGATATCGATATGCTTGGTCCTTGAGTGAAGAACTGGATTATATATTATTGCAATCGTTCTTGTATTATCACAAAAGATTGGTGATTCTTTTGCAATTACTCCATAATCTTTTTGTTGTTGCTGAATCTAGAGCAGTTGGGCACAACAGCTTCCAGCAGCGAGATATTCTGCTTTAGTTGTGAAAGTTGCTATGGATGTTTGATTCTTGCTGAACCATGAAATCAGTCCGTCTCCTAGAAACTGACATGATCCACTGGTGCTTTTACGATCTAGCTTACATCCTGCATAATCTTTATCTGAATATCCAACTAAATTGAAAGAAGAGTCTTTAGCATACCATAAGCCCACATTTTGTGTTCCTTTGAGATATTTAAAATGCGTTTGGCAGCTGAAAAATGCGATTGCTTAGGATATTCTTGAAATCTAGCATACATGCAAACAAAAAATACAATATCAGGACGACTAGAAGTTATGTACAATAATGAACCTATTAAACCTCTGTAAAGTGTCGTCTCAACTGATATTCCTCCTTGATCATTGTCTAGTTTGATTGTTGAACTCATGGGAATATTTGCAGCTGAACATGTTTCCATGCCAAATTTCTTAAGCAATTCCTTCGTATATTTGGTTTGACTGATAAAAGTACCAACCTCCAGTTGCTTCACTTGTAGACCGAGGAAAAATGTCAGTTCACCCATCATACTCATCTCGAATTTTTCCTGCATTAACTTGGCAAATTTCTCACATAATTTGGGGTTAGTTGACCCAAAAATAATATCATCAACATATATTAACACAAGTAAAATGTGATCATTCTTTGAAAATTTGAGCAGAGTCTTATCAACTGATCCAACGGTAAAATCATGATCAGTTAAAAATTTTGAAAGATTTTCATACCAAGCTCTTGGAGCTTGTTTAAGACCATGTAAGGCTATGTTTAAATGATAAACATGATCAGGAAGAGAGCGATTGATAAAACCTGGTGGTTGTTCAACATATACTTCTTCCTACAACTGACTATTCAGAATTGCACTTCATGTCCATTTGGTAGACTTTAAAATTCTTGAATGAGGAATAAGCAAGGAACATTCTGATTGCTTCCAGTCTTACAACTGGTGCATAAGTTTCATCGTAATCTATTCCTTCTTCTTTCCTATATCCTTGTGTTACAAGTCTTGCTTTGTTGCGAAAAACTGAACCATCTTCGTTCAGTTTGTTTCTGTATGCCCACTTTGTACCTATAATGGTTTTAGAAACTGGTCTTGGAACTAAGTTTCAGACATTTTTATGGGTCAACTGAATTAGTTCTTCTTGCATGACATTTATCCAGTTAGATTCAGAAAGAGTTTCATCAGTTTTCTTAGGTTCCAGTTGGGAAACAAAAGCAGAATGAACAAATAAGTTAAACATTTGATTCCGAGTTCTTACTGGATCAGATGGATTACCTATTACCAATTCTGGTGGATGTGATTTCTTCCATCTGTATTCAGTATTTTTTGCATCCATCTCAGCAACTGCTTCGGTTTGTAACTGAATATTCTCTTCAGTTTCAGTTGCTGCTTTATCAATTGGTAACTGATTATTGTCATTTTGCTTCACCAACTGATTATCAGTAACAATTTCTTGTTCAACTGATTGATCCAGCACTTCTGGTTCCGGTGTTTGAAGAATATTTCTATTAATGTGATTCTCTTCTTCATTATCATCCTCCAAACTGATATCTGTAAAGCGATCAACTACCTCAACTGGATCAGTTGGCTTATTTGCTAGCACATATTGATCAAATACAACATGAATAGATTCTTCTACATTTAAAGTTCATTTGTTAAAAACTCTGTAGGCCTTACTAACTGATGAATATCCAAAAAATATTCCATCTGCAGATTTAGCGTCAAAATTTTTTAAAAGATTTTTGTCATTATAAAGAATAAAGCATCTGTAGCCGAATATTTTGAAATAAGATACCACACTTTTGCGTCCATGCCAGATCTCATACGGTGTTTTCAAATGATTCTTATTAATTATTTATCTATTCTTAGTGTAATATGCAGTGTTTACTGCTTCTGTCCAAAACCTTTGAGAAATACCAGAATCAGCAAGCATTGTTTTAGCAGCTTATTTCAGGGTCCGATTTCTTCTCTCAGCTACACCATTTTGCTGAGGAGTTCTTGCTGCTGAGAGCTCATGCTTGATTCCAATATTTTCTAAAAATTTTGAAAGATTTTGGTTGATAAATTCAGTCCCTTGATCAGACCTTATTCGATCAATCCCAACTGATTTTTCATTTAAAAGTCTTTTGAGAAGCTTAATCAGTTGTGCACCAGTTTGATCTTTGGATTTAAGAAATATAACCCAAGTAAAGCTTGAAAAATCATCCACGACTACTAAGGTATATTTCATTCCCCCTAAACTCATGAGTGGTATAGGACCAAAAATATCCATATGTAGTAGTTCTAAGCATCGGGAAGATGATTTACAACCCTTGTTTTAAATGAAGATCTTACTTGCTTACCAAACTAACACGCTGAACAAATTTTATCTTTTGAAAAATCTATTTTGGGCAAACCACTTACAAGATCATGGTTACTCAGATAGGCAATAGATTTAAAGTTTAGGTGGTTCAACCTCTTATGCCACAACCAGTTTTTAGAAGATTTGGTAGCTATAAAACAAACTGGTGCATGAGGTTGATCAGTACAACTGACTTTATAGGTATTTCCACAACGATTGCCAGTTAGGATGACCTCATCATTTGAGTCTCTAACTGAACAAATGTGTATGTCGAACTAAACTGATAATTTATTGTCGCATAACTGACTGATGCTAATCAAGTTATACTTAAAATTCTCAACTAGTAATATATCATTGATTGTAAAGTTATCATGGATAAGCTTATCCTTACCCACAGTTTTACCTTTGGAGTTGTCTCCAAAACTGATGTTTGGACCAGTGTATTTAATCATTTGGGATAGCAAACTTGCATCCCCTGTCATATGACGCGAGCATTCACTGTCCAGATACTAGGTTGATTCTTTGTTTGTACCTGCCACCTGCAATCACACACAATATATAATCTTGGTACCCATATCTATTTGGGTCCTAAACTGATTAGTCCTTTAGGAACCCAGACTTGGACCAGTCTAACTGACTTTCCAGTTGTTGTGTCCCAGATAGTTTTTCTTGGCTTGTGTGTGCTTGATGTATAGTGTGCAGATGAAACAATATGAGTTTTAGCTGTTTTCAACTGGTTGTTCAGCCGATATCTTTTCTGAACTGGCTTATTGTTATAGTAATTGGAGTAGCCATACGAATAGTTCAGGTTTTTATTTGTAAACCTTTTAGGTGACTGACTTTGTGGGTCAGCTGAAATTTTTGGGCTATAACCAACACCATACCTTCTAGCCTTTTTCTTATTTTCAATAGGTTGTACAACTGGTTTACTTGGCTCTGGTTGTTCTTGTGCCATGACTGATTTTACAAAGTGAATATATTTCTCTTTGTCTATATTCAGTTTTGGCTGAGTATCGCTGGTGAAAGTTTCATCTTGGTTGATGAACCCTAAACCAGTTTTACCAGTAACTGATTTTTGTTTATCTTGTCTTTCAGCTAGTGCAACAGATATTTATTCCATGCATTAATAAGCTCGGTTTGTTTTGAATTCTCAAGCATTAACTGATGAATCATAGATTGATTCTTGCTTCTTTCAACATTTAGTTCAGCAATCTCCCGTTTAAGACTCAACAGATCAACTGATTCATCAATTTCAGTTTTATCATCTTTGGATCAATTTGCTTTGCTCTGGACTTCTCAAAAGATAAGGCAAGCTTGTGACACTCATTAATCATGTCATGAAGTGTAGAAATAAGTTCATCTCGTGTGAAGTTAGTTGAACCAAATTAGAATATCAGTTGACTTGTTAACTCCAGTTCTGTGTCATCAGCCATCAGACACTTGACCTCTTCATCATCATCACTAGAACAGCTCAAGCCTCAGATTCTGAATCATCACTGTCAGATTCTGCCCATTTGGGCTTGCTTTCCTCAGCTAGAAGCACCTCGTGCTTCTTTCTGTAAGATTTTTTGTCATCCTTAGATCTTCTCTTGTGCTCATAAGGTTTCTTTCCCTTCTCAATTGAGCCTCGACTATCCTTCTTTGGCTTGGGACAGTCGGCAATGAATTGACCAGTTTTGCCACAGTTGTAGCAAGCATTAAGTTCCTCTTTGGAGTGATTTTTCTGATATTTTCTGGGAAGGTTTCCTTAATTTCTTCTCATAAATCTTCCAAATTTTTTGACAAACAATGACATTGCGTCATTGCTTAACTGATCAGCAGATTTGTCAACTGAACCAGTTGGTTCCAGTTTGACAGCAGTTAGGGCAGTTGCAGAAGCTAGTGTAGAAGGTTCCCCTTCTCTGGTTTGCAACTCAAACTCGTATGCTTTTAGATCAGCAAATAAATCATGAAGTTTGGCCTTGTTAAGGTCCTTTGATTCTCTCATTGCCATGGTCTTAACATCCCACTCCTTGGGAAGACCTCTGACTACTTTCAGTGCTACCTCTTTATTTGAATACACCTTTCCAAGTACATTCAATTCGTTGACTATGCCACTGATTCTTTCATCGTATTCGTGCATGGATTCTCCAATCTTCATCTTGATATTATTGAACTTTTGAACAGAAACAGATAGCTTATTCTATTTTGTTTGCTCACTGCCTTTGCAGAGCTGAATCAGTTTCTACGAGATTTCCTTAGCAGTTCTGCACATCTTTATCTTGCTGAAAGTGACTTTATCCAGCGTTTTGTACAGAATGTCTTTAGCCACGTTGTCCAAGTTGGATTTTCTCTTATCTTCAGCTGTTCATTCATCTCGTGGTTTTTCAATGCGGTGCGATGCCCTATCAGTTATGGCAACATCAGTGTTTGCCTTCAATATTTTCATGGGTCCGTCTGTAATAACTTACCACATGTCATCGTCTTGTGCAGCTAGATGAGCCTGCATTCTTATTTTCCAATCATCAAAATCTTCTCTGGAGAACATTGGAATTTTGTTGAACGAAGACATGGTGATTAGTTTGCATATAGAAATATTCAAAAAACAAGATTCAACTGCTCTGATACCACTTGATAGGATTGGTTAAAGGTGGAAGTGTGTTTAGAAGGGGGGGTTGAATAACCACTCTCAATTTTCACAACCTTTTCGGATTTCGATGATTTAGTTTAGTGATAAACTGATACTCAGGAATCTTGTAAGTCAATATCAATCAGCTAACAAATAATGTGTGAAAATAAACTAACTAATAGATAGAATAGTAATTGAAATAAGAAGACACAAGATTTTATGGATGTTCGAAGATTTCGAACACTCCTTGTAACCCCTTCTATCACAAGGATATGATATTCACTAAAAGACTTTGATCGATGCAAATAATTGTACAGACCCACTTCAGTTTTGGACTTCACAATGCCAAACTGAAACTATTAGTTACAAACTTGTTTACAGTACTCACTAGAACTAAAATATTTTAGCACAACTGATCTCTTGCAAGATCAAGTATTACTGTATGTGTTTGAAAGCTCGAAATATAGCCTGAAAGCTATGAATGTATGCAATATGCTTGAGCTTTTATATTTGCAAGGATTTCAGCAGAGTAACAGAATAGTAAATCGATCATTTGATTGTTTTATATTCCGAGAGAGTTGTTCAAAAAGTCGTTTCTCAGCTGCTCTTTTCTTCTATTTATAGACTTCCCTCCAATGGTAATATTAAATATGATTTGAAACTTTCTATCCGTTGCTTGCCACGTCAACATTTTTCTGACAGTCGTACATTGCAACTTTTCTGAAATGCGACGATACCGCTACTTGTTGCAGTCAGCTTTTGTCAGTTGAATGTATTTTTCCTTAACTGATGACATGTACAGCTGAGGGATTAGCTGATCGAATGTAGTTGATAAGCTCACAGCTGTTTGTAGTAACTGATCAGTTTCCAACTGATTAGTCTGTTATCTGCGTAGTTCAGTTGCTAGTTTAGTTGCCTTAGAAAATATGCGTAATATTCTTTAGTTACTGGCAACCGATAGTTTGCATATTTTAGATCAGTTTCTATCAGTCTTCTTGATCAGTTGGTTTAATCTTTTAAATTCTTTAGTTTGTCAAACATCCGAAATTTAGTTTTCAACAACAAGGAATATGCAGAATGTGACAGGTAAGTATTGAACAATCCACTATCATCCAAGACTCACAAAGGAAATCAATCTAATGCTTAAAGAATGAGCATTATAATTTCAAACCCATCAAATATCACATCCAAAAACTTAGGAAAAGGTGATCAAATAAATGAAACGTCATCTTCATAAACAAAAAATAATCACCACCACCCTCATGCATTCAATGATCCTACGCTACACACTTAGTAAACTCGAAATTCAGAAATGGCGTCCGAACAAACAACATGCAGAAAAATTTAGCAATAAACTGAAATATATAACCTTTTAAACCATGATTTCTAATCAGGATCTGTTGGTCCCACGTGCGGTAATTTGAGATAATAGATATGAAAATAAAGAATAAATTAGAAATCGAGATTTACGTGAAAAACTCCTAAAAATTATTAGGGTAAAAACCACGGGCAAGATGAAAATATTTCCACTATAATATTTTATGGTGTACAACTCACTCACTGTGTTTCCGAAGAGAACACACTCTCTTAATACATGAGAACAAAACACCTCACAAATATTATAGAATTAAGCACTCAAATACTTATAAGATGAGAGAAAACTCGAAGAAGGTATGATATCAGAACGAGGGGAGGGAGCTCTATTTATAGAGCTTCCTTGTTACTGTGGAACGTGTTTTTTTCTCTTCATTTTTCAACAAAGAAAATATATATTTTAATTCACCGCTGCGTATTGTTGAATTATCTGCCGCATGCAATTGTCAACCAACACCATTATGTCTGTCCCTACCTTTATAAAATTTTTTCCGAAATTTCTCCCACTTGAAGATTTGATTGAGAATCAAACACATCTCCACACATCTTTTCAATCTTGTCATTCCCTGCTGCTTACGTTTCTGCTAGACCACTTGAGGATCTACACCACTCAAATTTGTCAATGTTCATTGGCTTGGATCAAAAAATCAGCTATGTTATCTTTTGTATAGATCTTCTACATATCCACGTATACTTATTATACTAATTCTCGTACAAAGTGAAATTGGACTCCAATGTGTTTTGTCTTAGAATGAAAGGCGGAATTCCTTGCGATGTTCAAGGCACTCTGACTATCACAATACAAAGAAACATTCTCTTGTTTATGCTCGATCTCTTCCAATAACCTTTTAATCCATATTGCCTTCTTGCAACCTTGAGTAGCTGCCATGTATTCAGCTTCTGTCGTAGATAATGTCACAACTGTTTTCAGTTTATTAAACCCAACTTAATGCTCCTCTTGCAAGTGTAAACACATAACCAGTAGTAGATTTTCTCTTATCAGGATCACTTGCATAATCTGAATCGACATAGCCCCTGAGTGTAAAATCTGATCCTCCATAACATAATACATCATTTGAGGTACCCTTAATGTATCTAAGGATCCTCTTAACTCTATTCCAATGTTCTCGTCTAGGATTCGCCATATACCGACTAACTACTCCCACTGCTTGAGCAATGTCTGGTCTTGTACAAATCATAGGAACATCAAACTTCCCACTCCTGATGCATATGGTACTCGAGACATCTCCATCCTCTCTGCTTCACTGATAGGACACATCTCGGAGGATAATTTGAAGTTAACAGGAAGAGGGGTCGATATCGGCTTGCTATCTTACATGTTGAAGCATTGTAAGACTTTCTTCAAATAATTTTTCTAGGAAAGCTAAATATTTCTATTACTTCTATTTCGGTGAACTTGCATCCCTAGAATCTTGTTTGCTGGTCCCAAGTCCTTCATATCAAATTCCGTAGCCAACTGTGCCTTCAATTCTTGGACCTGATATTTGTCGGGGCCTGCTACCAACATGTCGTCTACATACAACAGCAAAATGATATAATCATCACCAGACCTCTTGAAATATGTACAAGGGTCTGCACTCAGTCTGTTGTATCCAAGGCTCATGATATAGGAATCAAATATCTTGTACCAACACCTCGGCGCCTGTTGAGACCGTACAAAGATTTGTTCAACCTGCAAACCAAGTTCTCTTTGCCTTTTTCCGCAAAACCTTCTGGCTGAAGCATATATATTTCTTCTTCAAGATCTCCATGAAGAAATGCAGTTTTCACATTTAGCTATTCTAGATGTAGGTCAAACACCGAACACAATGCAATGACTATTCTGACTATTGTCAGCCGAACCACAGGAGAAAAAATATTTAATTGAATTCAATGCTTTCTTTCTGAGCATATCTTTTTACCACCAATTTAGCACGATACGCTCCACTTGGTTATTACCATCACGCTTGATCTTATAGACCCATCTGTTACCAATGACTTTCTTCCCTTGTGGTAGTGTAACAAGATCCCAAGTTTTATTCATGTCTAATGCCTCCAACTCTTCTTGCATTGCTATCATCCACAAGGATACATTCGATCTTTGAGTAGCCTCGTGGAAACTCGATAGCTCACCGATCCTCTTATAATAAACAAGATCCAATATTGTTTTCATTGAAATAATCTGAAAGCCAACCTAGTGGTCTTCTGTCTCGAGTTGACTGCCTCACATTGGGAACCTCAGACTCAAAATGTTCTTGTTCTTCGTGCTCTGGTACTCATTCACAAGAATTTTGACTCTCGTCCGTCTTATTTTCCACCTGAAATATAGTAGTTTCTGAATTCAGCGTGCTTTTGTCTCCTTTACTTTATCTTCCTCGAAGATAACATCTCTGCTGATGACAAGCTTGTAAACAGTAGGATCCCACAAGCGAAACCCCTTAACTCCATCAGCATAACCCAAGAAGATACATTTTCTGGATTTCCAATCCACCTTCGATCTTTCTTGCTCATTGTACAGAACATACACAATACTTCCAAATGTATGCAAATGAGAATAATCTGCCGGCTTTCCGATCCACATCTCCATCGGAGTCTTCAGATCGATCGCCACTGAAGGAGAACGATTGATAATATAACAAGCGATTTTGACTGCTTCCGCCCAAAATGACATGTCTAAACCCGCAGCCTCAACATAGCTCTTGTTCTATCCAACAAGGTTCTGTTCATCCGCTCTGCAATTTCATTCTGTTGAGGTATGTAAGCCATCGTAAACTGTCTTTTGATTCCCTCATGTTGACAATATGCATCAAATTCATCACTGGTATATTATCCTCCATTTTCAATCCTCAGACACTTGATTTATTTTCAGTATCAAGTTCAACCCGCGCTTTGAAATCTTTGAAGACTTGGAAAAATCTGATTTCTTCTTGATTGGATACACCCAACATCTCCTAGAAAAATCATCAATGAACGAGACAAAGTATCTCCCTCCTCCTAGAAATACAACCGGTGCTTGCCAAACATCCGAATGAATCAGCTCCAGTATGATTTTGCTCCAGGCAGTAGAAGTGCCAAACTCTAATATGTTTTGTTTAATGGTAACACAATTCTCACAAAAGGATAGTGACACTTTTGTAAGTCATGGCAGCAGCTTCCGTTCTGAGAGAATTTTCAACACTCGTTCTGACATATGCCCAAGCTTTCTATGCCATAATATTTTTAATTCTTCTCCTGAACCAATTGATGCAACAGCTAGTTCCGCCTCTTTGTGTAATTCTCCCAAAGGTACATACAGATTTGCAGAAATTTTTTCCACTTTTATAACCACAAGTGCACCCTTCACAATTTTCGTGATCTCATTCTCCATACGAGTTTTGCACCTGATGTCATCCAATTGCCCCAAGAACAAAAGATTATTCATCGATCTTCTCACACGTCGTACCTCCTATATGATGCGAATGGTGCCATCAAACATTTTAATTTTGATAGTACCGAACCCAGCGATTTCCAAGGCATACTCATTTCCCATGAATACCAATCCTCCTGAGACTGGTTCATAATGATCAAACAAATCTCTCTGAGACGTCATGTGTCACGTCGCTCCTGAATCCATAATCCATGTGTCACAAAATTTATACCCGCCTTCTGCAACTGTTGCTGCTTCGCTGAATAATAATTCACCACCGCCTAGGGTACCGGCCATATTTCCTTGAGAACTTTTATCGATACTCGTACACTGTTTCTTGAAGTGCCCTTTACCCCACATTTAAAGCAGTAAATATTTTTCTTCTTACTTCTCGACTTTGATCTACCTCGTCTTTGGCTCTCACTGGTGAAACGTCCACTACTCGTTTTCTTAAAAAGTACTAGAAATTTTTTTCCTTATAATATTCGGTCGAAATTAAAATCATACATGTATATGTACTTTAAAATACCTTGCACAATTTTTAAAATAAAACCACCAATTATATTTGAAAACTCAAAAGGGAATAATTTAAATCATAAAATCGTCAAACGTTTTCAAATCCTACTTAGCACAATTGCTAAAACTAACAACCTCTCAAAAACCACTCAAAATCATGATCAAAGTTATAAAATATCTTTAACGTAAACTTAGAAGTCATAACTCATAAACTAGTGCGAAAAATTAGCGCTAATCCCCGGGTTATATGCATCTTTAGTCCAGCAAAGTCAACCATCAATACCTCCATTATCATTATTATCATAATCACCTGAATAAATCACACCTAGTGAATCTAAAGACTCAACACACCACAATGTTGATAACAAATATACGTATACAAATAACATACAACAGTGAAAATACTTTTACGTAAAATAACATTTTCCTAATGATGCATAAACTTAAACATAAACATTTTTCAGAATCATTTTCATAAACATTTTCATATCAACATAAACATATTCATATTCATATCAAACATGTTCATATTCATTTTTGTTGAATTTAGATCGTTAATTGTGACTTTCGTATTCGTATTTATATTCGTATTCATATTGGGCGATGGATACATCTATATGTAACCATAGTACTGGGCGGTGGGGACATCAGCGACACTCTCACTCGTCAACTGAGCCTTGGCATACGTATTAACATACCATCGTATCATCATATTCGTATCAGTCACAATTACTTCACTTCCTTCAACATTTCATATTCTCATCACTTAATAAAAATTACACATGCATATAACGTTTTTCTTTTAAATCAAGCATGCAACATATCTTTTAACGTTATCGTTTCATCATAAAAATATTTAAACTAAACATTTTAACATATTAAATAATATAAATCCATAAACATTTGAAATAATCATATTATCATATTAAACAGCATTCAGGACACTGCAATTACGTATACTAATTTTCGAGTGTAAAATTACTGTTTTACCCCTATACATAAAATTTCTCGAACTTGACTTTTACTTAATTTCATTGACTCTAAAATATCCCAAATAATTATTTAAGCTTAAACTAAATTTATCACAATTTGATTTAGCTTAAATTCTAGACTTTTCAATTATTCCTTAATTATTCATTTTTAATGCGTTTTAATCCCGAATTAATTACAATTTTAATATAAAATTCTCAAATTAAAAACTTAGACTTTTTATATTAATTAGCCCTCGTGAACCATGAGTCGACCTCCGTGAGACATGTTTCAAATTTTTAAACCATTGAAAATCGTAACCGAACCCTTTAGCTAACCCTTGAGCCAACTTCGTTTTTCATTGAGCCAAGCTCGAACCACCCTGAGCCGAACCCTGCCCCAGCCCCTCTAGGAACCCTTCTGGACCCTTAGAGCTAAATGACTTGACCTTAACCAAAAAACCGAAGCCCCCAACCCAGCAACAAAACCAGCCGAGAACCCTTCCTAGACTAGGACCCTTTGAATCGCACCTAGGACACTAGCCAATGGACCAACCCTTGAACCAGACCCTTTTGCACCCTCCTATAACCCTAAGGACTTGAACTAGCCCAGCCCAAAGCCCCCTGGCTGAGCCCCTTAAACCCTACGCGCTGCTGCATCCCCCTTGCGCGCATGTGCTTGAGAACGGGTGGAGTCCTAGCTTGGTAAGACTCCTCCCCAGCACCTTGACTCGAGTCCTAGTGTGGCCCAGACTCCTTCCTTGACCCCTCAGGTGACCCTAGCCAGCCCTGGTCCCAGCTGATACCAAGCCAAGCAACCAAACCCCTTACAACCTAGACGTGATCAACCAAAAACATGAAGATGGTTCCAGCTTGTTTCTATCATGGTAAGCAGTGATTCGTGCGTGACTTTGGACTCTAAACTCGTGTAAAACATGACCCTTGATCACTCCTAATCATGGCAGACCCTTAACCACATAAACATGTTTTTGGATCAAACCCATGCCTTAAAATTTCACATATGATACAAAAACGAAAATATTCCATGATGCAACTTGTTTTTCATGCAAAACGTATTTAAACAAATACTATGGTGTGATGGATGAGTAAAGAGAAGAATATGACGTGCCTTTGCGCTTTTAACGCACGATTATACGTTGATGAATCGAAGAATGACGGCGAGGACTGAATTTCATTGAAAAAATTTCTAAGCTTTCTGTTGAAAAATATGTGTGTGCCGTGAATTTGTTGGGAAAAAAGAGTTTGAATGACTTAGGGGTGTGGGGCGTGAATAACATGGGGTTATGGGGTAGGTTTTGCACTTAAATAATTAATTAACACACAAACAATAGCATAGGCCCATTAACGAAGTTAATTAGACCCAAATAGCCCATTAGTACTTAATTAAAATATTATGTTTATTAAAGTTTTTGAATTTATTAGCCGGATTGCCAATACGTTTGTATTTTTTTTGAAATTCCAATACCGATAAAAATTACGTTCTGTCGTATAAAATCACCTCAAAACTCCTTATTTTCAAAAATAAGAAAAAGCATCAACCATATTTTAAATAATTAAAAACAATTATTTAATAAAAAACATTTTTATTTTTCAGTACTCGATCTCTGTTCCTCGATCACAACTCAAATAACCTTTAAAAATATGTTTTAATGCACTTAAGTAGAAACACTACTAAAATATTATATAAACATATCACATAATCAATTTAGCAATTAAAATCCATTGATTAATTATTATTCATTTTTCCTAGATTTGCATACGGTTGAATTACGTCGTCTATATTTTGGACCTTACAACTGGAGTCACTGTCCATAAATATTACTCTTATCATTGGCAAAGCCTCTGCCTGCTTCGAAATTACCAACATATCTTCCTTATTCTTGCGCCAGCTTTTTTCACCGAGAACCGCAGTTAAGACATCGTCGAATTTCAAAAAGCTCATAAGAATATTGTTGGTTATGTTGATGATAAGTTGATCATATGAATCTGGTAGACTTTGAAGTAAAAGCTTCGCACGTTCATTTTCCCATATTTTATGCCCCATAGAAGTGAGTTGGGTAAATAGAGTATTTAGTATGTTGATATGGTCTGTCATCGATGAAGATTCCGCCATCCGAAAAGTATAAAGTCTACTTTTTAGGAAAATCATGTTGTGTAGCGACTTGACCTCGTACATCTTTGTCATAGTATCCCAGATAATTTTGTTATTTTTATATTAGAGATAATTGTAGCAGAGTAAATCAATCTTATAAAATGATTTTTTATTTGGATCACCCCTCATTAAAAAATATTACTTTTTATGTCAGAATAATTGTTATTAAATCCAATAATTTTATTAACTTGCAAGTTACAATGCTTGAATCAATTGTATGAACTTTCGAATGTTGTAAATAATTTTATTATAATTATTTAAGTTAATGGTAAAATTAATTTTGTTTTAGTTGGATCATGTATCAATTAAACGATTTACAATATTAATGTACCAAGTTGTATGTATGTTAATAGTTTTTGTATACCAAAATATCTTTTACTCTTAAATTATATTATATCCTAAAAATGGAGGACATCATTTATATTTTTATATCTTAGAAGAGATAATAATTCATAAGTATTCCCAATTTTATATAAATTAATTATATATTTCAAGTATAAGACTGTGACATTATTTCGTTCCGGTCGTTATTTTAGCGTTAAAAGTTGACGGTCGACTTAAAATTCAAGGAAAATAATTTTTTTTAAAATTAGTAATAATCTTTCAAAATGAAATATAAATAAAATGCTTGACTAAATATTTGAAATATGAACGAGTACGAACTATTTCCGTGTCATCAATGTCACGATAAATACGAGCTTGCAAAAATACTTGTTTAAACAACGTAAGTAATTTCATTAAAATTAGAGTAAATGAATTTAACATGCATAAAATTGTTGAAAACTAAAGCGGTTCTCGGGTTAGGCATTCGCACAGTCCAAGTCAACTCACTGATCCCCACCTCTCGCCTCCTTGTACTCGTCCTTACCTGCTTGATCAAGTTTAGTGAGTCTAAAGACTCAACATGTATAAACTGAGAATAGCAAGTAATACATAACAAAACCACATGCATTACAAAGTATCACAAACATATTTAAACTCTAAACATACTTGCATAAATATAGACATGCCATCATTTCATAAACGTGCTGCATCATACATACTTAAACATGCATAAACATCATCATTTTGCATAGAGATATGTTTCAAAGCAAGTGACCCATAACATAATGCGCCTGATCAGACTAAACCATAGTACTGGGCTGGTAGGGATCATCACAGCCTTTCGATCGAACGTCCACTCCCACATACATAAGATCTCCGATCATGCTTTACTGGGTGGATTGGTCCATGGTCATGCTTTACCGCTTCCTAATCCTAATAAAAACCTGATCATGCTTTACCGGGGTGGAGAGGTCCCCGGACACGTTCTCCAGCTTCCAAATCCGTAACATAATTGGTCACAAGACAATTTGCATACCTCAAAAATATAAAAAAAAAATTTGCACGTCAAACATACTTACATAGCGTTGAGGGTTTCATTGCATCTCGCTTGGGCTACTGCTACACATACTAACTCATCATTCATGCAACTTAAATTCCATAACTTAACCGTACCAATTGTACTCACTACCGAAGTAATTAAATAACTTATGACTTTCTAGACCACTCGGGACTTGACCATGTTTAATTTGATATGGAGTATGAACATTTCCCAAGCAATGGAAGACACATACCAATATTACCTAACTAGTAGCCCAAAAATCCCTGGACTAGCGCCTAGGCGCCGTGCAATGTGGCGCTGCAGTGCTGCAAGCACCGTGGCGCCACAGGGTAGCGCTGCAGGCGCCAGACCTGCGAAGCATTTTCTCAAAAACTAGTCTTGATCCAAACTCTAAGCCACGTCCAACCGACTTGAACCAGCCATGGACTAACCTCCCTCCCCACCCATAGGACTCTACTGGGCCTACTCACTCACGGCCACAGCTCAAAAACTCCCCAAACAATGACACGCAACCACAACGCGTCACAATCCCATAAACGTGAAATTCGGCATAATTCGCTTTCCTACGCCTTCTATTGTAACCAAACCCTTACCGACCCAAAACAAAACACCAAATAGCGTCTGATCACAACACACGACATACTAAACGCAGCAATGACCACCCGACAGTTCCCAACGAATCCTGCAACCAATAAACCTCAAGAAAAACATGAAGAACACATTTGATAGCATCATAGTTTGAGCAGTCACAAAAGAATTATCATAACTCACCTCGTCTCTTGTCTAAAAATTACTAATTTACTGTCGATTCGAAGATATAAAAAAGTAATACATTTTATATGTTGAAAATTTTTCCAGAAAATCGAACAAAAATTTTCAGGATTCGAAATGATAGCAGATTCGGTTTTTGAGATCTAAAAGTTGTTCCAAAATCGTTCCAAGCATCATTGCTCAAACTTTACATACATATACAATTTTTACACACAATATGCATCAAATAATTTACTATAACGAGATCGATGCGGAAAAATGAAATATAATACATGCCTTGATGATTAATACTCACGATACGACGAATATCGAAGCAAGGAGATGCGAGAACCGATCTGGAACGACTTGTGGCACGTTTCTTGCTACTAATCAAACGTGAGTCTGCTGAAAAATCGTAGGGGAAAGGGGTTGGCTGCCGGAGGACTCAAAAACCATACTTTTTCTTTTCAAAAAGAAAATCACAAAGTGTGTGTGTGTGTGTGTTATAACATGTGAGTGTGAGTTTGTGTGTGCGCGTGAGTTTAAAGGCTTTTTTTTAAAACTTTTAATTAAATTATTTAATGACTAAACTACTAATTAGGAAAAATAATTAAGCCCACAAAATTTATAAAATAATAAACCATAAATTAAAGAATTAACTCCTAGTTTTCAAAAATTGAAAATAAGCTTAAAATATCTTAATTCATATAATAAATTAAATTAGGCTTTAAAATGCTTAAATTTCATAAATCATTTAAAATAAAAATTTCTTGACTTGAAATAAAATACCACATTATTCATAAATTTCCTAAATCGTCACCCATCTCTTTTCCCGATCTCATATCGAATATTCGTCTGAAGCATAAAACTCAAGAAAAAGTTTTAACGTGCATCAAATAAACATGTAATAATTTAAAATAATGCAAATCATATATCATGCATCGTTAAAATCATTTTAAAATTAAATAAATAATTAAACAACTAAATAAATGCATGAGTTTACGTGTACTGATTTTGGGCTCTACAATTCCTCCCCAATTTTATTAAATTTCATCCTCGAAATTAAATATTACCCAACAACTCCGAGTAACGACTTCTCATATTTGCTTCGGACTCCCAAGTAGCCTCATCTACTCATTGATTCAGCCACTGGACTTCGACCAACTTGGTCACTTTGTTCCGAAGTCTCCGCTCCTGTCTGTCCAGAATTCGGACAGGTCTTTCTTCATATGGCAGATCTAGAGCAAGCTGCAACGGCTTATTGCTCAAAACATGCGAATGATTTTCCATGTACTTCCTCAGCATCGAAACGTGGAACACATTGTGTACTCCGGGCAGATTCGGCGGTAAAGATACACGATAAGCAAGTGTCCCAACTCTGTCAAGAATTTCGAATGGCCCAATGAATCTCGGACTCTACTTGCCTCTCTTCTCAAACCTCATAACACCCTTCATGGGTGTTATCTTCAAGAATACGTAATCTCTTACAGGCAAATTCGAGATCCCTTCTTCTCTTGTCAGCATAACTCTTTTGGCGACTCTGGGCAGTCTTCATCCTGTCTCGTATCTTGACAACTACGTCTACAGTCTGCTGAACAATCTCTGGGCCAAGTTCTGAAATCTCACCAAATTAATCTCAATGAATATGCGATCTTCACTTCCTTCCATACAGTGCTTCGTAGGGGGCCATACCTATAGATGATTGAAAACTGTTGTTGTAGGTAAACTCCACTAAAGGTAGTTTCAATTCCCAATTCCCATAGAAATCGATCACACATGCTCGCAACAAATCTTCCAATATCTGAATCACTCGCTCAGACTGGCCATCTGTCTGAGGGTGGAATGTCGTACTGAATAGCAACTTTGTCCCCATAGCTGCATGTAAACTCTTCCAAAATGACGATGTGAATCTCGGGTAACTGTCAGACACAATAAAAACTAGGATCCCATGCAATCGGACTATCTACCGGATATAGAGCTCTACATACCGAGTCATGGAGAAAGTTGTCTTTACCGGTAAGAAGTGTGCCAATTTAGTAAGTTGATCCACTATAACCCAAATGACATTAGATCCTCTGACTAACCTCGGCAATCCAACAACGAAATCGATCGTGATATTCTCCCATTTCCACTCAGGAATAGGGAGCGGCTTAAGCATCCCTGCTGGCCTCTGATGCTCTGCTTTCACTAGCTGACAAGTGAGACATTAAGATACAAATCGACGAATGTCCCGCTTCATCCCTGGCCACTAATACAACATCTGTAAGTCCTTGTACATCTTGTTACCCCCTGGATGGATGGAATACGGAGATGTATGTGCCTCTATCAAAGTATCCCCTCTGATCAAATTAACACTACGCACACATATCCTTCCTCTGTACCTCACAATACCATCAAACACTGCATAGAGTACACTGCCCCTTGGCTTCTTCCTCCAGTCTCCATTTCTATAACCACTCATCTGAAGGCTGAAATCTACGGATTCGGTCTAGCAAAGAAGACTGGACTGTCAGATTAGACAACTTGGGAGCTCTGTCCTTAGGATAAACTTCTAGGCCAAAACTTTGAATCTCTGACTGAAGAGATCTCTGCGCTGACAGCTGTGCTGCTGATGTGAATCTTTGTACGAACGAATAGCAAACACGATTAAAGAAGAATCGTGCCCTCAAATTCAATATCGAACGAAGGATTCGTGTTGTCCCGATCTTTTGAATCAAGTGTGGGTTTGTGATATTCACCTCTAAATTATAAAACTTAGCAACAAATAATCACGAATAAAACAATTGAATTATCAGACAAACCTTCAAAGAACTAGTCCTTGACAATCCGTATGAAATCAACCGACAAACGCCACAAGGTATGAACCTTGATAAGTTTGATTTTTGATGAACACAAAGCGAAGCTTTGAAAAAGTTTGAGAGAAAATCTCAAAAATTTGATAAACTATCAATAATAATGTGTATTGTGTGTTAATTTTCGGCCATATATGTTTACATATCAAAAAGATACCAAAATCAAGTTACCAAGATAATTAAAACTCTAAATAAGGAAACTAGGTATTTTCTTAGCAAGCGGCGCGCTGGGACGGTGAAGTTTGGCCGCCCTAACGCGAGGCTTTCTTGACAGGCGCACTGGGGCGGTGAAGTTTGGCCGCCCTAGCGCGAGACGCTCTGGAAATCTTTGCTCCAGGCAGAATGTTTGGCGCTGGGGCGGTGAAGTTTGGTCGCCCTAGCGCGGAAGCTTTTGGTCCAAAGTCATTTTCTTCATATTTTAGCACTTGAACAGCATTCCACTTACTCCGGCACTTGCTCCCGTGAATCACGAACCCTTCATCACTTTGCACCTCGCTTGTAAGTCCTTCTTCCTTGCTCATAAGCCCCTGCAATTCTTCCTTGAACCTCTTCAGTCGTCCCCTCGTGATTGGTCCCTCCGGCAACTCTAAAGGGTCCCACACTTTCCTTGGGGCTTGACCATCCGTGTTCGCATCATCCTCCCCTTCTTTAAAAGGATTTGTCCTCAAATCTTGTTCATCACCTACATCAAACAACGACAAATCACTAACATTAAAAGTAGAGCTCACATTATACTCACCTGGTAGATCGAGTTTGTAGGCGTTGTCATTGATCCTTTCAAGTACTTGGAATGGTCCATCACCCCTAGGTAATAGCTTTGAACGTCTCTTGTCGGGGAACCTTTCCTTCCTCAAGTGTAGCCACGCCCAATCTCCCCTCTCAAATATCACCTTCTTCTTGCCTTTGTTGGCTTGCTTGGCATATTGCTCATTTCTCTTCTCAATGTTGGCCTTGACCTTTTCATGCAAACTCCTAACAAATACAGCCTTCTTCTTGCCATCCATGTTCAACCTTTCACTCACAGGTAAACACATCAAATCCAACGGAGTCAAAGGATTAAAACCATAAACAATCTCAAATGGCGAATAATTTGTAGTTGAATGCATGCAACAATTATATGCAAACTCAACAAATGGCAAACACTCTTCCCAATTCTTTAAGTTATTTTTAAGTATAGCACGCAAACAAGGTAGCATAAGCGCTCCACCTCCTCCGCGCCGTATCGTCTCATTCTTTCAGTTTTTCTTTCAAACGAAACCAGGCATGCATATATTCTTCCTTGACTCTTCAATCAAGTCCTATTATCACCTATTATCATTACATGATCATCATTTCCATGGAAAAAACCGAAATCTATCAAAAAAATTTCAGAAAATAAAGATGCAGATTTCGGCTTTCATTGTGCTCCTCACGGGTTTCAATTGTTTTGATGGTTTCACGTATTGGTTCGATTCCAGGCTCCTAAGGCGACATCTAGACATGTAATAGGATGCATTAAGACCATGTTGGTCCATTCAAACAAGCCCCATTCATGATAGAATTCGAATTTGACAGCAACTCTTCAATCTTAGCCATTTGTGTTTTCGAAAATCCAGCTTGCTGTCAAAAGGGAAAAGTTTCTGATCATGGCTGCCCCAAGGCCTATAGTTATGGTTAGATCACTCCCCTAGCATGTCTAAGACGTGACTAAGTCGCCCTTTTGGTGGCTTGGTCCATGGTGAATCGGTTTTTAAATAAAACTCAAGAACAGCCCCTGCACCCTTCGGCCCTCTTCTTTTTACTGCTTGTGTTGTTTCGATTTTTAGGGAATGGTGTGGATCTTGGTTGGCCTATGGCCCTTAGCCACGGTTTACACCATGCTTCTAGATGTCTAGATCGTGCCATGGCCAATCAAATGGCTACTGGAATGACACGAGACAGCAAACGAAGCACAACACTACACATGCATGCAAGGTGTTCTCGGTTGGAACTTTCGGATTGTTGCTGGGGTGATGCGAATTGTGGCTGGCCTAGGGCCCTTAGCCATGGTTCAAATCCTTCCTTGGGATGTTGGTAAGAGGTTTTGGTCGGTGGTTCAAGCCCCAATGGCCATTAGCCTCGCAACCGACGCAAGAAACCAAAGCACAGCTGCTGTATTTTTGGACAGCAACTAGCTGTGACGGTTCAGTGGCTCGTTCGAGTTCTCGGTTGGCTTTTAGCCTGTGGCCTTGAACTGGACAGTGCCTCATCAAGTTAGGAAGGTCAAGTTTTTCGCCTTTTGTGATTCGGATCATTTTTGAGGTCGTACGAGAATTTACGGTGCGATGTGCCAAATTGACTCTCGAAAGAGCGTTTCATGTTTTGGCCTCCATTCACCTAGATTTCGACCCTCCCCATTTTAGGAGCATTATTTCATCATTTTGGGCGTATTTTAATCATGACTACATGATGGTTCAGCGTTGGTTCGGAGTCATGATTAAATACGAAGTCGTTGGGCGTAATTGTCACATTTTCGAATGTTATTGCATAGTTTGGTCCCCTAAAGCTATTGCATATTTTTTATGGCTTATGTAGGTTGCAGCGAGCCTGGGAGCAATCCAATCCATTCAGTAAAATTATTGCAGGATATTTAATTATGTTGATTAATTATATTACGTGCAAAAATATTCATTTTGAGATTTATGCGATATTGCTTGTGGTCACTTTACTATCATGATTAAACCCGGTCGCCAGTTACCAGTCAGTTCAGTTGTTTCACCCAGTATACTGTGGCAGTAGTCTGATAGAACGTACATTATTAAACCCGGTCGCCAGTTACCGGTCAGCTTAGTTCAGTTCAGTTCAGTTCAGGGACCACTTGCGTAGACCATAATCTCACCAGAAAATTATTACATGCTATTTCAGTACAGGGCTCCAAGGAGCAAATATTTTCACTATGATTTTCAGTTAAGTTATTCACGTATTATAATTGCTCATGACAAGTTATTTTCACATTATGCCTCATGACATGATATTTTTATCCCATGCAAAATTTTACTATTTATTTACTTGTTATTTACGATATATGCATGTTGAGTCTTTAGACTCACTAGACTTGATTGTTGTAGGTACTGATGATGTCGGGATCGAGGGGGGGACCAGTGAGCCTGCTCGAGTCGGCAGTAGTAGGACCCGAGGACCTCAGTTCAGCATTTATTATTATTTGATTGCTCAAACATTTTGATTGTCGTTGGATAAACTTTTACTGTTATTTCGAAAATGTTAATTTCTTCCGCTGCCATTTTGAACATCAAAATTTATTTATCAGTTCATTTATGAATGAGACAATTTTAATTATTTAAAAAGAAAATTTTAATTTTTCCGCAAAATTTCAAACACGAATTTTTAGGCCTCTACTGCTGGTATCAGAGCAATGAATCTGTAAAGGGTTGTACTACTACTGACCACGAGAAGCTCATGAAGTCACGTCTTCGGTCTGTAAGTTTTACATTTACGCATTTTATTTAAAGCATGCATTATTTGACAGCATGTTTTCATGAATTATTTTACGTCCAGATTTTTATTGTTCAGTATTTAAATTTAATTAAATTAAGGAATTATGCATGTTAGTTACGTATGGGTTATGATTGGAACAGTATGCCCCTTAGACGCATTCTCGAGCGCACTAGAGAGGAGGAACGCCGTTATGAGGACGACGAGGATCAGAGACAAGAGAGGCACGGACCTCCACCTCCACCACCCCCTCCGCCTGACATGAATGCCCAGATGCTAGCTGGAATGACTCAGTTCTTCGCACAGTTTGCGGGGAACAATGCCATGGCGACCAGGCCGGTAGGGCTCGAGGCTGTATATGAGAGATTTATGAAGATGCGTCCGAAGGAGTTTTCAGGGACGTCGGACCCCATGATTGCCGAGGGCTGGATCAAGTCCCTCGAGGTTATCTTCGAGTTTATGGAGCTTGGGGATTCAGATTGAGTTCGTTGTGCCTCTTATCTGTTCGGAGGAGATGCCCGCTTATGGTGGGAAGGAGCTTCAGTAGCCCTTAACTTGGCTACACTGTCTTGGGTGCGCTTCACAGAGGTGTTTTACTCCAAGTACTTTACGGATGAGGTGCGTTCGCGTTTGACCAGGGAGTTCATGACCCTGAGACAGGGAGATCTGACTGTTACGGAGTTCATCCGTAAGTTTGAGAGGGGCTGTCACTTTGTGCCCTTGATTGCGAACTGATGCCAGTGCCAAGCTGAGGCACTTTCTCGATGGTCTGCGGCCGATCTTACGCCGCGATGTTAGGGTTGCTGGCCCTACTACCTTTGAGGTTGCTGTTTCTAGGGCTCTGGCTGCAGAGCAAGATCTGATTGATATAAAGAGGGATCGCTTGGGAAAGTGACCAGTACAGGTACCACACCGTCCTCCTCCTCCTCAGCAGCATCAGCATCAGCATCAGCATCAGCATAAGAGGCCGCATCACGGCCCGCCCAGAAACAGAGGAGGACCTCAGCAGCAGTAGCAGCAACAGGGACGTGCCGTCCCGAGGACTTTTGAGCACCCAGTATGTCCCAAGTGCTCATGCTGTCATCCTGGAGCATGCATGTATGGCTCAGGGAAATGTTACAAGTGCGGCAGCACAGACCACGTGCTGCAGCAGTGCCCCCGGAAGAATCTGCCTACCCGAGGCAGAGTTTTTGCTCTCCATGCTGCGGAGACGAACCCCGATACCTTGCTGATGACAGGTACCTTACAGCTTTAAGTTTATATTTGCATTCCAATGTTTTGGGAATCGGGATTAAGATTTGAACTTAGTATTGCGATAGGATTGCATGCTCTACTCAGTATTATTTTCAGGATTAAGATAGAAGAACTCTGACCTTTGCATGCCTATAAGCTTAGCTCTTGTGATTATTGGTTTCAACTTAGTGTTCCGAACTTTCAGGGAGAATTTTCATAGCTGGCTCAGCTACCAAAGCCCTGATAGATTCAAGGGCTACCCACTCATTTATTTCGGAGGTCTTTGCTAACTTCCTCAAGGTCAAGACCATCGGGCTAGATGTAACCGATTCAGTAGTATTGCCTTCTGGTGAGGAGATGGCAGCTACCAATGTGATTCGAGACATAGTTCTTGAGCTCCATGGAAACCTCGTTTATGCGGATCTGATCGTGTTTCCGATGCCAGAGTTTGACATCATCCTAGGGATGGACTGGCTATTGCGGAACAGAGTTTTGATTGACTTCTAGCGGAGATCTGTTCTAGTCCGACCGCCTGGAATGACCCAGTTCTTATTTGAGCCGGACAGGTACTTTCCTTTACCGCGCATTATTCCGTATGTTTAGGCTAGGAAGCTCATGCATAGAGGGTGTCCGGCGTTTCTAGCGACCTTTATATCTGTCCCCGAGGCGCCCAGTCAGTCAGCCACAGATGTTCCGATTGTCAGAGACTTCTTAGACGTTTTCCCTGAGGACGTCTCTGGTATGCCAGCTGAGAGAGAGGTGGAGTTTTCTATTGAGCTTATGCCAGGTACGGTTCCGATTTCCAAAGCACCGTACCGACTAGCACCGACGGAGATGGCAAAGCTTAAGAAGCAGATTCAGGAACTTCTTGACAAGGAGTTCATTCGCCCGAGTTTTTCACCTTGGGGCGCGCCAGTCTTGTTTGTTAAGAAGAATGATGGCTCTATGAGACTTTGTATTGACTACCAGGGAGTTGAACAGGGTTACAGTGAAGAACAAGTACCCACTTCCGCGGATTGAGGATCTGTTTGACCAGTTGCAGGGAGCTTCGATCTTCTCTAAGATTGATCTGCGTTCAGGTTTATCACCAGTTGAGGGTGAGAGACGCCGATGTTTCGAAGACAGCTTTCAGGACTTGTTATGGTCAGTACGAGTTCCTTGTGATGCCGTTCGGTTTGACGAATGCGCCAGCGATCTTCATGGATCTCATGAATCGCTTATTTCAGCCGTACCTCGACCAGTTTGTGATAGTGTTCATAGACGACATTCTCGTCTACTCCAAGAATCGGGAGGATCACTGCCGGCATCTGACCACAGTGTTGCAGACATTGCAGAAGCACAAATTATTCGCAAAGTTTAGTAAATGCGAATTCTGGTTAGAGAAGGTGGCGTTCTTAGGCCACATTGTTTCCAGCAGTGGCATTGAGATAGACCCAGCAAAAGTTGCAGCAGTCCGAGATTGGGTTGTGCCGCAAAATGTATCAGAGATCCGAAGTTTACTTGGGCTAGCAGGATATTATCGGAAATTCATTAAGGGATTCTCCTCGATTTCAGTTCCACTCACAGCTCTGACAAAGAATAATGTGAAATTTGTTTGGAGCGAGGAGTGTCAGAAGAACTTCGATACTTTGAAGCAAGCTCTTATCTCAGCACCAGTTTTGGCCATGCCGTCAGGTCCCGGTGAGTTTGTTCTGTATACCGATGCTTCGAAGCTCAGTCTTGGCGCAGTATTGATGCAGCATGGGAGAGTGATAGCTTATGTTTCTAGACAGTTGAAAACTCATGAGAAGAACTACCCTACCCATGATTTAGAGTTGGCCGCCGTAGTTTTTGCCCTGAAGATTTGGAGGCACTATTTGTATGGAGAGAAGTGCCAGATCTTTACCGACCACAAGAGCCTCAAGTATTTCTTTACGCAGAAGGAGCTGAATATGCGTCAGAGGCGTTGGTTGGAGCTTGTGAAGGACTATGATTGTGACATTAGCTACCACCCGGGTAAAGCTAATGTAGTTGCGGATGCATTGAGCAGGAAAGTTGCAGCGATGGCCCATTTGACAGTTTTGAAATCTTTTCAGTTTGAGATGCAGAGGTTTGATCTTGAGACTTATCCTCGAGGAAGAGTTCCCCGTCTATCTACCTTGACCATTCAGTCTTCCCTTCTGGACCGTATTCGTAGTGGTCAGTAAGCAGATGAGCAGTTGGCCAAGTGGAAGCAGAAGGATGAGGCCAAGGGCAGTGTCTTGTATTCAGTCAGTGACGGTATAGTGAGATACCGAGACAGGATATGGGTTCCTAGCAGTGATTCTATCCGAGCAGATATCTTATCAGAAGCCCATACGTCGCCGTACTCTATTCATCCAGGGAGTAAGAAGATGTACAAAGATCTGCAGCTATTGTATTGGTGGCCTGGTATGAAGAAGGACATCAGACAGTTTGTATCCGAGTGTCTGACTTGTCAGTTAGTGAAGGCAGAACATCAGAGACCAGCAGGTTTGCTCAAGCCTCTTCCTATTCTCGAGTGGAAGTTGGAGAATGTTACCATGGACTTTGTGACCGGATTGCCGAAGTCAGTCAGAGGATCAAATGCTAATTGGGTGATTGTAGATCGTCTTACCAAATCAGCGCACTTCTTGCCTATTAAGACGACTTTCACCATGATTCAGTATGCGGAGTTGTATATCCGAGAGAGAGTCCGACTCCATGGAATTCCAGTTTCTATCGTATCTGACAGAGATCCCAGATTTACTTCCTCATTTTGGAAGAGTTTGCAGTCGACTATGGGGATGAAGTTGCTGTTTAGCACAGCTTTCCATCCGCAGACAGATGGGCAGTCAGAGCGGGTTATTCAGATTTTGGAGGATCTTCTCCGTGCTTGCGTCATTGATTTCTCAGGGAGTTGGGAGTCAAACTTGCCATTGGTTGAGTTCACCTATAACAACAGCTATCAGTCGTCTATAGGAATGGCTCCGTATGAAGCTTTGTATGGTCGCAAGTGCAGATCTCCTGTTCATTGGGATGAAGTAGGAGAGAGAGCAGAGTTGAGTCCATAGATTATTCAGCAGACTGCCGATGTAGTAGTCAAGATCCGTGATAGGATGAGGACTGCCCAGAGTCGACAGAAGAGTTATGTAGATCAGAGGAGGAGAGATTTAGAGTTTGCTGTCGGCGACCATGTCTTTGTGAAGGTGGCACCTATGAAGGGTGTCATGAGATTTGGGAAGAAAGGGAAGCTCAGTCCGAGATTCATTGGGCCATTTGAGATCCTCGACAGAGTTGGGACGCTAGCTTATCGTGTGGCTATTCCGTCGAATCTGGCCGGAGTACACAATGTCTTCCACGTCTCTATGCTGAGGAAGTACATGGCGAATCCTTCGCATGTCCTGAACTTTGAGCCGTTGCAGCTTAGTCCGAACCTATCTTATGAGGAGAGACCAGTGCAGATCTTAGACAGGCAGGAGAAAAAGCTTCGGAACAAGCTGGTTAAGCGAGTCAAGGTCAAATGGCTCAACCATTCAGAGGAGGAAGCTACGTGGGACTCTGAACCGGAGATGAGGGATCGTTACCCCGAGTTATTCGGTGAGTTTTAATTTCGAGGACGAAATTTCTTTTAAGGGGGGGGAGAGTTGTAGAACCCGTAAATTAGACTACGTATAAGCCATGCATAATTCTAGTATTTTAAAATGATTTTATTGCATGAGTATTTAAATGCTTTTCTTTAAAGTTTATTATTTTATGCAGCCGTTTAAATTTTTATCTTTTCAGTAATTCAGTGAGGCCGGACTGGAATTGGAGTTTCGAGATAAAATTTAAGATTTAGAAAACATTTCCAGAATTTATTTTAGCTAGCAAGTAAGTTAATTTAAGTTAAAAGGAGGTTTGAGGATTTATTTAAGCAACTTGAGGTGAGTAGAAAATAAATTCATTTAAGTTCCATAATTAAGGGGTTAGTTGACTAAATTATTTAAAAAGATAGGTAAGACTTTTAAGGGTTATAAATTTACTAAATAATCAACATTTCCCCTCCACTTAATTAATGAATTTCGGCCACCCTTAGTGTCTAGACTATTCCTTTGCCAACTCACCCTTTGACCCATTCTTTGTTATGTTAGCATGCTAATCCTTTTTAATTATTAGTCAACCTTAATTAATTAATTAATGAGCATTATCCTAGTCTAGATTAGCAAGAGAATTCGGCCACCTCATTCTAGAACACCCCAACAAATATTTGGTTAGCAACCAAAATTCAAAATTCAAAAAGAGTAGACTTGGTCTTGCATTTTTCCTATATTTTGCACCCATCTCCCTCACTCCCCTAACCACCATTTCATCCCCTCCCCATCACCGAAATCTGAGAGATTTCAGAGCCTATATTGAGTTAAAAATCGTGAGGTGCTAGGGGAAAAACAAGAGAGAAAAATCAGTAGCAAACAAGGTAGCATAAGCGCTCCACCTCCTCCGCGCTGTATTGTCTCATTCTTTCGTTTTTCTTTCAAACGAAACCTGGCATGCATATATTCTTCCTTGACTCTTCAATCAAGTCCTATTATCATCTATTTTCATTACATGATCATCATTTCCATGGCAAAAACCGAAATCTATCAAAAAAATTTCAGAAAATAAAGATGCAAATTTCGGCTTTCATTGTGCTCCTCACGGGTTTCAATTGTTTTGATGGTTTCAGGTATTGGTTCGATTCCAGGCTCCTAATGCAACATCTAGACATGTAATAGGATGCATTAAGACCATGTTGGTCCATTCAAACAAGCCCCATTCATGATAGAATTCGAATTTGACAGCAACTCTTCAATCTTAGCCATTTGTGTTTTCGAAAATCCAGCTTGCTGTCAAAAGGGAAAAGTTTCTGATCATGGCTGCCCCAAGGCCTATAGCCATGGTTATATAACTCCCCTAGCATGTCTAAGACGTGACTAAGTCACCCTTTTGGTGGCCTGGTCCATGGTGAATCGGTTTTTAAATAAAACTCAAGAACAGCCCCTGCACCCTTCAGCCCTCTTTTTTTACAGCTTGTGTTGTTTCGATTTTTAGGGAATGGTGTGGATCTAGGTTGGCCTATGGCCCTTAGCCATGGTTTACACCATGCCTCTAGATGTCTAGATCGTGCCATGGCCAATCAAATGGCCACTGGAACGACACGAGACAGCAAACGAAGCACAACTACTACACACGCATGCAAGGTGTTCTCGGTTGGAACTTTCGGATTGTTGCTGGGGTGATGCGAATTCTGGCTGGCCTAGGGCCCTTAGCCATGGTTCAAATCCTTCCTTGGGATGTTGGTAAGAGGTTTTGGTCAGTGGTTCAAGCCCCAATGGCCATTAGCCTCGCAACCAACGCAAGAAACCAAAGCACAACTGCTGTATTTTTGGACAGCAACTTGCTGTGACGGTTCAGAGGATCGTTCGAGTTCTCGGTTGGCTTTTAGCCTATGTCCTTGGATTGGACAGTGCCTCATCAAGTTAGGAAGGTCATGTTTTTAGGCCGTTCGTGATTCGGATCATTTTTGAGGTCGTATGAGAATTTACGGTGCGATGTGCCAAATTGACTCTCGAAAGAGCGTATCATGTTTTGGCTTCCATTCACCTAGATTTCGACCCTCCCCATTTTAGGAGCATTATTTCATCATTTTGGGCGTATTTTAATCATGACTACATGATGGTTCAGCGTTGGTTCGGAGTCATGATTAAATACGAAGTCGTTGGGCGTAATTGTCACATTTTCGAATGTTATTGCATAGTTTGGTCCCCTAAAGCTATTGCATATTTTTCATGGCTTATGTAGATTGCAGCGAGCCTGGGAGCGATCCAATCCATTCAGTAAAATTATTGCAGGATATTTAATTATGTTAATTAAATATATTTAGTGCAAAAATATTCATTTTGAGATTTATGCGATATTGCTTGTGGTCACTTTACTATCATGATTAAACCCGGTCGCCAGTTACCGGTCCGGTCGCCAGTTACCGGTCAGTTCAGTTGTTTCACCCATTATACTGTGGCAGTAGTCTGATCAGACATACATTATTAAATCCGGTTGCCAGTTATCGGTCCGGTCGCCAGTTACCGGTCAGCTCAGTTCTGTTCAGTTCAGGGACCACTTGCGTAGACCATAATCTCACCAGAAAATTATTACATGCTATTTCAGTACAGGGCTCCAAGGAGCAAACATTTTCACTATGATTTTCAGTTCAGTTATGCACGTATTATAATTGCTCATGACAAGTTATTTTCACATTATGCCACATGACATGATATTTTTATCCCATGCAAAATTTTACTATTTATTTACTTGTTATTTACGATATATGCATGTTGAGTCTTTAGACTCACTAGACTTGATTGTTGTAGGTACTGATGATGTCGGGATCGAGGGCGGGGACCAGTGAGCCAGCTCGAGTCGGCAGTAGTAGGACCCGAGGACCTCAGTTCAGCATTTATTATTATTGATCTACTAGCTCAACTGGTACCAGGATTGCTGCCAAGATCTATATAAGTCCAGGAGGTCTTGGGTTCTAATCCTGGGAAGGCAAAAGCTCCAGTGCCTGGGCTGGAGAAGTTCAATGAGTAATGGGTAATGGGATAACCGTGAGGGGACTCAAGCCCAATCGGGAACAGCCCATGTGCATTACACATACCATGCAACCTAACGACTTCTCTAAAGAACAATTCCGCAATGTGAGAAGCATCATCAGTTTTATGACAAGCTATAAAATGTGTCATTTTAGAAAATCTATCCACAACAACAAATATAGAGTCCCTCCCCTTCTTTGTCCTAGGCAACCCCAAAACAAAGTCCATAGAAATATCAACCCAAGATTCACTAGGGACAGGAAGAGTTGTATACAATCCATGTGGTTGTGTCCTAGACTTAGCTTGTCTAAAGGTTATGCACTTATCACACACACGCTCAACATCACGTTTCATATGTGGCCAATAACAATGTTCATGCAAAGCACTCAAGGTTTTTGCCACACCAAAGTGCCCCATCAAACCACCCCCATGTGCCTCCCTAACAAGTAATTCACGAATGGATGATTTAGGGATGCACAACATATCTTCTCTAAACAAGAAACCGTTATGCAAATAGAATTTCTCATGTGGACCATGCATACAAGTTTCAAACACACTCTTAAAATCCTCATCTAGCACATACAACTCTTTTACTTGCTCAAACCCCAAAATCTTGGATTCCAAGGTAGAGATTAGCACGTACCTCTGTGATAGTGCGTCGGCCACTACATTCTCCTTACCTTGTTTGTACTTGATTATGCAGGGGAATGTCTCTATGAATGCCACCCACTTTGCATGCCGCTTGTTCAACTTTTGTTGCCGCTTAAGGTGCTTTAGAGACTCGTGATCCGTATGAATCACAAACTCCTTAGGCCTCAAGTAGTGCTGCCTACGTCTCTAGGGTCCTCACAAGTGCGTAGAACTCCTTATCATACGTGGGATAGTTCAGGGCGGCTCCATTGAGTTTCTCGCTAAAGTACGCCACCGGTCGGCCTCCTTTCATCAAGACTCCACCAATACCTACACCTGAAGCATCAAATTCAATTTCAAAGGTATTAGCAAAATCAGGTAAAACAAGTAAAGGAGCATTAATCAATTTTTGCTTAATAAGATTAAAAGACTTCTCTTGCTCCTCGCCCCAATGGAATGGAACATTCTTCTTGATTACCGCCGTCATCGGTGCTGCCAATGTGCTAAAATTCTTTACAAACCTCCTATAGAAGCTTGCAAGTCCATGAAAACTTCGGACTTGACCAACAGTAGTAGGCGATGGCCAATCTCGAATAGCACTTACCTTGTCTTCATCCACTTGTATCCCCTGGGAGCTTACCACAAAACCAAGAAAGACAAGTTTGCTTGTACAAAAATCACATTTCTTTAAGTTAGCATATAGATTTTCAGCCCTTAGTGTGATTAGCACAAGTTTCAAGTGACCAACATGATCATCCAAGTCTTTGCTATTTACTAGGATATCATCAAAGTAAACAACAACAAATTTTCCTATGTATGCACACAAGACATGGTTCATTAACCTCATAAAGGTGCTAGGAGCGTTAGTGTAAGGCCCAAGATTTTATTACTGTGATCTGAGATTAATCTGAAATGATTTATTTATTAATTGAGATGATTATAGATGAAACGGATCAGACCGGGAGAGCCGAAAGAAGATATAGTGGCAGGTACTGTTCTTTTATGATTATATTACATAGGTATTGATATATACTAATACATTCCCTGCGATTATCTTTGACTGAGTTGCACTGAGATATGCTGTATCTGTTGAGTCTGTTTGTACGGTAGTATTGATTCCCTTACTTTTTGGGAAAGAAAGATTGATATCAGAGATTTCTGTGAAATATTGTATACTACAGTAAGATGAGAATGAGGTCGAGTTAGATTATGATGTACTTGTGTTTCTGATTTGGCCGCATTATTGATATTAATATGCTGAACAAGTACAGAACTATTGTAGATTCCTTCCAGAAAAATATAAGATTCAGACCAGATAGGGCTGATGAGTAGAAATTCCACGGTAAGGATTCTAGATCTAGAATTCCTTTGATATATGTATTGTTTATGACTCGATTGATACAGAAAGGAACAGATGGTATCCTTATGTATTCAGTAGACATGCTGAAATCGAGCCTAGTATTGGCAGATTTGCCAAGTGATGTACGAGTTGGTTGACGTCTTCCTAGATAAGATTTTGGATTTGCTTTATATCAGGAAGATAGATTTCAGAATTGAATTGATACCAGGTACTGTTTGTGTTTTAGAATTCAGTACAGAATGATATTGAATGTACAGAATGTCACTGAATAAATTGGAAGAATTGAAAGATCAGTAGAAGAGTACTGGCCAGGAGTTACATTTGATTTAGTGTTTCTCTGTGGCATGTTTCAGTACGTTCAGAGATATTCTGATGATTTCATGCTTATTATATCTATGATATGTGGATATATTCGCAGCGTCTGATCGATTGAATCGAATATCTGAAGATTGTATTGAATACTCTGAGAATTGTGATTATTGTATACAGAAATTATTCAGATAAGAATTTTGCTTGAAACAGATTGTAGTCAGAATAAGCGATATCTGAAGTCAATATACCGATTGATTTTGACACAGTTGAGATTGTGATCAGTGACTGAGAACGATATCGATATCAGAAAGATCAAAAATTTCAGAAATGTCAGAAATTTATTTTTGGTCTGAGTTGGCAGATTATCTTATCCGATTATGTTTTGAACTGCTTGGAATTGTTAGCTTCTAGATAAATATTTGATACAGATTATTTAAACCGAATCAGAGCTGAATTCGAGAATTTCGGCAGTTCAGAGATTTAACCAGAATGTTCAGAACTTAAATTCGATAATCATAGCAGAATATCGATCAGAGTGGCAGATATGTGATTTTTTACTGTATGAGAATGATTAACTTGTGATATCAAATGCCAGAATGTTCAGAACTTAAATTCGATAATCAGAGCAGCATATCGATCAGAGTGGCAGATATGTGATTTTTTACTGTATGAGAATGATTATCTTGTGATATCAAATGTTACAGAATTGCACGACAGAATTTGATATCGATAGTCAGAACCGAATACCAGGTAGGTATATTTTTTTATTTATATTATTAACTGATTTGTTTGTACCAAATAGTTCGAATCTGAAATGACAGATAGTATCAGAAACACACAATAGTGGATTCAGTTTTCATTTTGGTAACTGAGAATGTATGATATTCGAACAGATAGTTTTGACATAAACAGATTAAATCAGTTGTGGCAGAATTTGTACTGAAATGTCTGAATCACCAATAAATGAAGATAGAAAGATAGAAATCAGAAAAGTTATTACAGAATTGGTATATTTCTGACTAGACCTGGGAAGTATAATTCGATGAATTTCGTAATGAGATCACTATAATACTTTCCAGATTGTGATATAATATGATTGTGATTGACGGATTGTTCAATCTATATCTATTAGTTTGTACAAGATGACGTACATACATGACCAGATGACAAAGATCGATGTCAAAGAAATGGTCAGATTGACCAGAATGTTGAAGTAGATTATATTAGATTTTAAATTTTTAATTGAGTTTGTACTTGTGGCAGAATATACCATGAGCTCTCTCATATATTATCCACCGAATGACAGATAGTCAGAGTGTACTATCCGGATATTGAGAGATATCCAGAGAGTTGTAGTGCTGGATGCTAGCACCAGTTGATATGACATATTGTCGATGTGTGAATTATTGTACGATAATAGTTATCAGATAACTAGATGGATAATGAAATAGTTACAGACGACACATTGTACAGTAAGTACTGCAGATTTCTTTGATATAAGAATAATATCTCGGAGATACCTGAGATAGGAGCTAATACGGTCAGAGATATGACAAAGAAAATGTAGCTAATTCAGAAGGGAATGAAGATAGCTTAGACCAGACAGACTTAATATGCCAACGTCGGATGATGACGATTGGTATTTGGGGCCGAAGATTTAATATATCCTTGTCTGGGATAAACAGATTTGATAACAGCTGATGATATTGATTTGGTATGAGCTGTTGATTGGTATATACGGATGTTGTATAACCAGTATTGTGAGATTGATTCTGTCAGAGTTATTTCGAAGGGTATTATGATATTATGCTCTAGAATTATTATTCTAATTTAGAGTCACAAATCCGTACAAGAAAGATATTTCCGAAGGAAAACTATTCTATTATTGAAAATACAGTAAGTTGATAGGGCATCAAAGAGACTATCTGAAAGACAGAATTTGTCATGAGGCTGAGATTTCAGAATGATTTTATTGAGATGAGTTTCTGATTAAACTCTGTTATACATTTCTTCTGATATGTCTGAATTGATTACTTGCGAGTTCGAGGACGAACTCAGATCTAAGAGGGGAGAGAAATGTAAGGCCCGAGATTTTATTACTATGATCTGAGATTAATCTGAAATGATTTATTTATTAATTGATATGATTATAGATGAAACAGATCAGACCGGGAGAGCCAAAAGAAGATTTGACATTTTGTGCAGGAAAAGTCCCCGCGCACATGCGCGACATGAATGCGCGCACATGCGCAGAACGTCGAGAGAGTTCGGCGCACATGCGCGGCTTGAATGCGCGCATATGCGCGGAACGTCCAGAGAGTTCGGCGCACATGCGCGGCGGAAGGCGCGCATATGCGCGAGTAAGGGGATGCACGAGACAGTAGGTCTCGCGCATATGCGCGACGAGGGGCACGCATATGCGCGAGCGGTTGAGACACAAGCGCCGAGATAATAAATTTCGCGCATATGCGCAGGGCTTAGGCGCGCATATGCGCAGGGCTTAGGCGCGCATATGCGCGAGTCATGTAGAAGGAATGTTTGACACTTGGTCTAGACACAAGCCAACCTTCAGAAGCAAAGAAAAAAAGGAATCGAAGGAAAATTGTTGAGGAATTTCCTCGTGAAATTCTAAATCAAGATTTCACAAAATCCGCCCGTCCGATTTTAAATCCGACTTCAGTACTGTATTCCTATCAACGCAGGCTACAACTGGACGTAAGTTTTGTTACGTTTAGACACGATTTGAAATTATGATATTGTCAGAATTGAAAATGAATCAGATATAATGTTTCTGCTACAGTAGGCATTGTATAATTGAAGTCAGATTAAAGAATAGACTGTTTATACAATTGTTATGATTTTCGAAAGATATTGATTGGGATTTGATATCAGAGTTGTGTTGTTACTGATCTTAAGTGTACAGATATTGAGATTATGAATTGTACTGATACTGATTATGGATTCTGATATTATATCTGTGATGTTGAGATTGACGGGGATATCGAAACTGTATTGTTATGCCGTCGAAACATCAGTTGATTTAGAGTGATCAGATTCAGTAATGATTTCGATGATATCATTGATATGAATTAGATTGTACCTTGTTCAGATATGGATCAGATTATATACTGATTTGAGTATTGATCAGAACAGGTTTTGAATCGAATTATATACTGATATTGTATTTATGCAATTGCATTGCCAGACTGAGTATGGACAGATTGGAATACAAGACTTCGTCTTCGTCAGACCGGGAAGACAAAGGTATAATTCATAATTTGTTTTGGGAAGACACAACTCAAATGAGATTCAATTTGAGTTTCCCAACAAAATCACAGACTAGAATTGTTGTTTATCTTTTTATATGATTATGCTTTGTTTATAGATTTATATTCAAGCATTTGAGATAGGAAAGTCATTTGGTAGATTCGCCAAATTACTAGATGTTCGGTGGTACCGACGCTTCGGATCAGAGTCACTACGATTGTTGATATTCGATACAGACATGGCCGAAGTCTAGGTATAAGACGTACAGTCACCCCGATTGGGAGGGTAGGTGACAGACAGTGACGTCTTATTCATACCGGGATCCCTAGAGTTAGAGTTGAGTTGAGTCAACATATGAATTGAATTGAGTTGCATGCTTATTTTATTTTGGTTTCAGAGATTATGGAACCCATTGTTACTGCATGCTTATTTTGATTTAGTTTCATAGACTATGAAACCTATTGTTATTGATTTTATGCATGATAATCTGCTTTATGATTTATATTGTGTATATGCATGTCTACCATGTTTTATACTGGGATTTATTCTCACCGGAGTATCCGGCTGTTGTCTTGTTTTGTATGTGTGCATGACAACAGGTGGGGCAGGATCGGGGTCAAGAAGATGATGAGAGAAGATGAGTTAGAGTGGTGATTCCGGACTTACTGTAGACTTTGTTTAAAACTTGAAATTTAGTAGTTGAACCTTAGACTAGTTTGAATAAGTGTTGTACATTATTGTACTTTTATACTGAGATGTATATTAGTTAAATTCCATTATGTTCCGCACTTACATTTTTAAAAAGAAAAATTTTAGACCCTGTTTATCTTAATTGATAATTAAATCCCAAAGATGATTAAGAAGATGATTAGCGTCCGGGTCTCCACAGTTAGTTAAGCCAAAAGGCATGACCATCCACTCATATAACCCATATTTGGTTTTAAATGCAGTTTTCCACTCATCATCTTCCCTCGTCCTAATTTGATGATAACCACTCTTCAAATCAATTTTGCTAAAGATACAAGCACCATGCAATTCATCTAACATATCATCTAGTCTAGGTATGGGATGCCTATATTTAATGGTTATGTTATTGATTGCCCTACAATTTACACAAATACGCCTTGAGCCATCTTTCTTAGGAACTAGTAAAACAGGTACAGCACAAGGTGACATGGACTCACGCACAAAACCTCTATCTAACAACTCACTTACCTGCCATTGAAGCTCCTTAGTCTCCTCCGGATTGCTCCTATAAGCTGGACGATTCGGCAATGTATTCCCGGGTACAAAATCAATCTGGTGCTCAATCCCCCTCAATGGTGGTAGGTCCTTGAGGTAGCTCCTCCGGAAATATATCATCGAACTCCGTGCAAAAGAGAAACAACAATGGTCGGAAGGGATCCGGCTATATCACTTGTGTTAAGAAGAATCTCTTTGTAAAGAATTAACACAAGTGGTTCATGTGTGTGCATTAAATGTTTCAACTCACTCTTTTGGGCCATATATGTTTTCTTTTTGGCCTCTTTCCCCTCATTTTCTTTTCTCTCATTTTCTTTTCTCTCTTTTTTGTTTTGTATGGCTATCTCACTCTTTTTATCTCTCTTTTTTTCAGCCATTTCATTTTTATTTTCAAAGGCCACCTCAGTTTTTTGTTCACTCTTTTTTTCGGCCTCATCTCTCTTTTTCTTTTTTAATTGGTCCTCCAACACTTGCTTTGGGGACAATGGAAGTAATACAATGGATTCCTTTTTCAAAACAAATGAGTACTTATTCTTTAACCCATCATGTGTCACCCGCCTATCATATTGCCACGGTCTACCCAACAAGATATGACAAGTATGCATGGGCACCACATCACACAAGACCTCATCCACATACTTCCCAATAGAAAAAGACACCAACACTTGTTTGTTCACCTTCACCTCCGCACAATCATTCAACCATTGAAGCCTATATGGTTGAGGATGCTTTAATGTAAGTAAACCCAATTTTTCCACCATCTCACTACTAGCCACATTGGTACAACTCCCCCCATCTATGATTAGATTGCAAACATTTTGATTTACAAAACACCTAGTGTGGAACAAGTTCTCCCTTTGGTTAGTATCCTCCTCCTTGACTTGGGCACTTATGATCCGCCTAGTCACTAACTCTTCACCTACAACCGCCTCATATCCCTCATCAGGATCCTCTAATGCAGGCATCTCATCATCATCATCACCCTCACTATGTGATTCATACTCACCATAGTCATTTAGAATCATCACCCTTTTATTAGGACATTCACTAACACCTAAAACATCTAGTATCTCTAGCTCGAGTAAGAGGAGTTTCAGATTTACCTTGTACTCCTTTTTTAGGCTTCTCTTGTTTGGTCTCAACCTTGGACTTGGTTACCACTTTATTCTCCTCACGTTTCACCACATTTGGTCGCCAAGAAGATGATGAACTACCAGCTTGATTAGTGTGGCCAACTCCTCGCCTCTTGAGTCGCTGCTCCACCTTTATGGTCATTTGTACCATCTCGTCTAGATCCAAGTAGTGCCTAAGCTCCACTTGATCCTGTATTTCCTGTTCAAACCACAAAGAAAACTAGCTATCGTCGCCTCACTATCCTCCTCAATATTTGCCCTAATCATGACTACTTCCATCTCCTTATAGTAGTCTTCCACACTCTTCAACCCTTGCCTCAAAGTTTGTAGCCTCTTAAACATCTCCCTATAATAGTGATTGGGAACAAACCTCTTCCTCATGACCCTCTTCATCTCATCCCAAGTTTCAATGGGTCTCTCATTATACCTCCTTCTAGTGGTCACTAATTGATCCCACCAAATGAGAGCATAGTCTAGAAATTCCACCACCGCCAACCTAACCTTCTTTTGTTCGGAGTAGTGGTGACATTCAAATACAAACTCTACCTTCTTTTCCCACTCTAAGTACGCCTCCGGGTCAGATTTCCCATGGAATGAAGGAATTTTCATCTTAATACTACCCATGTTACCATCTTCCCTATTCCCATCATATCTACCCCGTACGGCTTCTCTTTTTCCTCTACCAAATCCTCTACCTCTTCCATTCCTACCCCAATTTTCGTTTTGGCTCTCCTCATCTCCTCCCAAATCATATTCTTCCTCTTCTTCTCCTCTACCCAAATCTTTAGACTTAGTTTTACCTCCACTTAGTACTAACTTCAAGCATACTCATCCTCTCATGTAATGGCTCCAATTCAACTCTCATCATTCTACTAAAATGACCAAATAATGCCTCCATTTGAACCTTAGACAACCCCAGGTTCGAACTATTTCCTACCTCACTCTCCATTTAATTTCAAATTTGTACCTGCAAGAAAATGTTAGTAGAAAACAAAATATTCCTCACCCAAATGCTCACGATCACTCCAAAGAAAGTCGCTCGTCACTCCTCTCTATTTTTTTTTCTCACAACAAATACTCACTAGTCACTCCAAAGAAAATACACTCGCACTCAAGTAATTTTCACTCAAATTTGATAGTATCCTCGAAAGTGTGCTCAAGCTTTGTATTTGTATATCAAACAATCAAGTCCAACTTGTGAACAATTGTGATCGACTCACTTGGACTGCGTAGACAAGAAATTTGAAGATCAATATTGTTTTTTTTTTTACTGTGTGAGACAACTGTATATGACTCACAAAAAGGAGTAGAACAAAATACCAAAAAAAATATTGGTGAATTTTCGGATTTTTGGTACTTTTTTTTTTTTTGCTGAGTACTTACTCGAAAATCCCAACAAAAATATCACTAAAATTTCGGAAACTGACGAAGAACGATATACTAGAAAGACAGATCTGAAAAGAAACAAAAGGATAACATATCTGATAATAGAACGAGATAATAAGCGATATAACTTACTTGAGTTCAATGAACCTAAGCTCTGATACCAAATGATGTGAATCTTTGTACGAACAAATAGCAAACACGATTAAAGAAGAATCGCGCCCTCAAATTCAATATCCAACGAAGGATTCGTGTTGTCCTGATCTTTAGAATCAAGTATGGGTTTGTGATATTCACCTCTAAATTATAAAACTTAGCAACAAATAATCACGAATAAAACAATTGAATTATCAGACAAACCTTCAAAGAACTAGTCCTTGACAATCCGTATGAAATCAACCGACAAACGCCACACAGTATGAACCTTGATAAGTTTGATTTTTTATGAACACAAAGCGAAGCTTTGTAAAAGTTTGAGAGAAAATATCAAAAAGTTTGATAAACTATCAATAATAATGTGTATTGTGTGTTAATTTTCGTCCATATATGTTTACATATCAAAAAGATACCAAAATCAAGTTACCAAGATAATTAAAACTCTAAATAAGGAAACTAAGTATTTTCTTCGCAAGCGGCGCGCTGGGGCGGTGAAGTTTGGCCGCCCTAGCGCGAGGCTTTCTGGACAGGCGCACTGGGGCAGGTGAAGTTTGGCCGCCCTAGCACAGAAGCTTCTGGTCCAAAGTCATTTTCTTCATATTTTAGCACTTGAACCGCATTCCACTGACTCCCACACTTGCTCTCGTGAATCACGAACCCTTCAGCACTTTGCACCTCGCTTGTAAGTCCTTCTTCCTTGCTCATAAGCCCCTGCAATGCTTCCTTGAACCTCTTCAGTCGTCCCCTCGTGATTGGTTCCCTCCGGCAACTCTAAAGGGTCCCACGCTTTCCTTGGGGCTTGACCATCCGTGTTCGCATCAGCTGCGACTTCTACTTTCCTGCTCAAAGCATCTGCCACAACATAGGCTTTACATGGATGGTAGCTAATTTCACAGTACTGCTCCTAAACTGAGTTTAGAAGCATCGGTGTATAACACCAAATTGCCTTGCCCTGATGGATTGGCTAAAATTGGCGTTGTAATAAGAGCTTGCTACAAAGTATGGAAGCTCTTTTGACATTCTTCACTCCATACAAATTTAGCATTTTTCTTAGTCAATGAAGTGAGTGACACTGCAATCGACAAAAACCCCTAAATAAATTTCCTGTAGTAGCCTTTCAAGCCTAGGAAACTACGGATCTCTCACGCGTTCTTCAGCTCAACCCATTCTTTTACTGCTGCCACTTTAGCTGGATCCACCTCAATGACACTGCTAGATATGATATGTCCCAAAAATGTTACTTTCTCCAAACAGAATTCACACTCACTGAATTTTGCAAACAACTTGTGACTCAACAAGGCTTGCAAAACTGTACTGAAATGCTGACAGTGTTCCTCATGCCTCTTCGAGTATATAAAAATTTCGTCAATGAATACTATGACAAATTGATCTAGGTAGGGCTGAAATAATTGATTCATTAGGTCCATAAAAATCGCTGGAACATTCGTTAGTCCGAATGGCATCACTAAGATCTCGTAGTGCCCATATCTAGTTCTGAAGGCTGTCTTATGAACATCTGCATCCTTTACCTTCAGTTAATGATACACAAAACGTAGATCTATCTTAGAGAACACTGTAGCTCCATACAACTGATCGAATAAGTCCTCGATCCTTGGTAATGGGTATTTTTTCTTGATCGTTACCTTGTTTATTCTCGGTAATCAATATACAACCTCATGCTTCCATCTTTATAATTTACGAAGCGCACTGGTGCGTCCCATGGTGAGAAAGTAGGGCGGATGAATTCTTTGTTTAGGAGCTCCTGAATTTGCTGTTTGAGATCTAACATCTCTGCTGGATCCAAACGGTATGGTGCCTTAGATATTGGCAAAGTGCCCGGCATAAGGTCAATGGTGAACTCCACCTCTCTCTCTGGTGCAAGGCCTATGACGTCGTCGAGGAAAACATCAGGAAAGTCTCTCACAACTTGTACATCAGATATCGACGGGGTGAGTGCGTTAGGTGTTGAAATAATACTGGCCAAGAATGCCTGACACTTCTTATGTATAAGTCTTCGTGCCTGCATGCAAGAGATCATGCGAGAGAAACTTCTCCACATGTCCAACTAAAAAGAAATTGCTCCATGCCCAACGGTCTTACCAACGCTGATATTCTCTGAAAGTCAATTAGAACTCTGTTCTTCATCAGCCAGTCCACCCAAAGATAATATCAAACTCTGCATTGGCAACACAACCAGATCGGCATAAACTAGGTGGCCCTATAGTTCAAGATCGATATCTCTGACCACGTTAGTAGCTGACAACTCCTCCCTTGATTGGACTTTCACATAGTAGCTCACGTCGAGTCCATTGGACTGGACATCCAAATAATTAGCGAACGTCTCAGAGATAAAAGAGTGAGTAGCCCCAGAATCTAACAAGGCCTTCGTGGCTACTATATTTGTAAGGTCCAGGAATTTAAATCACGTAAGCTGAATGCATGCAATCTAGGATTTTATTTTAAATTATGGGTTTAATTATTTTTATGAATTTTATGCATAATTAATGCATGATAGGATTTAATTCATGAGATTTTATAAGTTCATACATTAGGGTTTCTAGGTGCATTTCATGCTCAAACGACGAACGGATACCGGAGAATTTTCAGGAAAATTGTTTTATTACATGATTATTTTTTACTAACTAATATAAGGTGTTTTTAAGGATATTTTTCAAAAATGGGATTTTATTGCGCATTTTTACCCGCATATTTTATTTTTAACGGTACAAAAATTTTATCGAATCGGGAGACTTTTTGAGGATTCAGCTAATATTTTCAAAACTTTCCAACACAAAATATTTTTCGGGGTTAGATTTGGACTTAATGGGCCTACTTTTAAGCTTATTGGGCTTAAATATTTTTTTAAACCTTTAATTAACAAATAAGGCCCCATTAGTTAAATTTTTAACTATTTAAATAACACATAATTACCCCTAAACTTAAACCAAAGCTCCCCAACCAGCCAACACCCTCTCCCTCAGCCTATTCCTCTCGGTTTCAGCAAACACCACCTGAGAGGCCTCGGTTTTCACTTTTTCTTGCAAAGAAAACCCTCCAGGTGTCTCCCTCGTCACGTTCTTGTTCTTCAAACATCATCAGACATGCTTTGTATTATCTCTTCTCGCATCATACACGTTTATATGCTGTTGATTTGTGTTTATGTATGAGAAGTTTCGGTCCAAGCCCTTCAATGAAATATTTTTTGTTTACATGTGTTCTTGCTTTTCTTTGATTGGTACTCACGTTTTCTGATTTATTGGTGCAAGGGGCTGCGGTAATAGGATGACAAGGGGCTGTACGGGTCATGGGTGAGGTGGTTTAGACACTGGAGTCGAGCTGTGGTCGGTTTTTGTTGAAAACGTTGGGAACCAATCGGGTGTGGGGCTTGTGGAGGGTTCCATCCACTTTCCTTCTAGACCAGCTGTGCGAGAGCCTTCTCCAGTCCTGGACCAGACCCTGGTGGGTATGAGATGGGGTCTGGAATGGCTCAAACCATGCTGGAGTTGACGGAACAAACGATCGAGCCATGCTGAGACAGGTTGGCCGCGGTAGGAGTTTTTGGTGTAATTCTAAGTTCTAGATGATGGCAGCATGCATGGGGCTGGTTGTGTGGTTCTAGCAGGATCCTTAGGGCCTGGTCTAGGTCCATGGTAGGCTGTTTCAGGGCTGGTACGTCAGGGTTGGGCTGATGGCGGTTGTTTTGGGAAAGGGAGTGTACGAGGTTGTGAAATTTGGAATGGCCGAGAGTTTTGGCTGTGTCTGGAATATCGGCCGAGGTTTTTGGGCTTGATATTATATTTTTAGGATCTTTTAAGTGTTTTTAAGATATGGTTAAACTTCGAGCAGATTCGGATAAAAACCGGGACCCCGATCTAAGTTTTAAAACGAATCAGTTAAGTTGTAAAAAGGGCTAGAGTTTACGTCTAATAATGCTTTTAAATATGTTTTGGGATATTTTAAGAAGTTTGGCAAGTTTTGGGTCAATTTTAGGGGTCCATGAGTAAAATGAAAATTTTCGGGTTTCCAGGGGAAAAATGATCATTTTGCACTCGGGGTGAGATTTTTGTCCTAACAGCTCCCTAAGCACATTTTATCATTTTTTAATGATTACACATCACGTTTAAGATTTTTATTAAATTATGACAATTACGCATGCTTGGTTTAAAGAAAAAATTATGTACATGCATGCCCTTATTTAAGTGATGAATATGATGACACGTTTTTGAAGGAAGTGATTTAGTTGTGACTAACACGATGACGCGATGACATGTAAGGCCGGGACTCAATGGGCGGGTAATGCTGTCACTGATGTCCTTGCCGTCGGTTATCACGGTTACACGTAGATGGATCCATCAACTGACATGATGATACGTACGAAAGTCACAGCTAATGAATGGAATTCAAATTAAGAAATTTAACACGTATATGCTGATACGATGATACATGCTATGATTATTACCTTGTTTTGACAGGACACGTTTACATATACGATTTTACTGCAGACATGGAATGTATGTTGATTATGCTATTTTTCACTGTTGTGTGGTACGTATATGTACTCGTTTTTCCTGGTATAGGTGTGTTGAGTCCTTAGACTCACTAGGCGTTTGTGGTGCATGTGAGCATTTCGATCAGGGGGAGGTGCCGAAGACTGAGTAGGCAGGCGGGATGTGCGGTGACACGACCCGTGGACCATTATTTTTCCGCATATTGATTCATGTGTTTTGAGAGGAGTTACACATTTTTATACGTTGGTGCTATTTTTATTTTTACACATTTACGTTTACGTTGATTTTGGATGATAATAGTTATTTTTAAACTGTGCATACTTTTATTGGCAAATAAATACGATTATTTTAAATTTTATTTTGTAATTGCGAGCTTTTATAAAAAAAATATTTCCGCACTTTTAGAACGGTAGACGTTACAGTTGGTATTAGAACAAAGGTCCTGTATAATGTTGTGCCACCGCCAGATTCTGCCGCTCAGTCTTCAAGCCTCAAGTCTTTAAGCTTTTATGTTTTAAATGTTTAAAATGATTTACTGTTGTCACCTACATGCTTTCATGATTTATTGTAAATGTTTAACTGCTTTTGCGCTTGAAGGTCTATTGTTTAAAAAAACTAGATAAATTGCATGAGGGGTTATGTTTTAAATTGGACTATATTCAGATATGCCTCCCAGACGCGAGCCCATGGCGGACAGACAGGATGATATCCCGGAGGGTGGCAGGGGACCTCCACCACCACCACCAGGAGACCCCGCTACCCGAGTACTTGAGGGGATAGCGAGGGTCATGGAGCAGGCCCAGCAGGCGCCTCGCATGCGGATTGATGTTTTTGAGCAGTTCCGTCGGCTCAACTTGAAGGAGTTCGGGGGCACTACTGATCCGTTCATAGCTGTAGTGTGGATCAGATCGCTGGAGCTACACTTTGAGTATCTTCAGGTGAAGGATGGCGACCTGACCAGGTGCGCTATCTACATGTTGAGAGATGATGCGTCCTTGTGGTGGGAGGGAGCCGCCCATGCTAGGGACTTGGACACCCTTACATGGGCTAGGTTCAAGGAGTTGTTCTACGGGAAATACTTTCCAGTTGACGTCAGGGGCCGCCTGACGAGAGAGTTCATGAGTCTCCGTCAGGGGGACTTGTCTGTGGCGGAGTTCATCCGCAAGTTTGAGAGAGGGTGCCACTTCGTGCCGCTTATTTCCAGATATTCCGATCAGAGGCTGCGGCACTTTTTGGATGAACTGAGACCTACCCTTCGCCGGATGTGATGTTGATGAGGCCACTGCCTGTGCTTTCCAGGCGAAGCAGGCGATCCGAGACATAGATTTTGAGATGCAGCGGAAGCGGCATCAGGCCCGTCCAGTTATCAGCCGCAGAAGAAGCAATTTACGTGGCCACCGAGACTCTAGGCACAGTAGAAGCCCCAGGGTTAGCATAGGGGGCCAGGGCAACAGAGACCACCGCATGCACCAGGGGCTCCTAGGCATTAGAGAGGACCGCCATGCAAGCAGTGCAACAAATATCACTATGGCAAATGCATGTGGGGCACCTATAGATGCTTTGTATGCAAACAGGAGGGGCACAAGGCTATAGATTGCCTTCAGAACAAGGGCCCCACTACCGACAGGGCATATGTGATGCATGCCAATGAGGCTGAGGTGGAGCCAGATTCTACTTTGATCATCGGTAACCCTTATATCTAAGTTTTATATGTTTACCGCCTTGATTGCATGGATTTAATGCTTGCTTGAGAATTTATTTTTGGGATTGATAACATAGAAGGAATTAGGATGCATGCTCTACCTAGTTAGGATGAGAATTTAATGTTTTAACTGGTAAATTGAGGACTTAATTGCTAAAAATCGATATTTTTGGGACTATTTTCGAAACTTCTGTAAATTTTGGGGGGATTTAATTCCAAAACGTGAAAGGGTTATATTGAAAATTTCGAATAAGAGAAGGACCATTGTGCAATTTCGAACTTTTTGGGGATTAATTTCCAATTTTCGATTTTTCTGAGGTTGAATTTCGAATTTTGGGGAATGATGTTTGGGTTAATTCAGTGATTGTTTGAGGATTTTGGATTAATTTCCGATAAGAAATCCCTGAAGTTCAACTCAATTAGATTTGATGGTATTTTTTGTCGTTGGAAGGGTATACATTGCAGGTGTAGCCACGCGTCCATTGCTAGATTCAGGGGCTGCTCATTCGTTTATATCCGAATCTTTCGTGAAGCGACTAGGAATCATACCAGTAGCGATGGATTCAAGGTTCAGAGTATCGTTTCCATCCGGGGATCAGATGTTCATATGCCGGATAGTGAGAGGATTGGAGCTTAAATTGCAACAGAAGGTAGTACAGACAGATCTGATAGTATTACCGTTGCCAGAGTTTGACATCATATTGGGTATGGACTTGCTATCTTCTCATAATGCAGTCATAGATTTTCGACAGAGGTCAGTTTCTGTCAGACCGCCCAGTGGGAAGCCGTTCGTTTTTGAGGTAGCTAGATATCAGCAGATGCCGCACGTCATTTCCTGCATGTGTGCGAGGAAGCTCATCATGAGAGGCTGCCAGGCGTTCTTATCCAGCATCGTGTCAGTGACAAAGCCAGTCAGTCAGAGGTTAGAGGATGTGGATGTAGTCAGTGAGTTCTCCAGTTTGTTTCCCGACGATGTTTTAGGCATTCCACCAGACAGAGAGGTGGACTTCTCTATTGAGCTCATGCCAGGGACAGTGCCGAAATCTAAGGCACCCTACCGATTAGTGCCTGCAGAGATGAAGGAGCTCAAGGATCAGATTCAAGGTCTACTGGATAACGGTTTCATTCGCCCTAGTTTTTCTCCTTGGGGTGCGCTAATGTTATTTTTTAAGAAGAAAGATGGCAGCATGCAACTGTGCATTGACTACCGAGAGCTGAATAGGGTCACCGTTAAGAATATGTATTCGTTGCCTAGGATCGATGACTTATTTGATCAGCTTCAGGGAGAGCTTTGACAGACTTAAGCAGGCTTTGACCACTGCACCAGTTCTAGCTATGCCATCAGGGCAGGGAGAGTTTGTGGTTTATACAGATGCATCTAAGATTGTGTTTGGAGCAGTTCTGATGCAGCAGGACAGAGTGATAGCCTTTGCGTCCATACAGTTGAAGGTTCATGAGAATAATTATCTAACTCATGTCCTCGAGATAGCAGTAGTGGTATTTGCCCTGAAGATCTGGAGACACTATCTGTATGGGGAGAAGTGCATGATTTTCACATATCATAAGAGCCTGAAGTACTTCTTCATACAGAAGGAACTGAATATGCGACAAAGGAGGTGGCTTGCGCTGGTTAAGGATTATGATTGCGACATTAGCTACCATCCGAGTAGGGCTAATGTGGTGGCAGACGCTGTGAGCAGGAAGAACGCTGTGATTGCCCATTTGTCAGTGCAGAGACCGCTACAGGCTATGATTCATCGATTTGAGTATGAAGTTTATGCCAGGGGCGAGGCCTTGAATCTTGCAACTCTGACAGTGCAGCCGACACTGAGAGATAGAATCCGGACAGAGCAGACTTCTGACGAGCAATTACAGAAGTGGAGACAGAGGGACGAGGCTAAAGGCCAGAGACTGTATATAGTTGTGGACGGCATAGTCAGATATGGGGACCGTCTATGGGTTCCTGACAGTGATTCCCTTCGAGCAGATATCTTGAGCGAGGCCCACAACACCCCGTACGCCATCCATCCAGGGATTACAAAGTTGTATAAGGATCTACAGACTTCGTATTGGTGGCCAGGCATGAAGCGTGATATTCTGCGATTCGTCTCCGAGTGTTTGACTTGTCAGCAAGTTAAGGCAGATCACCAGAGACTTGCAGGGAAACTGAGACCACTCCCTATTCCCGAGTGGAAATGGGAGAACATTACTGTGGATTTTTTGACAGGGCTTCCGTGGACTACTGAAGGATTCAATGCCATCTGGGTGATTGTTGATCGGCTCACTAAATCATCTCATTTCTTACCAATCAAGAAGACATTCACCATGACTCAGTACGCAGAGCTGTACATCAGAGAGATAGTCAGACTGCATGGGATTCCAGTGTACATCGTTTCAGACAGGGATCCGATGATTCATGTCTGCATTTTGGAAGAGTCTCCATCAGGTGATGGGTACGATGCTACTGTTCAGTACCGCTTTCCATCCTCAGACAGACGGTCAGTCAGAGAGGGTGATTTAGATTCTGGAGGACCTACTCCGAGCATGCATGATCGACTTCCAGGGCAGCTGGGAGCCGAAGTTACCTCTTGTGGAGTTCACATACAACAGCAGTTATCAAGCATCGATATGTATGGCTCCATACGAGGCACTGTACAGGAGAAAATGTAGGTCGCCAGTTTATTGGGATGAGTTAGGTGAGCGAGCAAGGTTGGGTCCGGATATTGTCAGACAGACAGTGGATTTAGTGGTCAGAATTAGGGACAGGATGAAGACTGCACAGGGCCGTCAGAAGAGTTATGCTGATCAGAGGCAGCGAGATCTTGAGTTCACAGTAAGGGATCATGATTTCGTGAAGGTCGCACCGATGAAGGGTGTGATGAGGTTCGGGAAGAAGGGCAAGCTCAGCCCAAGATTCATCGGACCATTTGAGATCCTAGAGTGAGTTGGGACACTTGCGTATAAAGTTACATTACCGTCAAATCTGGAGGGAGTTCATAATGTGTTCCACGTCTCTATGCTGCGGAAGTACGCGTCAAATCCCTCGCATGTGCTTAACTATGAGCCACTGCAGCTGACACCACATTTGTCATTCGAGGATAAACCCACTCGAATTTTGGACAGGCAGGAGAAGAGACTCCGGAACAAGGTGATCCAGATGGTCAAATTCAAGTGGCTTAATCATTCTGAGGAGTACGCTAATTAGGAGACCGAGACCAAGATGAGGAGTCGCTACCTGGAGTTATTCGTACATTCTAATTTCGAGGACGAAATTTTGTTTATGGGGGAGAGTTGTAAGGTTCAGGAATTTAAATCACGTAACCTGAATGCATGCAATCTAGGATTTTATTTTAAATTATGAGTTTAATTATTTTTTTGCATTTTATGATTAATTCAGGCATGATAGGATTTAATTCAAGAAATTTTATAAGTTCATGCATTAGGGTTTTTAGGTGCATTTCACGCTAGAACGAGGAACGGAGACCGGAGAATTTTCAGTAAAATTATTTTATTACATGATTAATTTTTACTAACTTATATAAGGTGTTTTTAAGGATATTTTTCAAAATGGGATTTTATTGTGCATTTTTACCCGCATTATTTTATTTTTAACGGTACGTAAGTTTTATCGAATCAAGAGACTTTTTGAGGATCGGCTAATATTTTCAAAAATTTCCAACACGAAATAATTTTCGGGGTTATTTTTGGACTTAATAGGCCTACTTTTAAGCTTATTGGGCTTAAATATTTTTTAAAACCTTTAGTTAACAAATAAGGGCCCATTAATTAAATTAATAACACATAATTACCCCTAAACCTAAACCTAAGCTCCCCAACCAGCAGACACCCTCTCCCTCAGCCTTTTCCTCTCGGTTTTAGCAAACACCAGCTGAGAGGCATTGGGTTTCACTTGTTCTTCCAAAGAAAACCCTCCCGGTGTCTCCCTCGTCTCGTTCTTGTTCTTCAAACATCATCAAGCATGATTTGTATCATCTATTCTCGCATCATAAACGTTTATATGCTATTGATTTGTGTTTATGCATGAGAAGTTTCGATCCAAGCCCTTCCATGAAATATTTTCGGTTTACATGTGTTCTTGCTTTTCTTTGATTGGTACTCACGTTTTCTGACTTATTGGTGCAAAGGGCTGCGGTAATAGGATGACAAGAGGCTGTACAGGTCAGGGGTGAGGTGGTTTAGACACTGAAGTCGAGCTGTGGTCGGGTTTTGTTGAAAACGTTGGGAACCAATCGGGTGTGGGGCTTGTGGAGGAGGTTCGATCCACTTTCCTTCTACACCAGCTGTGTGAGAGCCTTCTCCAGCCCTGGACCCGACCCCTGTTGGGTCTGAGATGGGGTATGGAATGGCTCGAACCATGCTGGATTTGACGGAACGAGTGATCGAGCCATGCTGAGAAGGGTTGGCCGCGGTAGGAGTTTTTGGTATAATTCTAGGTTCTAGCTGATGGCAGCGTACATGGGGCTGGTTATGTGGTTCTGGTAGGATCCTTAGGGTCTGGTCTAGATCCATGGTTCGCTGGTTCAGGGCTGGTACATTGGGTTTGGGCTAATGGAGTGAGTTTTGGGAAAGGGAGTGCACGAGGTTGTGAAATTTGGAAGGGCCTAGAGTTTTGGCTGTGTCTGGAAAATCAGCTGAGGGTTTTGGGCTGGATATTATAGTTTAGGATCTATTAAGTGTTTTTAAGATATGGTAAAAAATTTGGAGAAGATTTGGTTAAATTTCGAGTCGATTCAGTTAAAAATCGAGACCCCGGTCCAGGTTTTAAAACGAATCGGTTAAGTTGTAAAATGGGCTGGAGTTTACGTCTAAGAATGCTTTTAAATATGTTTTGGGACATTTTAAGAAGTTTGGCAAATTTCGGGTCAATTTTAGTTCCAGGGGTAAAATGGTAATCTTCGGGTTTCCAGGGACAAAATGGTCATTTAGCACCCTGGGTGAGATTTTGGTCCTAGCAGCGCCATGAGCACATTTTATCATGTTTTTAATGATTACGAATCACGTTTATAATTTTTCTGAAATTATGATAATTACGGTGCATGCTTGGTTTAAAGGAAAAATTATGTATATGCATGCCCTTATTTAAGTGATGAATATGATGACACATTTTTGAAGGAAGTGATTTAGTTGTTACTAACACGATGACACAGTTTACATGTAAGGCTGGGACAGCGGGCGGGTAATGCTGTCGTTGATGTCCTCGCCGTCAAGTACCGTGGTTACACGTAGATGGATCCATCGACTGCATGATGATACGAAATTCACAGCTAATGAACGGTATTCAAACTAAAAATTTAACACGTATATGCTGATACGATGATACATGCTATGATTATTACCTTGTTTTGACAAGACACGTTTACATATGCGATTTTACTGTAGACATGAAATGTATGTTGATTATGCTATTTTTCACTGTTGTGTGCTACGTATATGTACTCGTTATTCCTGTTACAGGAATGTTGAGTCCTTAGACTCACTAGGAGTGTGTGGTGCAGGTGAGCATTTTGATCAGGGGACCGGAGGTGCCGAAGGCTGAGTAGGCAGGCGGGATGTGCGGTGACAAGACCCGAGGACCATTATTTTTCCGCATATTGATTCATGTGTTTTGAGAGGAGTTACACATTTTTATACGTTAGTGATATTTCGAATTTTATACGTTTGCGCTTACATTGATTTTGGATGATGTTACTTATTTTTAAATTGCGCTACTTTTATTGGCAAATAATTAGGATTATTTTAAATGTTATTTTGTAATTGCAAGCTTTTATAAAAAAATAAATAATTTCTGCACTTTTAAAACGGTAGACGTTACACTCTTTATGAAGATATTTCCTAAGGGACATTAGCACAACGTATAAACTTATACCCAAAAATACTAATCTTAACCTCGTGCATAGTTGTAAATCTTTATCCCAAGTCTCCAAAATACGAAAACAACATACTATTATTCTCAAGTAAAATCCGAAGCATGAATGACAAAAATAATATGGTGCTGAATTAAATAGGTTACCAGTCAGTAGAGTCGTGTCTGGGTTCACCTCCTCGGCATGCATGGCGAACACTCTCCCCTGGGTCGGCTACCTCCACTGCGGGCAGTCCTTCGACATTGTGATCATTAGCTCCACACTTGAAACATTTTCCCGAAGCCCATAAACACTATCTCATATGATGACGGTTGCATTTTGGGCACGCTGGATACTCACCAGGCTTTTGAGGAGCCTTCTTTTGCGGAATAGGAACTTTACCTTTCGGCGGTCCCTGAAACGGCCTCTTTCCCTGTTGTCCTTGGAAAGGTCTCTTAAACTGCTGTTGCTATGAGTGATGCTGCTGGGGTGCCTGATAGGGCCTCTTGCCCTGCCTATCATTCTCAATATCCCTCTGGTCCTCCTCTGCCGCCAAGGCTCTCGACATGGCAATAGCATAAGTGGTAGGACCAGCAACTCTAACATCACGGCGCAATTGGTTGGATCAGTTTTGAAATAATTTTTAGATCTAAATTTTTGTTTTCCACTATATTTTGAAAACTGCGATTTTTCGGTCGCGATTTTGGGATAACATTCAACATATGAAACATAGAGCTTTTCGATACCTTCGATTTGATATAAAATTTGAAATATTTGGATAAATATTGAGTGAGTTATGGCATTTTTTGTAGGGCTGTTCAAACTGCGCTTTCTGAAAATTATGCTATTGATGTTTGCGGGCTTCGTTGGGAACCGTCGGGTGGTCGCTGCTATTTTTAGGTATATGGAGTATGATTTTGGGATGAGTTTTGATGCTTCGTTTCATGTCGATAGTCGTTGGTTGCATTAGCAAATCGTAGGAAACAATTGGTGTCAAAATTTGAGTTTATTGGTTTTATTTCGTTGCGTGTGGTGCGTCGTTTCTTTGGGAACATTAGGGAGTTTTTATGGAGTCGAGTCAGTTTCATAGTGTCCTAGGATGAGTCTCGATGGATTGGTTCACGAATCGTATTATTTTAGTTATGAGTATTAAGATGCAAGTCGCGGAGTGAAGAAGACTCGGCGCCCGGGCGGTAATATTTTACCGTCCGAATGCCACTCCTTCTGTTCGAGTGTTTTTCCCAGAAGACCTGGCGCTCGAGCGGTAAAGTTTTACCCCCCGAGCGCGGACCCATCTGTAAGAAATGTTTGGTTTCCACTTATTTTCAATGTTCCAATAGTGAGTTCATGTCTTTTATTTTTGGGAAACGTTCACATCATCATTTTAGGGATTGTTCGGGGTTCGATGTCATGGGTTAGTACGATGATTTAACGAGGTCAAGTCCCGAGCGATCTAGAATTTCATAAGCTATTCTTGTACTTCGGTGGTGAGGACGAGTACCTACGTCTAAGCTATGTAAGTTAAGGGTTTGAACGCTTGTTAGTATGTGCAGCATTGACCCCAAGCGAGATCCAATGAATCCCTCAACGCCAAGTAAGTAAATATGTTCGACGTGCAAAGAAAATACTTTGAAATTTTTGAGGTATGCTAAATGTCTTGTGACCAATTTATGTATGGGATTGGAAAGCGGCAAAGCATGACCAGGGACCAATCCACCCTGTTAAATCATGAACGGGTTTAGATCAGGATTGGAAAGCTGTAAAGCATAACCATGGACTAATCCACCCGTTCAAACATGAACGGGGATCTCATGTATGTGGCAGTGGATCTTCCCTGTCAGCCCTAGTACTGTGGTTTAGTCTGATCAGGCGTATTTATGTATGGGTCACTTGCTTTGAAACATGCCTCTACGCAAAAATGATGAAGTTATGTATGTTCAAGTACGTACAAGTATGCAAGCATGTTTAAGAAAAGTTTCACGTTATGACTCGTCTATGTAATGTATGTAAGATCAAGCTTTTACACGCATGTTAAAGTTCAAGTATATATGTTATAGAACAAAGTGGATGTGATTTTATTACGTATTACTTACTACTTCCAGTTTATACGTGTTGAGTCTTTAGACTCACTAGACTTGATCGATGCAGGTGAGGATGCATTTGAGGAGACGAGGGGTGAGGACCAGTGAGCTGGCTTGGACTGAGCGGGAGGCTAAACCCGAGGACCGCCATGTTTTTAAGAATTTATGAAAGTTTCAAATACTCTTATTTCATGTTTGTTTACGATGTTCTAAAACAAGTATTTTCGTTAGCAAAATTTCTATGGTGATCTTTTATTGCAAATACTTTTAGATGGTTGGCAAACTTGAGTGTGGTTGGGTTATGGCAAATGTTTTTGGACGAACGTGACATGTTAGTGCAAATTCGAAAGTTTATTTCATATTTAAGAAAATTTTTATTTTTTCGCAAATTTCAAGTAGTTTAAAAGTACGGTACGTTACAGTTGGTATCAGAGCGGTGTTCTTGTAAAGGGTTATTCCTACTGCCAGTTGCGAGAAGCTCACGAAGCCACACCTCAAGTCTGTAAGTTTTAAAGTTTTGAATTATGTTATGTATTAAGCATTAAGTCATGATTTACGCATGTCCATGTTTTAAGTTCGATTTACGTGCATCTTATGCTATTTATATTATGTTCATGCAAATTGGGTTTACGTGTTGGGTAAATTGTTGGAACAGTATGCCTCCTTGACACATAATTAACCGGGAAGCTAGGGATGAGGATAGAGAGGCTCGAGAGGAGGGGAGAGACGCTCCACCTCCTCCGTCGCCAGATATGCAGGCACAGATGCTTGCAGGAATGACTCAGTTCTTCGCACAGTTTGTGGGGAATCATGCGACAGTGGATGCAGGGGCTAGGCCCAGACTAGAGGCGGAGTATGAAAGGTTTAGGAGGATGAATCCTAAGGATTTTTCGGGGACCACTGACCCGATGATAGCCGAGGGATGGATTAAGTCTATCGAGGTAATCTTTGACTTTATGGAACTGACAGATACAGATAGAGTCAGGTGTGCCACATTCCTTCTGGTAGGAGACGCCAGACTGTGGTGGGATAGTGCATTAGTGTCAGTTAACTTGCAAACACTGACGTGGAATGGGTTTAAAGAGGTATTCTACTCCAAGTACTTCACTGAGGAAGTACGCTCTTGCCTGACCAGGTAGTTCATGACGTTGCGTTAGGGGGATAGCAGCGTAGCTGAGTTCGTGAGGAAGTTTGAAAGGGGGTGTCACTTTGTGCCCCTGATAGCTAATGATGCCCAGGGGAAGCTTAGGCATTTCATGGATGAGTTGCGGCCGATCTTGCGCCGTGATGTGAGGGTTGCTGGTCCGACTACTTATTCCGTCATCGTATCTAGGGCCTTGGTGGCAGAGCAAGACCAGAGAGACATCGAGGTTGACAGGCAGGGCAAGAGTCCCTATCAGGCACCGCAGCAGCAGAAACAGCGACCTCGGTTCAAGAGGCCATTCCAGGGGCAGCCAGGGAAAAAGCCGTTTCAAGGACCGCCTAAAGGCAAGGGCCCTGTTCCACAGCAGAGGGCGCCCCAGAGACAGGGTGAGCACCCAGTGTGTCCTAAGTGCAACCGCCAGCAGCCGGGGCAATGTTTATACGGATCGAGCAAATGCTTTAAATGTGGAGCCAGCGACCACATGCTAAAGGAGTGCCCACAGTGGAGGCAGCCGAACCAGGGAAGAGTGTTTGCCTTGCATGCTCAAGAGGCAAACCCAGACACGACATTACTGACCGGAAATATTTTCATGAAGAGAGTTGCCACGAAGGCTCTGATAAACTCAAGAGCCACCCACTCTTTTATTTCAGAGACATTCGCTAGTCACCTGTACGTCAAGTCTATTGGACTCGACGTGAGCTATTCAGTGACAGTCTCATCAGGGGAATAATTATCAGCTACTAGTGTGGTCCAAGACATCGATCTGGAACTGCAAGGCCACCTAGTGTACGCCGATCTGATCGTGTTATCGATGCATGAGTTTGACATCATTTTGGGGATGGACTAGCTGACGAAGAACAGAGTTCTGATTGATTTTCAGAAAAAGGTCAGTGTAAGTAAGACCTTTAGGCATTGAGCAATTTCTCTTCGAGCCAGCTAGATGGAGGAGTTTCCCTCACATGATCTCTTGCATGCAAGCGCGGAGACATATGCACAAGGGTTGTCAGGCTTTCTTGGCCAGCATTGTGTCTGCACCTGACGTACCCACTCCCTCTATAATTAATGTACCAGTGGTCAGAGATTTTCCTGACGTCTTTCCAGATGACGTCACATGCCTTTCACCAGAGAGAGAGATGGAGTTTTCCATTGACCTTGTGCCAGGCACTGTGCCAATCTCTAAGGCACCGTACCGGTTAGCTCCAGCTGAGATGTTAGGGCTCAAACAGCAGATTTAGGAGCTCCTAGACAAGGAATTCATTCGCCCTAGTTTCTCACCATGGGGCGCACCAGTGCTCTTTGTGAAGAAGAAGGATGGGAGCATGATGTTGTGTATCGATTACCGAGAACTGAACAAAGTAACGATCAAGAATAAATACCCGCTCCCAAGGATCAAGGACTTGTTCGATCAGTTGCAGGGAGCTACAGTGTTCTCTAAGATAGACCTTTGATCAGGGTATCATCAGCTGAAGGTGAAGGAGGCAGATGTTCATAAGACAGCCTTCAGAACCAGGTACGGGCATTACGAGTTCTTAGTGATGCCGTTTGGACTGACGAACGCTCCAGCAATATTCATGGACCTCATGAACCGAGTATTTCAGCCTTACCTTGATCAATTCGTCATAGTGTTCATTGACAACATCCTTATCTACCCTAAGAGCCATGAGGAGCACAGTCAGCACTTGTGTACAGTTTTACAGATTTTGCAGAGTCGCAAGTTATTCGCGAAATTTAGTAAGTGCGAATTTTGGTTGGAGAATGTGGGGACCCGGATGCTAATTAAATTTTTTAATCGTTCTTAGAACTAATCAATCAATTATAATAAAGAGGGTCTAATTTTTTTTTTTTAAAATACAAAGCGGAAACGTTATGTAAATCAATCTGAATTACATATTAAATATAAACATACAAGTCCTGTATTGTCTACAATAATCCAACTAGGTTCAACTACATATCAGTGCTGACTCCTAATTTATTTCTGAGCCCGGATCTCCACGCTATCTAGTTCAGCCTCGTTCTCTTCTTGACCCTGATCCTGTCCCACCTGTTGTCATGCACACATACAAACGAAAAAACAGCCGGATAACTCCGGTGAGAATTACATTCCCAGTATAAATCATGTATATATGCAATCATATAAACAATATAAAAGCATATAATAGATATTCATAACATGTATCAAAATCAGAACATGAATCAAATATTCGTAGCATGTATCATAATCCGAAACATGAATTAATATCAACAATAACCCTTACTCTAAACATGTACCATAATCAGGAACATAAATCAACATCAATCAATGAATCAATATCCGTAACTCTTAAACTCAGACTAGATTCAATCATAGTCTAGGGATCCTGATTTCCAGACGTTGGCATTCCATATCAATCACCAGTAATAGAAGAAACTCCAATTCTATCCACATTGATATGGTATCGATCACCAGTAATAGAAGAAACTCAAATTCTATCCACATCGATTGCCAATCGTCCAGTGACCTATACGTGATAGACATTGGCACTTTCGCCAATTTACTATCTTGTGACATCGTGCAATGTGCCCGTGGCGATCCCGCCACTATCAGGTACTTCTGTCACAAGATCAGTCGACTAATACATGCTTTCTATACATTCATAGAAAAAGCATATTCAGTCAAATCAATGAACATAATAATAAGAAGTATATGATTTAGGGAAACTCAAGTATATCATACTATACTCGAGTCGATCTCCCGGAACCACATTGACTTATACATTTCTCTTCTCGATCTGACGAAGACGAAGTCTCAAACTCAACTCTGTCCATCTTCAGTCTGACTCTGTCGAAGCTTTGGACTACACTATATGTCGATATCAATCTGGCAATAACAATATCGAATATACTGTATCAATGTATCACTCAATTCAATACCTAATCTGATCGATATCACGACACCATAATACAATCTCAATCAATACTGAATCTGATCAATATCAATTCACTGATGTTTCGACGGCATGATAATACAACCTCGATAACACCGTCACTTTCAACCTCACAGATATAATAATACGGCTCATAATCAATATCAGATAAAATCAGAACCTAATCGAATTAGGTTTCAACGTCATAACGGTGCCATATAACTATACCACGCAATATAAATCAACAGATATCAATTCTTGTAACTCATACTTGATAACAATACAAATCTGATATCAAATCTCAATCAAATCGACTCCGAAAATCATAACAAATACATACACAGTCTGTTCTTCGATCTGACTTCAAATATACGATGTCCACTGTATCAGAAACACCATATATGATTCCTATTCAATTCTGACAATATCATAATTTCAAATCATATCTAAATGTAACAACACTTACGTCCAGTTGTAGCTGTCATCGCTAGGAACCCAGTACTGAAGTCGGATTCAAAATCTGACGGACGGATTGAAATAAAAAGACGTAATGATTTCAGAAGCTTTCCCAATTTCCTTTTCTTCGTTTCTTCTGAATTCTGAAACGAATTCATGATATATACATATATATACATCTTCGCGCATTCCAAGACCAAGTGGCTTATTTTCCTTCTGCATGTCGCGCGCATATGCGCGCCTAAGCCCCGCGCATATACGCCGGAAGCTCTATCCGGAAATCAGCTACTGGACTGCTCGCGCATATGCGCGCACATAAGTCGCGCATATGCGCGAGACCTACTGTCTCGTGCATTCTACCTCTCGCACATATGCGCGCCTTCCGCCGGTGCATATGCGCGAGGTCCTCTAGACAATCACTTTGGTTACTGGACACCTCGCGCATATGCGCGCCTTCCGCCGCGCATATGCGCGGGGTCTTCTGCCCGAATTGCGCATGTGTGCGCACTAGGTCGCGCATATGCGCGAATAGCACCTCCCTCGCACATATTTTCGCGTCTTTCCCGGCCTAATCCATTCCGTCTATATTTACCTTAATTAATCCATGAATCATTTCAGATTAATCTCAGATTACAGTAAATATAATCCCGGGCATTACATTTTCTCCCCCCCTAAGTTACGATTTCGTCCCCGAAATCACAGGCAATCAAATCAGATAAAGAAAGAAATGTATAATAGAATCAGTAATAACTCCTTTCAGTGTAATAACTCTGAACATCGCTACCTCCTATCAGACCCAGTCTTCCAGGTAGCCTCTTCGACGCCCTGATGATTGTACTGTACTTCCAACAGCGGAATATTCTTCATTCTGGATTATTCTTCTTTCCTGAATCTCTAACTCCAATCTGGAATATTAATGCAAGAAGTATAATCTCATAATACAACTTGAAGTAATTCTGATAGAATCGATCTCAGAACATTGGCTATACAACATCCGTATATACCAATTACCGACTCATAACAAATCAATATTATCCTCTATTATCAAATCCGGTACTCCCAGTCAAGGTTACATTCAATTTTCCAGTTTTAAATATCAACAGTCATCATCCGACGTTGACATATTCAGTCTATTTATTTTGAGCTGTCTTCATTTTCCTCTGAATCGGTTTCAATTTCTATTTCATATCTCTGATTCCATCTGATCCAATCTCAGGTATCTCGCAGATATTATTCCTATACGAAGAAAATCTGCAGTCCTCACTGTACAATGCCTCGACTGATGCTATCTCCAGACTCATCTGATAGCTATCGTTATACAATAATTACAAGTGACAATACATCATGTCAACCAGTGCTAACATCCAGTACTACAGTTCCTGGATATCCTCCAGTTCCAGGATAGTTGCTCCAACTATCTGTCGATCTATAGACGATAAGTGAAAGAGTTTATTGTATACTCTGCCAAAAGTACAAAATCAAACGAAAATCACAGTCTGATATAATCAACTTTGGCATTCAGTACAATCTATCCTCTTTCTGACATAAATCTCCATCGACTGATCATATCTGTAAGTCTTCATGTACAAATAATATAAGCAAATTCACGCAATCTATTAATAACGATCACATCGCATCCCAGTCTTGAAAAGATTTCGGTAGTTTCATTACGAAATCTATAGAAATGTACTCCCATTTCTATTCAAGAATCGATAATCGATATAACCAATCTCCTGTTTTTCCCTGTCGGCAATTTAGACATTTCAGTACAAATTTTGTTACAAGCTGATTTCATCTGTTTCCCTAACATCAGTCAGTTCAAGTCAGTCTACATTTTTCTATCATCAGAATAAATGTTGAATTAAAGATGGCGCATTTCTGATCATACCTGTCGTTTCAGATTCGAAATATTCGGCACAAACAAGTCGGTTATTCACATACAATACAATATCACCTACCTGATATTCTGATAAATACCCTGTTCTGATTATCGAAACTGAGTTCTGAACATTCTGATCAAACTTCTGAACTGCTTTAATTCGCGAGTTTAGCTCTGATTCGGCTTGAACTGTATATACTCTCAACAGTTCCCAATAATCTGTATCACATCTTCGACTTTGTTTAGATCAACTGCTATATCATCTTCGGATGTAATGTCCCCCAAAAAATATAATCTGTCTTTAATACTGTTTTAGAACAATAACAATTCTCAAGCAATTTCACAACAACAGTCACATATCATAATTTGCTAACCGCATACAAATATGAATTTCTGATATTTCTGTCATCGGTGTCGTCCTCAGTCACTGATCACGACCTCAACTGTGTCAAGATCAATCGGTATACTATAATCAGATATTACCTCCCACAAATACAATCTGTTTCAGTCAAAACTCATATCTGAACAATTTCTGTATACACCAATTTCAGTTCTCAGATCATTCAATACAAGGTATTCAATTCAGTCAGTCATATGCCACAAGTATATCAAAATATCATAGATAAACGGCATAAAATCATCAGAATACCTCTGAACATAGGATTCATCCACCCATAACTGAACTGAAATAACTTACAGAGAAACACACAATCAGATGTAACTCTAACTCTCAGGCAGCAAATCTTCTAACTAATATGTCAATTCTTCCGATACAATCAACATCATCCTGTCTGGAATTCTAACAATAGGAATAGTACCTGATATCAAATCAAGGCTGAAATCACTCTCCCTGATATACGGCAAACCCGGAGCCTCATCTAGGAAGACTTTAGCAATTCTCCTGCTACTGGCAAATCAGTCCATGATACGCTCAATTTTAGTAATCCACTGAATACATAAGGAATTACTCCATTCCTTTCGATAATCATCGAATCATAGGTAATACGGATATCAAAGGAATTCAAATCAAGAATCCTTACCGTACATTATTCATTCTTCGGCCATTTCAGGTCCGATTCTTACCATCTCCTGGCAAGAATCTACAATACTTCTATATTTGGTCAGCATAACAATACCAATCATGCAATCAGAATCAGACAACACAAGTACACACAGTCTACCTCGATCTCATTCTTATCCTACTGTAATATACGATATTTTACAGAATTCACTGATATCAACCTTTCCCCCAAAAGGTAAAGAAATCAATACTACAGTACATACAGACCCAACAGATCAAGCATCTATCAATACAATTCATTCAAAAATAATCGTAGGGCATGCCTTAGTATTTATCAATACATATGCAAACTAATCGCAAAAGAATAGTTACCTGTCATTATATCATCAAGTGCATCCTGGGTCTGTTCCTTGGTCACCATAACCAGATGATTCTGCTCCCTGAGATCTTCGGAAATTTCTCAGTGGACATACTCTAGCAAAATGTCCTGGCTGACGACAGATGTGGCAACTTCCAGACACACCTCGGCATTGCTCTGTGGAATGTCTTCCTCCACAAGTGCTACAATAAACTCCTGTATAACTTGGGCTAGAACTATTGGAGCTAGATAAACCGCTCCCTAACTTCTTGAACTGCTTCTTTCGAGCTTTCAACTGTTCTTTCTTTTCACTACTGCTGCTACCAATCTCGATTCGGGGAGGTAGTTGCAACGGTTTCGAGGTTGAAAGAACATACGAAGCTTCCTTTGGTCTCATCAGAACTGTTTCTGCTCTTCTAGCTCTGTTCAAAGTGTCAGCAAAATTATTCGGTTGCTTCAGATTCACCAATGTACGTATCTCTGGATTCAATCCCTGGATGAACTGATCAAACATAGCTGCATCATTTCTAGCCACGTGAGGGGCAAAACGTAGCAAGGTGAATAACTGGGCCAAATACTCATCAATATTCAACTGACCATATCTCAGATTTGCAAACTCTGCACTTTTATCCTGTCTATATGATACAGGGAAGAATCTTTGATAGAATTCAACTTTAAAAACTTTCCACGTAATCACTGGACCACGCTATTCTAAATCTTCTTTGGTTACCGGCCATCAACTCCTTGCGATTTCCCGTAACTGATGCCCAATCAGTTTAACTCTACAATCATCTGTGAAACCCAGAAATTCAAATAGCATTTCTATATCCTCTAACCAATTCTCACAATCGACTGGTGTCTCAGTACCCTTCAAAATCGGCGGTTGAAATGACTGAAACCTCGTCATCATTGTTTCCATCAGAGTTTCTGACACATCCATCTGATTACTCGAAGTACTACCCAATTCTCGAATTCTTCTCGGAGGTATATCTGATAATCACAAGAGTTAGCAATCACATGAGATAAATCCATCTCAGCCCCTTTCTGATAAGCTTACCTCTGATCAAGAATTGGTTCTGATCCATTTTCAAATAATATACATTACCAAATCAACTCAGATATTCAGGTAACATGTATCTTCCAAAACAGTAAAACATAATGCAATATTAACATATACAATGTAATTCAACATATAATAAATCACATGCTAGCAATCACATGCAAGGAAAGAAAACACATTCTACCCCGCTCACTAGCTTCTATCTCAGTCTCAAGAACCTACAGTTCTAGAACCTATTGTTCTGGAACCTAAAGCTCTGATACCACATGTTGTGGGGACCCGGATGCTAATTAAAGTTTTTAATCGTTCTTAGAATTAATCAATCAATTATAATAAACATGGTTTAAAATTTGTTTTTTAAAATACAAAGCGGAAACGTTATGTAAATCAATCTGAATTACATATTAAATATAACATACAAGTCCTGTATTGTCTACAATAATCCAACTAGGTTCAACTACATATCAGTGCTGACTCCTAATTTATTTCTGAGCCCGGATCTCCACGCTATCTAGTCCAGCCTCGTTCTCTTCTTGACCATGATCATGTCCCACCTGTTGTCATGCACACATACAAACAAGACAACAGTCGGATAACTCCGGTGAGAATTACATTCCCAATATAAATCATGTATACATGCAATCATATAAACAATATAAAAGCATATAACAGATATTCATAACATGTATCAAAATCAGAACATGAATCAAATATTCGTAGCATGTATCATAATCCGAAACATGAATTAATATCAACAATAACCCTTACTCTAAACATGTACCATAATCAGGAACATAAATCAACATCAATCAATGAATCAATATCTGTAACTCTTAAACTCATACTAGACTCAATTCTAGTCTAGGGATCCCGATTTCCATACGTTGGCATTCCATATCAATCAACAGTAATAGAAGAAACTCCAATTCTATCCACATTGATATGGTATCGATCACCAGTAATAGAAGAAACTCCAATTCTATCCACATCGATTGCCAATCGTCCAGTGACCTATACGTGATAGACATTGGCACTTTCGCCAATTTACTATCATGTGACATCGTGCAATGTGCCCGTAGCGATCCCGCCACTATCAGGTACTTCTGTCACAAGATCACTCGACTAATACCTGCTTTCTATACATTCATAGAACAAGCATATTCAGTCAAATTAATGAACATAATAATAAGAAGTATGTGATTTAGGGAAACTCAAGTATATCATACTATACTCGAGTCGATCTCCCAGTACCACATTGACTTATACATTTCTCTTCTCGGTCTAACGAAGACGAAGTCTCAAACTCAAATCTGTCCATCTTCAGTCTGACTCTGTCGAAGCTTTCGGACTCACTGTATGTCGATATCAATCTGACAATAACAATATCGAATATACTGTATCAATGTATCACTCAATTCAATACCTAATCTGATCGATATCACGACACCATAATACAATCTCAATCAATACTGAATCTGATCAATATCAATTCACTGATGTTTCGACGGCATGATAATACAACCTTGATAACCCCGTCACTTTCAACCTCACAGATATAATAATACGGCTCATAATCAATATCAGATAAAATCAGAACCTAATCGAATTCGGTTTCAACGGCATAACGGTACCGTATAACTATGCCACACAATATAAATCAACAGATATCAATTCCTTGTAACTCATACTTGATAACAATACAAATTTGATATCAAATCTCAATCAAATCGACTCCGAAAATCATAACAAATACATACACAGTCTGTTCTTCGATCTGACTTCAAATATACGATGTCCACTGTATCAGAAACACCATTTATGATTCCTATTCAATTCTGACAATATCATAATGTCAAATCATATCTAAACGTAACAACACTTACGTCCAGTTGTAGCTGTAGTCGCTAGGAACCCAGTACTGAAGTCGGATTCAAAATCTGACGGACGGATTGAAATAAAAAGACGTAAGGATTTCAGAAGCTTTCCCAATTTCCTTTTCTTCGTTTCTTCTGAATTCTGAAACGAATTCATGATATATACATATATATACATCTTCGCAGCATTCCAAGACCAAGTGGCTTATTTTCCTTCTGCATGTCGCGCGCATATGCGCGCCTAAGCCCCGCGCATATACGCCGGAAGCTCTATCCGGAAAATCAGCTACTGGACTGCTCGCGCATATGCGCGCACATAAGTCGCGCATATGCGCGAGACCTACTGTCTCGTGCATTCTACCACTAGCGCATATGCGCGTCTTCCGCCGGCGCATATGCGCGAGGTCCTCTGGACAATCACTTTTGTTATTGGACACCTCGCGCATATGCGCGCCTTCCACCGCGCATATGCGCGAGTTCTTCTGCCCGAATCGCGCATGTGTGCGCACTAGGTCGCGCATATGCACGAATAGCACCTCCCTCGCACATATTTTCGTGTCTTTCCCGGCCTAATCCATTCCGTCTATATTTACCTTAATTAATCCATGAATCATTTCAGATTAATCTCAGATTACAGTAAATATAATCCCGGGCATTACAGAGAAGGTAGCGTTTTTGGGCCATATAATATCTAGCAGTGGTATTGAGGTGGATCCAGCTAAGGTAGCAGCAGTCAAGGAATGGGTTGAACCGAAGAATGCGTCAGAGATTCGCAGTTTCCTAGGCCTAGCAGGCTACTACAGGAAATTTATTCAAGGGTTTTCTTCGATAGCAGTGCCACTCACTTCACTGACAAAGAAGAATGCTAAATTCGTGTGGAGTGATGGATGTCAGAAGAGCTTTGATACTTTGAAGTAAGCTCTTATTTCAACGCCAGTGTTAGCCATGCCATCAGGGCAAGGCAATTTCGTGTTGTACACCGATGCATCTAAGCTTGGGTTAGGCGCAGTGTTGATGCAGCATGGTCGGGTGATAGCTTATGCTTCCAGGCAGTTGAAGGTACATGAGAAGAATTATCCGACTCATGATCTTGAGTTAGCTGCCGTTGTCTTTGGGTTGAATATATGGAGACACTACTTGTACGGCGAGAAATGCCCGATATTCACTGATCACAAGAGTCTCAAGTATTTCTTCACGCAGAAAGATTTGAATATGAGACATAGATGGTAGTTAGAGTTAGTAAAAGACTACGATTGTGAAATTAGCTACCATCCAGGGAGAGCTAATGTTGTGGCAGATGCCTTGAGCCGAAAGGTTACAATCGTAGCACAGTTGTCAGTGCAGAGATCTCTTTAGTCAGAGATTCAGAGTTAGAGGTTTATCATAAGGGCAGGGCTCCTAAGCTGTCTAATCTGACAGTCCAGTCTTCCCTGCTAGACCGAATCCGTGCAGGTCAGCCTTCAGATGAGCAGTTACAGAAATGGAGACTGAAGATGAGGTCAAGGGCAATGTACTCTACACAGTTTCCGATGGTATTGTGAGATACAGAGGTAGAATGTGGGTGCCTAGTGTTGGTTAGGTCAGAGAGGATATTTTGACAGAGGCACATGCATCTCCGTATTCCATTCATCCAGGAGGTACCAAGATGTACAAGGATTTACAGATTCTGTACTGGTGGCCAGGAATGAAGAGAGACATCCTCCATTTTGTATCTGAATGTCTCACTTGCCAGCAGGTAAAGGCAGAGCATTAGAGGCCAGTAGGAATGCTTAAGCCACTCCCTATTCCCGAGTGAAAATGAGAGAATATCACCATGGACTTCGTTGTTGGATTGCCGAGGTCAATCAGGGGATCCAATGCTATTTGGGTTATAGTGGATCGACTTACAAAGTCGGCGCATTTCTTGCTAGTAAAGATGACTTTCTCCATGACGCAGTATGCGGAGCTCTATATCAGGGAGATAGTCCGATTGCACAGAATCCCAGTTTCTATTGTGTCGACTGGGACTCGAGGTTTACATCATCCTTTTGGAAGAGCTTGCATGCAACCATGGGGATGAAGTTGCTATTCAGTACAGCTTTTCACCCGCAGACAGATGGTCAGTCTGAGCGAGTGATCCAGATTTTTGAGGATCTATTGCGAGCCTGTTTGATCGATTTCCATGGGACTTGGGAATCTAAGCTACCTATAGTGGATTTTACCTACAACAACAATTTCCAATCATCTATAGGTATGGCTCCTTACGAGGCATTGTATGGGAGGAAGTACAGATCGCCGATTCATTGGGATGAAGTCGGTGAGAGGTCAGAGCTTGGTCCAGAGATTGTTCAGCAGATGGCAGATGTGGTGCTCAAGATTCGTGACAGGATGAAGATTGCCTAGAGTCGTCGAAAGTGTTTTGCTGACAAGAGAAGAAGAGATCTAGAGTTTGATGTAGGTGATCACGTCTTTGTAAAGATAGCCCCCATGAAGGGTGTTATGAGATTTGGGAAAAGAGGCAAGCTCAGTCTGAGATTTATTGGACCGTTCGAGATTCTTGACAGAGTTGGGACATTAGCTTATCGTGTAGCCTTACCGTCGAATCTGGCCGGGTACACAATGTGTTCCACGTCTCGATGCTAAGGAAGTACCTAGCTAATCCTTCCCATGTTTTGAGTTATGAGCCGTTGCAGCTTGCTCCAGACCTGTCATATGAGGAAAGACCTGTCCAAATCCTAGACAGACAGGAGCGGAGACTTCGGAACAAGGTGACCAAGTTGGTCAAAGTACGGTGGCTGAATCAATCAGTGGAGGAAGCCACTTGGTAGACTGAGACAGATTTGAGGAACCGCTACCCCGAACTGTTTGGTAAGATTTAATTTCGAGGACGAAATTTATATAAGTGGGGGAGGAACTGTAGAGCCTAAAATCAGTATACGTAAAATTCATGCATTTATTTAATTGTTAAATCATTTATTTAAGTTTAAATTGATTTCTTAGCGATGCATGATTTATCCAATTGAATTATTTTAAATTATTTATGTTTGTGTGATGCACGTTAAAATATTTCACGAGTTTCATGTTTCAGGCGATTATTCGATGCGGGATCGAGGAAAAGAGACCGGTGACGATTTTGGCAATTTTAAAATGGGGTATTTTATTTTAAGTTAAGGATGTGACATTTTAAATAATTTATTTAGTTGTAGCATTTTAAAAGCCTAATTTGGTTATTAGTTGATTCTAAAATTTCAGAATTTTAAAAGAAGTACCTATTGTGTATTTTTTCAATTTTTAAGATGCTAGTATTTTGTGAGGAGTTAGTATTTTAGTTATTGTTTAATTAACTTTTAATTAGGGGTTATTTTTTAATTAAGCAATATTTTAATCCCTTAATTTGACTACACACATACACACACACCGAGACACACACACACACCGAGACACACACACACATACATGTTTTAACACACACAACACACACACATATATCAATTCAGGTTTTTCATATTTTTGAGATAAGAAAACTAGGGTTCTTTGAAGCAAGAACAGCCGCCCCTCTCCTTTTAATTCTCCAGCAAATTTTCGTGAGTTTTATTTCAAGGAAATCGTTGCACGATCGTCCCGGATCAACCCTCGCTTTCTTCCCGCGTCGGAGTCGTCGTTTCGGTAACGTTAAAGATTTAAATGCACGTATATTCTGTTTTTCCTGCGTCGATCTTGTCATAGTATTTATGTTGATGTTTATTATGCGTAAAATTCATTATGATGTTCATAGTTTGAGCAGAAAATTGGTTGGATCAGTTTTCAATAATTTTTAGATTTAAATTTTCGTTTTTCACTGTATTTTGAAAACTGCGATTTTTCGGTCGCGATTTTGGGAAAACTTTCAACATATGAAACGTAGAGCTTTTTGATGCCTTCGATTTGATATAAAATTAGAAATATTTGGATAAAAATTGAGTGAGTTATGGCATTTTTCGTGGGCCTGCTCAAACTACGTTTTCTGAAAATTATGCTATTGATGTGTTCTTGAAGTTTAATTGTTGCAGGCTTCGTTGGGAACCGTCGTGTGATTGCTGTTGTGTTAAGGTATATGTAGTATGAGTTTGGGATGAGTTTTGATGCTTCGTTTCGTGTCGATAGTCGTTGGTTGCATTAGAAATCGTAGGAAACAATTGGTGTCAAAATTTGAGTTTATGGGTTTTATTGCGTTGCGTGTGGTGCGTCGTTTTTTTGGGAACATTTGGGGAGTTTTTATGGAGTCAAGTCAGTGTCATAGTGTCCTAGGATGAGTCTCGATGGATTGGTACACGAATCGTATTATTTTAGTTAGGAGTTTTAAGATGCAAGTCGCGGAGTCCAGAAGACTCGGCGCCCGAGCAGTAATATTTTACCACCCGAGCGCCACTCCTTCTGTCCGAGTGTTTTTCCCAGAAGACCTCACGCTCGAGCGGTAAAGTTTTGCCGCCTGAGCGCGGACTCATCTGTAAGAAATGTTTGGTTTCCACTTATTTTCAAGTTCCAATAGTGAGTTCATGTCTTTTATTTTTGGGAAACGTTCACATCATCATTTTAGGGATTGTTCGGGGTTCGATGTCATGGATTAGTACGATGATTTAACGATGTCAAGTCCCGAGTGATCTAGAATGTCATAATATATTCTTGTACTTCGGAGCTGAGCACGAATACCTATGTCTAAGCTATATAAGTTAAGGGTTTGAATGCTTGTTAGTATGTGCAGCAGTGACCCTAAGCGAGATCCAACGAATCCCTCAACGCCAAGTAAGTAAGTATGTCCGACGTGCAAAGAAAATACTTTTAAGTTTTTGAGGTATGCTAAATGTCTTGTGACCAATTTATGTATGGGATTGGAAAGCGGTAAAGCATGACCAGGGACCAATCCACCCTGTTAAATCATGAACGGATTTAGATCAGGATTGGAAAGCAGTAAAGCATAACCAGGGACCAATCCACCCGTTAAAGCATGAACGGGGATCTCATGTATGTGGCAGTGGATCTTCCCTGTCAGCCCAGTACTGTGGTTTAGTCTGATCAGGCGTATTTATGTATGGGTCACTTGCTTTGAAACATGCCTCTACGCAAAAATGATGAAGTTATGTATGTTCAAGTACGTACAAGTATGCAAGCATGTTTAAGAAAAGTTTCACGTTATGGCACGTCTATGTAATGTATGTAAGATCAAGCTTTTACAAGCATGTTAAAGTTCAAGTATATATGTTATAGAACAAAGTGGATGTGATTTTATTACGTATTACTTGCTACTTCCAGTTTATATGTGTTGAGTCTTTAGACTCACTAGACTTGATCGATGCAGGTGAGGATGCATTTGAGGAGACGAGGGGTGAGGACCAGTGAGCTGGCTTGGACTGAGCGGGAGGCTAAACCCGAGGACCGCCATGTTTTTAAGAATTTATGAAAGTTTCAAATACTCTGATTTCATGTTTGTTTACGATGTTCTAAAACAAGTATTTTCGTTAGAAAAATTTCTATGGTGATCTTTTATTGCAAATACTTTTAGATGGTTGGCAAACTTGAGTGTGGTTGGGTTATGGCAAATGTTTTTAGACGAACGAGACATTTTAATGCAAATTCGAAAGTTTATTTCATATTTAAGAAAATTTTTATTTTTCCGCAAATTTCAAGTAGTTTAAAAGTACGTTACGTTACAGACTGCATTCTGCAGCTCCATAAAAGTGAATATCACCTCGATGAACTTAATACATCCCTCAGCTATCATCGGGTCAGTAATCCCCGAGAACGCCTTTGGATCCATCGTCCTGAATCTCTCATACACCGCCTTTGGCCTGGGTCCTCGCTCCCGTATCTATTCCAGCATTGTTCCCCGCAAACTTTGTGAAGAACTGTGTCATCCTTGCAAGCATCTGTGCCTGCATATCTGGCGGTGAACGAGGAGGAGTGGCCCTCTCCCCATCCCGAGCCTCTCTATCCTCTTCACCTGCAATCATACGTCTAGGAGTCATATTGTTCCAAAATTTACCAAACACGTAAACCAACATGCAAGAACATAATATCCATATCATAAGATGAACGTAAATCGAACTTAAACATGTACATGTTGAATTCGTGATCTTGATGCATACTACATGAAATAATTTCAAAACTTTAAAACTTACATGCTTGATGCGTAACTTCATGAGCTTCTCGCAATCGACAGTAGGCATAACCCTTTAAAAGAATACCGCTCTGGTAATGTACCGTACTTAAAAACTACGTAAATTTGCGGAAAATAATTTTTTCTTAAATTAATAATAATCTTTCAAAATGCAATAAAAATAAAATGCTTGACTAAATATTTGAAATATGAATGAGTACGATCTGTTTCCGTGTCATCAATGACACGATCAAAACGAGCTTGCAAAAAGTACTTGTTTAAACAACATGAAGTAATTTCATTAAAATCAGAGTAAATGAATTTAACGTGCATAAAATTCTTGAAAACTTAAGCGGTCCTCGGGTTAGGCCTCTGCACAGTCCGAGTCAACTCACTGGTCTCCACATCTCGCCTCCTCGTACTCGTCCTTACCTACATCGATCAAGTCTAGTGTGTATAAAGACTCAACATGTATAAACTGAGAATAGAAAGTAATACATAATAAAACCACATGCATTACAAAGTAGCACAAACATACTTAAACTCTGAACATACTAGCATAAATATAGACGTGTCATCATTTCATAAATTTTTTCATAAACGTGATGCATCATACAAGCTTAAACATGCATAAACATCATCATTTTTCGTTGAGATATGTTTCAAAGCAAGTGACGCATAACATAATGCGCCTGATCAAACTAAACCACAGTACTGGGCTGGCTGGGATCATCACACCCTTTTGGCCGAACGTCCACTCCCACATACATAAGATTTCCGGTCATGCTTTACTAGGTGGATTGGTCCCTGGTCATGCTTTATTGCTTCCCAATCATGATCAAAACTCGGTCATGCTTTACCGGGGTGGAGAGGTCCCAGACACGTTTTTTGGCTACCAAACCCATAAGATAATTGGTCCTAAGACAATTTAGATACCTCAAAAGTATAAAACATTTTTTTTTCACGTCGAACATGCTTACATAGCATTGAGGGCTTCATTGGATCTCGCTTGGTTTACTGCTGCACATGCAACTTAAATTTCATAACTTAACTATACCAATCGTACTCACTAATGAAGTAATTAAATAATTTGTGAGTTTCTAGACCACTCGGGACTTAACCATGTTTAATCATCATACTAAACCATGACATCGACCCCGAAACAATCTTTATATGGAGTGTGAATATTTCCCAAGTAATGGTAGACACGGACCAATAATACCTAACTAGTAGCCCAAAAATCCCTGGACTAGCGCCTAGGCGCCGTACAATGTGGCGCTGCAAGCACGGAAGAGCTAGCACTGCGGCACCACAGGGGCAACGCCGCAGCGCCTGACCACTGAAGGGCTAGCCCTGCGGTGCCACAGGGGCAGCGCCGCGGCGCCAGACCTGCGAAGAATTTTCCCAAAAACGACTTTTGATCCAAACTCTAAGCCACATACAACCGACTCGAACCAGCCATGGACTAACCTTCCTCACCACCCATAGGACTCTACTGGACCTATTCACTCACGGCCATAGCCCCAAAAGTCCCCAAACAATGACATGCAACCACAACGTGTCACAAACCCATAAACCTGAAATTCGGCATAATTCGCTTTCCTACTCCTTCTATTGTAATCAAACCCTTACCGACTCGAAACGAAACACCAAATAGCGTCTGATCACAACACACGACATACCTAAATGCAACAATGACTACCCGACGGTTCCCAACGAAGCCTGCAACCAATAAACCTCAAGAAAAACATGAAGAACACATTTGATAGCATTACAGTTTAAGCAGTCACACGAGAATGATCATAACTCACTCGTCTCTTGTCCGAAAATTACGAATTTAGCGTCAATTCGAAGATATTGAAAAGTAATATGTTTTATATGTTGAAGATTTTCCAGAAAACCGATCGAAAATTCGCAGGATTCAAAATGACAGCAGATTTGATTTTTGAGATCTAAAAGTTTTTCCAAAATCGTTCCAAGCATCATTGCTTAAACTTTGCATACATGTACGGATTTTTATACACAATATGTATCAACATATTTACTATGACGAGATCGATGCAGAAAAATGTAAGATTGTACATGCCTTGATGATTAATACTCACGATACGACGAATATCGAAGCGAGGAGATGCAAGAACCGATCCGGGACGACTTGTGGCACGTTTCTTGCTACTAATCAAACGTGATGCTGCTGAAAAATTGTAGGGGAAAGGGTTTAGGCTGCTGGAGGACTCAAGAACCCTAGTTTTTCCTTTCAAAAAGAAAATCACAAAGTGTGTGTGTGTCGATGAGTGTGTGTATTTTAACATGTGAGTGTGTGTTTCTGTGTGTGCGTGAGTTTAAAGGCTTTTTTTAAAAAAAATTTAATTAAATGACTAAACTACTAATTAGGAAAAAATAATTAAGCCCACCGAAATTTATAATAAATCATAAGTTAAAAGAATTAACTTCTAATTTTCGAAAATTGAAAATAAAATGCTTAAAATATCTTAATTCATCTAATAAATTAAATTAGGTTTTAAAATGCTTAAATTTCATAAATCATTTAAAATATCAATTTTCTTGACTTGAAATAAAATATCACATTATTCATAAATCGCCTAAATAGTCATCGGCCTCTTTTTTCCGATTCCATATTGAATATTCGCTTGAAACATAAAACTCAAGAAAACGTTTTAACGTGCATCAAATAAACATGTAATAATTTAAAATAATGCAAATCCTAAATCATTAAAATCATTTTAAAATTAATTAAATAACTCAACAATTAAATAAATATATAGGTTTATGTATATTAATTTTTTGGGGACTTGATTGACAGGAATGATTAATTCCATTGAAACCATGGAGGAAGAAAAAGAAAACGACTGATCTCCGCCCTACCTCCGCTGCACGACTGACATCTCAACGAGCTGGAGAGTCTTACACTGGTGTAAACAAAGTATGGATAGTGGGGAGGAGGAGGGAAAGTACGAGAGCTACGTCGTGGTTCACAATATTGCGAAAAGGCACAACGTAGGGACGCTAGCTAGCTCGCAGCGCCACTGCGTTTGGCGTGGCAGAGATGATATTGGTTGGGCGAAGAGATTTCAACACCTTCGGAAGCCACGGATCCAGGTCACACGTTCGCTTCCACCATTTCGAATCACTATCTCTGGCCCGCTCATTTCTCAAGGTCTTCTCATACTTCCATTAGAAAACCTGTATGTGTTTGTCAACATGTCATCCAAAACATAGTGGTTGCGTTTGCTCGGGAAAAACAAAGTTGTAATTTAAAGTTGTGCAGTTTGAAAGTATATATGATATATTTCCTTTGGGTTCTTTTCATATATCATATTGCAACTTCACCGCGAGCGGCATTGTAATTTGAAAATTTGAGTTGTATGGGTTGTCCCTTTTATAGGAATTGCTGATGTTTGATTGCTCAGAAGTCACTGAGTGAGTTCTTAAAAGATTTTTTTCCTGCATGCCTTCGTGTAGAAGCAGCAGTTCAGTGGTTTTGGTTTATAGCTTTAATTTCTCTTGAAGGAGTTACTATAGTGTTCTTTCACTGTTGTCTACTACATTAGGTCATGAAGAGTGCTATTAGCCAAAATTTTGAATATAACTTTTTAGTTCTTGTTCTATGGTGAGTGTTCAGTGTTCTCTGTGTTCAATGTATGAATTCGAGTTATTGGTCATTTCCTTAGTTGATAGACTGGCTTGTAATTTTTGTGCTGAATAGGAAAGGGGCTGTGATATATGCGGTGTGGAGATAACAGATAATGCTGTAGCGGTGAATGAGCATCCTTTCAGAAAGAGCACTGCTTTTCTACTTGGCAATGAGGTGAGATACTGATAAGAATTCCCTTTTGAAAATCATAATTTTTGTGATCAGCTGAGGTTAGATGTATTAAACTAAACTAAACTTCCTGAAAGTGAGATTTTGCATGTTCGTGTATAAACTAGACAGTAAATTTCTTTTCAGCTATCATCTTCTTTTTCTAGTAAACTTGTGTTTTTTGGTTCTTTTGATCATGTTATTGTCATAAACCCTTGAATATCTCATTTTTGGCAGGGAACAGGGCTTTCTGATAAGGAATGTGAGATATGTGACTTTTTTATTTATATTCCCCAATATGGAGGTGGCACTGCTTCATTGAATGTTACTGTTGCAGCTTCTATTGTTCTGCATCATTTTGGAGGTACGAGATTCCCATGGTTGTCTTATTTTTTATGCATCACACCAACTTGTGTTAGGGTTACAGCGCATTCATTCTGATTGACGATGCCTAGAAAAGGGATTTACTTTTTTTGAAAATAAATCTATGTTATTTTTCTTTCATTTGACTATGGTGGTCCTGTAATAGGTGCATGACTTGTAGAAATCTTATAGGACTGGCGTCTATACATATAAGATGACAACCTTTGGTATGCATAACAATAATGTGAAACGATTTGCTCTAAAAGGGTCCAAATCTTAAGCTCTAGGCAGTGTGATGTATCTGATTCAGTGCTCTATGCTATAATTGTGATGGCTTTATTTGATTTTTGTTGCCAACCTTTTCTCCACTTCTCATCAAATTTTAAAATTCCATAGCTTCAGGAATAAGAAACCAATTGAAATTTGTTTTTGGAAAATTATTTCAGTTTCGGCAGGATTCTCCGAGCGAACTCGTGAAGGCAGCAATTTTCTTGTTGCTGATAAACCTTTTAAACAAACAAAGAAAAATTTCTGCGGTGAAACGGCAGAATCTGTTGCTGAGGAGCGAAAACCTAGAAAAGAAAGTTATTTGAATTGCTTTTTTGACCAGAGCGTAAAAGATGAAGCACCTTCCAATATTTTGGATGCATTGTTTGGTTCATAGCAGAGGAAAGGGAAACTTGGAACTGTAATTTGGTGGCTCAATGGAATTTATGCCAGTATCTTGCCATTGTTGGAAGAACTCAAGAGACAATGAAGTCTCTGCAGAAGCTTTTGGTAATCATCTGAAGAAAGCCTGTAAATTTTAGTTGAAAATACAAGGAAATATATTGGTCAATGAGATGATTCGATCAAATCTCGCGTCTCATGCTCGTAGGAGTATGATTTGGCAATTCAATTATTTCCCACCAGAACATGAAAAATTGGTTTTGGGTAAAGTGGTATTAACCTACTTCTTTCACAGTGTTGGAACCTTGAAAATTTGTTGAAGAGCTACCTCATCGTGTGAAAGCTAAAAACATTGTTGATATGAGTTGTTAACATATTAATTTCTTTATTTGAAGGCGTCATAGTTTATCCTCTATTCTTAGAATCTAATACATTTTAATATCCTTTTATCAGTAGAAGTTAAGATTCTTGGTTCAACAACTGCTTCTTATTATTATCTGAACATTGCCTCATCATCGCATCTCTTCTTTTTCTGTCTCTACGATTATTTAATTATGGCTTTCTATCTCATTCTAAGTCCATATCTCATTTTTCACACACACACACATTCCCAATCTCCTTTTTGACTTCTTTGCATTGTTGGGAACCAAATAGAGTAACAATATCTGAAGTGTAGTAGTTTCCTATATCAAACCCACAGTTGGCAAAGGTCCAAACCAGAAAGCACGGAGATGGAATGTAGTCTTAACCATTTGCAATTGCTTTTGCTCGAATGTCAGGTGGTTCGGTTATTAAGTCGACGTTAGCTGGCATAATTTTTATTTTGGTTCAAGTAGTCGTCGAGCTAATCGATCTTGATTTGCTATATAATTACTCAAATTTTTATTTTTCTATTTTTTCCACAAAAATATGTTTGACAATCATTATGGTACCGTCTAATCTCCAGTGGATGCTCGAAAAACTCTAGTGGGATCAAAATTTTAAGGTTGAGATTGATTTAATTCTGCCCCATGTTGTGTACCATGGATGTTGCCTTGGGTGTTTACACTTTAATGTAAACCTTAGATCACGTGAAATACAAATTTTATGGCATTCCGCATTAATTTAAGGGCTACGGGGTGAAATGCCTCTCATACATGTTTCAATGAAAGTATTGACCAGGATTCCAAAGGAGTCTAACCTTTAAAAAAGAAAAAAAAAACAAACAAATTAAAAGGAAGATAAAGAAGAAAGGAAGGTATCCCATGTATCTTTTAGAAATATAGACATTTTGCATGAGCCCTTTTAACTCTTCAAAAACATCCACCAATTTCTTGATTCCAATTCATGAACAGCTCGGTGCGACTCGAGAGCAGAAATTGTCGATGGCACTAATAGATTGATCTCAAATTCGGACAATTATTTTTTATTAAATTCATATTATAGGGGTTGATGCGATAAAAAAGAAGATATTATAGGGTGGGCTAGTCATTTAAAACTTGCTTCTTTTCCATGTTATATATTCTTGATTCCAATTGGAGTAACATAAAGTCGTGTTTCACAGGTGGGAGTTGTTGGCATGCATTGTCGTCTTGAAAAAGAAGTCGAATAATAAAAGCCTCAATTTGTCAACATCTAACTCAGTTTTTTGGAGCAGTTGAGATTGTTCTTTTGTCTGTATATCCATTTTCTATCACAATCTCCACCATTTCCACGCTCAAAACCTACTCTTGATATCGAATTCTTAATATAATCCATTAGTTTCCACCAAGAAAGAGCTAAAAGATTTCTTCATCTATAATCATGCAATCAAGAAAATTTTCTAAACCTTCATGTAGCAAAGAGTTAACTTACATGCTGCATGCTCTCGGCAGGAGGTTTAAGCGCTTCAGGTCGAAAATAAGGTGGACCGTATGGTGGCATCCAAGGCCTAAACTTGTGATCAGAAGGCTAGGCAAGTTTAGGTCGAATAGGCAGCGAAGAGGAAAGACAGACACCACTAAATCTGTACTCCATCTAAATACTCAAAGGGCTATTCGTCTTGCTTCTTTCAATGCTGTTTTGTTCTCTCTCGCTCTAGCTTTTCCAAAGACTGAAAAATTAGTTAGGTTTCTGTAGTAAATATGTTTGCCGATGATCTTTGGAACAGATAACAATACGAGTTGAGGCAAGGAAAATCCTTTTTCCGCAAGACGAATTTGCCCGTATTCACGTGCTATATGAAATGGCAATCGTCCCCAAGATACAACAACTCTAATCCAGAAAGTGCAGCACTACAAGATCCGGATGGCAGCGAACAAAGATATGCCAAAGCTTTCATGGTTGGAAGAAAAGAATGCAACGAAACTATATGTGCTCGTAAATTAAGAAGAACTTTTGAATGCATGTAGAGGGACAATTTAAAGTGAGAACCTCATAAGCCAAGTGACACATCCAGAAGACACACCTTTCTGCAATGAGTCATGGGACGCACCTTTAAGGCAGAGGACGCACAGTTTATATTAGAGTAGGTGCCCGTCGAGCCAAGTGTTGGCCGAGTGTTCACAATGAAACTCTATGTATAAACAATCTTTATTTTCATAATATTTGAAATTATTGTTTTGGCACATCTTTATCTGTAGACCCATGCTAGTTGCATAGATAAAGTCCTTGAATATACAAATAGTAGAAAGAATATGAGATGCTCATATGATGAGTATCATTAAACTCATATTTGGAATATTGTATGTTCTAAACAGTTCCTAGTCGATTCAGCCGCCGCTAAGAAGGATATAGGCCGTTCGAGTTTGAGACTAGTATTTGCAATGTGAGTACCATGTTTCATTGGTAGGGGACATTGTGATGTCCGAGCATGCAGATAGGTGCTCCTGGTAGAGTGCACTGAACAACCCTCCATATAGGACTTTCCAAGTGGTTCTCACTTATCGAGTGGAAACATCCTAGTTTATGGTTGTACACCATTAGTCCTTATGACCCGGAACAAAATTGAGACTCTATGTGCTAGCATTGCACTTTGACTTGTTACCGACTCTCATGGGGTCAACAGGTGGTAAGGTTGAGTGTTTTGTCAAAACATATAGGAGTCGACGCATTGTAGTCGGGTATTCACCGCTTACCTTCGGGTATGGTTATCCTATGTGATCTCATGTATATGTAGTATAAAATCTCTGATCAGAATATGGTGGTAATTATGAAATGGGTTTCGTAGATTACACCATCGATGCAACTACGACATGACACATAGTATCGATTCTTTGACAGCTCTATATATACCAATAGTTGTCGAATCGGTCGGGATATATGAGTTGAAGGGACCGTACTGTACGCTAACCATAATAGAATGGTTCTTGCAGGCACTATCATTTGATATCTAGGAATCATATAAACGATGCTGCTAGGCGTTTAACATGATTGGTTGGGTACTATCAGACTTGAGTTCTGACATTCTTATTATCAAGGAGTTAATAATTAAGAATGAAGCAATTGGGGTATGCTCATATAAGGACATGTTTAGTCCCGAATCACATGAGATATGAACCCACTGCTAGTTGTATCAATGAACCATTGAGGGTCACACATGTGCTAACTTTTTAGATCTCGTTGAGAATTAAAATAGTTCAATATGTTGAACGGCTTATAAAAAAGTTTATAAGCATAAGAAAAAATAGAAGTATGACTTCTATGATGGAATGTAACTTTTAATTTGTGGAAGTGTTCCTATATTAAAAGTTGGCCAAACAAATAATGTATTTGAAAATTGTGATTTTCGTAAACATTATTATGAACTAAATTAAATTAATTCAAGTGTTGAATTAATTAAACACTAGTGGACCTAGTAGAGTCAAAATAATTAAATTAATTCAAGTGTTGAATTAATTAAACAATATTGGGCTTTGTAGAGCCCAATTAGAAATAATTATTAAACTAATGGGTATGAGTAAAATCAAGTAAAGTTTAAATGGTCTCAAATATGTTTGAGACATTTAAATAAAATTTCATGGGTCTTGTAAATGTTACAAGCCCAAGTAAAAAGCACGCAAGGGAGGTGAAGGGTTGGAGGCTACTATTCAATGTCCATGGCATGCTTTTGGAAGACACAACAACTCTTTGCACAAACAAGACAAATCATCCTTCTCTCCTCCCATCTTGACTTGGACGAAATTTTGAGATCCAATTCTCTCAATTTTGTCTTCATTTCGGTTGAGGAAAAATATACTCTTCTGAAAGAAAATGCTCTAATTTTTCTAATGCAAAATTAGAGTGGTTCTACTTTGTTAGTGGTGGACCTAATTTTGAAGGAAGGAGTCCATTTGAGCAAGAAGTGGTGTTGGAAGCTTGTAGATTGTCTACCTTCAAGAGCCAAGTTGTTTACAACTTGGTTGGAGCTAAAACATCAATCCTTGTGATTGATAAGTAATTTTTTAAACACACTATGAATGTTTTTTTGTGTTTTATTGTATTTGCTACACACTATAGTTTAGGGTGCTCGTTTTTCTTTTATGAAAATTAATTTTGAAACTTCGTTGCGCATTCGGGCACCTTAATCGATCACCTTTCAAGTGATATCATGAGCTATGGTAACTATTTTGTGTAGCAAATACATGATATTATATTGAGAACATATTTCTAACCGCATGAGAAATTAATACAACAAAACCGAGGCCATTTTTGGGGGCATTTTCGGGCAGCATGTTGCTGCCCATTTCGAGCAGCAAGGGCAGCCCGAGGAGCTGCTCGTACCCCCTGTTAAAATAAATAAAATTAATGATGATACCTTTCAAAATTAAAAACCCTCATTTTGATTAAGATTCAAAATTAATATCAAGCCCAAAAATGGGAATTATAAATGTGTTTATAATTTTCATGTCTTCCATCGAAAATGGGTGCATGATGAACGCTACCCGTGTTCGGGGATCGGCTCATATTATTTGGGGGGCCCTGGACACCGGAAAGCTGTGACATCCAGTGACATGGTGATGTGAACTACGTGGAACTCCCATGATTTCGGTTCATATTATTGAGGGAACTCATGGCGACCGTCCATTAAGGTTCAACATCGATGGGTAAGGCTTGACGCGTAAAGATGAATGACGTCATATTATTGGGTCCTAATCAAACGTGAGACAAAAGTTTACGTAAAGGGTTGCATGGAGATGCAATTGGAAACTACCTTTTAGGAATTATGATTGGCTGATATTATTTGGGATCATAATTTGCTAATTGGACCTTACGTACCTACTCAGGAAAGGAGTTTCCTGTTTTCGATAGAGGGTAGTGAAAATTGTCAAAACAGTGGGAGCGAAAATTTATGAAGTAAAAGTCCATACTTTATATCTTACTAAATATTTTAAAATAGACATTAACATTTATCTGTTTTACTTTTCAGTACATTTTTGACAATTTTTTCGATTCGCAATCCGCTATCTGCAATACTCGACAAACACGTATTAACCGGACCTAATTACCTCAATTGGCTAAGAAATTTGAAAATCGTCTTGAATTCGGAAAGGATAGCGTATACAATTACTGAGTCGCCCTCTATTGAGACTCCGACTTGCTGCACTCCAGAGGAATTGCAGACTTACAAGGATTGGTGTGACCATGACTTGCGAGCTAAGTGTTATATGCAGACTTCTATGAATGATGAGCTGTAGAGGCGTTTTGAGGATACAAAGAGTACTGCTGACATTCATTTGCATCTCAAGGAGCTCTTTGGTGAGCAAACACGGCCTCTTAGGCATGCTACCGTCAAGGAGCTTATCACTTTACGCATGCGAGATGGGGCTTCGGTCCATGAGCATGGCCTAAAGATGATTGGGCTCGTGGACAAGCTCGTTGGCATGTATCTTACATTGCCTTCGGAGTTGACCACTGACGTGTTGCTCTTGTCCCTGACTAGCTCATTTGATCCTTTTGTGGTGAATTTCAACATGAACAAGCTGGAGCCTACCCTTGAGGAGTTGGTGAATATGCTTGTTACCTTTGAAGCCACCATCAAGAAAGAGAAGTCGGTTCTTTATTTGGGTTTTTCATCTGGTATGAAGATTGGTCCAGTTGGGAAGGGAAAGAAGTGTTCTTTCCAACGTCCCAAGAAGAACGTGCCCTTGAAGAGGCAAGCTCCGAATCCCGTTGTGGCAGCCACACCAGTAAAGGCTGACAAGAGTGCTGATGTTTGTCATCACTGCAAGAAGCCTAAACATTGGAGGCGTAATTATAGAGAATATCTTGCCCAGAAGGGTTCTGGAAACGGTATGTTCTATATTGAAGTAAACATTTCAATTAACTCTACTTCTTGGGTCTTGGATACCGGCTGTGCCTCACATCTCTGTAATGATTTGCAGGTGATGGGAAGAAGTATGAGACTTAGGGAAGGTGAGACCTTCTTGAGGATGGGCAATGGAGCAAGCAGTTGCCGCCATCATTTTGGGGATATGCGCTTGAGACAGCGGCACTGTTGTTGAACAATGTCCATTCAAAGGTAATTGATAAGACACCATATGAGATATGGATGGGTAAGCCTTCCAAATATTCTTATCTTAGAATATGGGGATGCCCTGCTTATGTGAAGCAGGTAGTGAGAGATAAATTGGATAGTCGATCCATTTTATGTTACTTTGTGGGATATCCAAGGAATTCAGTTGGATATTATTTCTATCATCCCCAAGAAACAAAGGTGTTTGTTTCTAGGAATGCAACCTTTTTGGAAAAGGAATTTCTATTGGATAGAAAAGGGGAGATGATAGAACTTGAAGAGGTTCGAGAGACACCCAAAATTTAAGAACCCACACCTGAAGAGCCAAGATAGAAGATACAAGCTCCTAAAAGAACCGAGAGAGTCTCGAGACCACCTATGAGGTATGGTCTACTTCTTGAAGAGGGCCATGATGAGCCTAACCATGGATGTGATGCAAGGACCTTCAAGGAAGCGTTATCTTATGTCGATTCATCCAAATGGCTTGAAGCTATGGAATCTGAGATGAATTCCATGCTTTCGAACCAAGTGTGGAATCTTGTGGATCCACCTGAGGGAACTGTTCCCATAGGGTGTAAATGGATTTACAAGAGGAAACTTGGGGCGGATGAGAAGGTATTGACCTTCAAGGCGCGATTGGTTGCAAAAGGATATACTCAAAGACAAGGAGTTGACTTTGAGGAAACCTTTTCTCCAGTTGCAATGTTCAATTCTATAAGGATATTGCTAGCCATAGCTGCATGGTATGACTATGAGATATGACAGATGGATGTCAAGACAGCCTTTCTTAATGGGGATATTAAGAAGAGATTTACATGTCTCAACCTGAAGGGTTTACATCTATCGGAAGTGAGCATATGGTATGCAAACTTCAGAGATCTATTTATCGTCTAAAGCAGGCATCTAGGAGTTGGAACCTTAGATTCGATAGTACAATCAAATTGTTTGGTTTTACTAAGAATCCTGAGGAACCCTGTGTGTATAAGAAGGTCAGTGGGAGTGCTGTGACATTCCTGGTGCTTTATGTTGATGACATTCTACTCATTGGGAATGATTTAGGGATGTTGCAATCAACTAAAATATGGTTAGCGAGTAAGTTCTCGATGCAAGACTTGGGTGAAGCATCTTTTGTATTGGGAATATAGATCTGTTGAGATAGATCAAGAAGATTTCTTGGTCTCACCCAGTCCACATACATTGATACCATCGTGAAGAGGTTCTCGATGGATGAGTCCATGAGAACATCTACCAGTGTGTCATGGTGTGTCCCTATCCAAATCTATGTCTCTCAAGACTGATGCAGAGATAACGGAGACGACAAGAATTTCTTATGCATCTGCGATTGGTAGCATCATGTACGGGATGATATCTACACGTCCTGATGGCTTTTGCACTAAGTGTAATGAGTAGATATCAATCGAACCCTGGTCTTTCACACTGGAAATCAGTGAAAGACATCCTCAAGTATTTGAGAAGGACCAATAAGTTGTTCTTGGCCTATGGGAGTGGAGAACTGAAATTGGAAGGCTATACCGACTCTATATTCCAAAGCGATATCGATGACTCAAAATCAACCTCTGGGTTCATATTCATGCTCAATGGTGCTGCTGTCTATTGGAAGAGTTCCAAGCAAGACAGTACTACGGATTCCACCACTGAGGCGGAATATATTGCTGTATCAGCTGCAGCAAAGGAGGCTGTTTGGATAAGGAATTTCGTCCAAGAGTTGGGCGTCATTCCTAATGGAGTTGCTCCTGTCCCGGTGTTTTATGACAATACGGGAGCTATAGCTCAAGCAAAGGAGCCAAGGTCTCATCAGAAATCCAAACACATATTGAGAAAGTACCACATCCTCCGACAGATTGTGGAAATAGGAGAAGTGTCGATTGACAAAGTCGGCTCAGCAGATAATGTTACCGATCCACTAACTAAGCCTTTACCGGGACCATTATTCGAGAAGCATCGCGAATCGATGGGTTTGAAGCATATGGGTAGTTGGCTCTAGCGCAAGTGGGAGATTGTTAAAGTAGGTGCCCGTCGAGCCGAGTGTTGGCCGAGTGTTCACAATGAAACTCTGTGTATAAACAATCTTTATTTTAATAATATTTGAAATTATTGTTTTGGCACATCTTTATATGTATACCCATGCTAGTTGCATAGATAAAGTCCTTGAATATACAAATAGTAGAAAGAATATGAGATGCTCATATGATTAGTATCATGAAATTCATATTTGGAATACTGTATGTTCTAAACAGTTCCTAGTCAATTCAGCCGCCGCTAAGAAAGATATAGGCCGTTCGAGTTTAAGAATAGTATCTGCGATGTCAGTATCATGTTTCATTGGTAGGGGACATTGTGATGTCCGAGCATGCAGATAGGTGCTCCTGCTAGAGTGCACTGAACAACCCTCCATATAGGACTTTCCAAGTGGTTCTCACTTATCGAGTGAAAACGTCCTAGTTTATGGCTGTACACCATTAGTCCTTATGACCCGGAACAAAATTGAGACTCTATGTGATAGCATTGCACTTTTTGTTTACCAACTCTCATGGGGTTATCAGGTGGCAAGGTTGAGTGTTTTGTCGAAACATATAGGAGTCGATGCATTGTAGTCGGGGATTCACCGCTTACCTTCGGGTATGGATATCCTATGTGATCTCATGTATGTGTAATCTCTGATCAGAGTATGGTGGTAATTATGAAATGGGTTTCGTGGATTACACCATCGTTGCAACTACGACATGACACATAGTATCGATTCTTTGACAGCTCTCGATATACTAATAGTTGTCGAATCGATCGGGATATATGAGTTGAAGGGACCGTACTGTATGCTAACCATAATAGAATGGTTCTTGCAGGTACTATCATTTGATACCTAGGGAATCAAGTAAGCGATGCTGCTAGTCGTTTAACATGATTGGTTGGGTACTATCAGACTTGAGTTCTGACATTCTTATTATCAAGGAGTTAATAATTAAAAATGGAGCAATTGGGGTATGCTCATATAAGGACATTTTAGTCCCGAATCATATTGAGATATGAACCCCACTGCTAGTTGTATCAATGAACCATTGAGGGTCACACATTTGCTAACTTTTTAGATCTCGTTGAGAATTAAAATAGTTCAATGTGTTGAACTGACTTATAAAGGAGTTTATAAGCATAAGAAAGAATAGAAGTATGACTTCTATGATGGAATGTAACTTTTATTTGTGGAAGTGTTCCTAAATTAAAAGTTGGCCAAACAAATAATGTATTTGAAAATTGTGATTTTCCTAAACATTATTATGGACTAAATTAAATTAATTCAAATGTTGAATTAATTAAACACTAGTGGGCCTAGTATAGTAAAAATAATTAAATTAATTCAAGTGTTGAATTAATTAAACAATATTGGACCTTGTAGAGCCCAATTAAAATAATTATTAAACTAGTGGGCTTGAGTAAAATCAAGTAAAGTTTAAATGGTCTCAAATATGTTTGAGACATTTAAATAAAAGTCCATGGGCCTTGTAAATGTTACAAGCCCAAGTAAAAAGCATGCAAGAGAGGTGAAGGGTTGGAGGCTACTTTTTCAATGTTCAAGGCATGGCATGCTTTTGGAAGACACGACAACTTTTTGCACAAACAAAGACAAATCATCCTTCCCTCCTCCCATCTTGACTTGGCCGAAATTTTGAGATCCAATTCTCTCAATTTTCTCTTCATTTTGGTTGAGTAAAAATATACTCTTCTCAAAGAAAATGCTCTAATTTTTCTACTGCAAAATTAGAGTGGTTCTACTTTGTTAGTGGTGGACTTAATTTTGAAGGAAAGAGTCCATTTGAGCAAGGAGTGGTGTTGGAAGCATGTAGATTGTCTACCTTCAAGAGCCAAGTTGTTTACAACTTGGTTGGAACCAAAACATCAATCCTTGTGATTGATAGGTAATTTTCTAAACACACTATGAATGTCATTTTGTATTTTATTGTATTTGCTACACACTATCGTTTAGGGTGCTCGTTTTTCTTGTATGAAAAATAATTTTGAAACTTCCGTTGCGTATTCGGACACCTTAATCGATCCCCTTTCAGTTTAATGCAAATGGACGCGGTGCAACACCAAAAGTCAGTCACACGAGACACACTGTTTGAACTGAAGCACCACACTGATTCGGACTAAGCACTGACTGAAGTGTGCAAACATCGGATAGTTTTGAAAATATTATTCCAAATAAACTTTGTCCAAAAAAATTAATATGATCAAGAAACCACACCACACCACACCACACCGAACCGGGCCAAGCAGAGCGCGCGCACACATGTGTGTTTTTTCGAGATCCAGCCTATCAGCGTCCTCTCCCTTTCCAAAAACTTCTGGTACCCCTTGGGGCCCAAACCATTAGCTCAAACATAGAACTAATAAAGAAGTATTCTATTGGCACATTTTCCAATATGAGACTTTTGGCACACTTCCCAATGTTCACACTTCCCAATGTTCATTCACACACTTACACTTAAACTTATCTAACAATCCCCCACATGAATGAAATTAATGCATGTATGCAAATTCACTTGAAAGCTCTTATGAATTATTATTGCATCAGGATAGGTAGTTTTTGACTTTGAACCTTCCTTAGTAACATACTATTGGATTTACTAGTTGAGTAGTGACATGATGTCTTGAACTAGTCAACCGTTTATGTAAACCAAGTCAATAGTATTTACACAATAGTAATTCTAACATATTCTTGTTCTCATGTTGTGTTCATTTCGGCCCTGGACCATATCTTAGATTCATAAGTGTTTTTCCATTGAAGCGGCCATTACTTCTCACTTATATAGGTGATCTTTTAACTAGAGTATCATGCCATACCATACCTCTTAGGTATAGGAATCATTAAAAGAAAGCTTAACCTCACCACTTGTTGCAGGTTTTTTCTACTTGGATTTTGTAGGAATGAGCCTTTACTTATTCCAAGTACTCAAACTAATATTTATAACTTAGTTTTCTCATTGAACCAAGGTCATGAGATATCCATTCCACAAGGTTGGGTTACCGCTATAAATATTTATTTTGTGGGTTTTAAGCTCATTCCTCTTAACAGTTTGTACATTTGATTTCTATTTATTCCTTTAGTAAACGGATCCACTAGGTTTCCTTTGATTTCACAAACTCAACAGAAATAACCCCGTTCGAGATCAATTGTCTTATTGTGTTATTTCTCCGTCGAATGTGTCGAGACTTACTATTGTACATATTGCTCTGTGCTCTTCCTATGGCTGATTGACTATCACAATGAATGTTAATGGAAGGCACTGGCTTATTCCAGCAAGGAACATCTTCTAGGAAGTTTCTTAGCCATTCGCCTTCTTCCCCAGCTTTGTCTAAGGCTATGAACTCGGATTCCATAGTAGATCGAGCTATACATGTTTGCTTAGACGATTTCCATGACACTGCTCCTCCACCTATTCTGAATACATAACCACTAGTGGACTTGGAGTCTTTTGTGTCAGCTATCCAATTAGCATCACAGTATCCTTCTAAAACTGCAGGATATTTTGTATATATCAAACCATAGTTCAATTTATATTTTAAATATCTAAGCACTCTTGTTAAGGCTTTCCAATGATCCTTATTTGGATTACTTGTGAACTTGCTTAACTTATTTACTGAATATGCAAGATCTGGATGAGTACAGTTAGTCAAGTACATTAGAATACCTATTATCCTTGCATATTCCTGTTGTGAGATGGGTTCTCCTCGATTCTTTGCTAAATGAACGCCTAAATCTATAGGAGTTCTAGCAGGACGACTGTTTAAGGTACTGAATCTTTCAAGTACCTTTTCAATATAGTGAGTTTGTGATAAAATAATTCAATCAGGTATTCTAGAGATTTTTATCCCTAATATAATATCACATAACCCCAAGTTTTTCATATGAAAAGACTTTTTCAACATATTTTTGGTATTTATAATGAACTCATGATTACTTCCCATAATCAATATGTCGTCCACATAAAGGCAGACAATTACATAAGCTTTTTTATTACCTTTAATATAAACGCATTTATCACATTCATTGATTTTGAAACCATTTGACTTCAATGTAGTGTCAAATTTTTCATGCCATTGCTTAGGTGCTTCCATATATATTTTTTCTTCTAATTCTCCATTCAAGAATGCTGTTTTTACATCCATTTGATGAATCTCAAGGTTATGCAAGGCAGCAATGGCTATGAGAACACGAATGGATGTAATCCTAGTGACTGGAGAATATGTGCCAAAGAAGTCATATCCTTCCTTTTGTTTGAACCCTTTAGCTACCAATCGAGCTTTGTATTTATCTATAAATCCATCTTCTTTGTATTTTTTTTTTAAGGATCCACTTGCATCTTAAAGGCTTACAACCCGGAGGGAGATCAGTCAACTCCCAAGTATGATTATGCATGATGGAATCTATTTCATCATTTATTGCTTCTTTCAAGAAAGGAGCTTCTGGATTGGATAGAGCTTCTTGAATAGTTCTTGGTTCATCATCTAACATGTAAGTCATAAAGTCAGGACCAAAGGACTTTTCAACTCTAGCTCTTTTACCACGTCTTGGTTCTTCAGTTATTTCTATGGAATCAACATTAGATTCATAAGATCGTTTGTTAGAACCTTCTTTTCTTTCCTTACCAGGAAAGTTGGTTTCAAAGAATATTGCATTCCTTGATTCCATAATTTTACCTTCATTAATATCAGGAATTGTTGACTTATGCACCAAAAACCTATATGCACTACTATTATATGCATATCCAATAAAATTACAATTAACAGTTTTGGGTCCAATTTTAACTTGTTTTGGCTTAGGTATTTCAACTTTAGCCAAACACCCCCACACTTTTAGATATTTGCAAGATGGTTTGCGACCCTTTCATAATTCATATGGAGTTTCATCTTTCCCTTTCTCTAGTATTTTATTAAGAATGTGGTTTGCAGATAATATTGCTTCCCCCCACAGGTTTTGAGGTAAGCCAGAATTTATCAACAATGCGTTCGTCATCTCCTTAAGAGTACGATTTTTAAGTTCTGCAACTCCATTTGATTGAGGTGAGTATGGTGCAGTAGTTTGATGAATTATGCCAGAGTTAGTGCAAAATTCTTCAAATGGAGCGACATACTCTCCACCTCTATCATTTCGAATAATTTTGATTTTTGTACTCAATTGATTCTCAACCTCATTCTTATAATTTTTGAAAGCTTCTATAGCTTCATCCTTGCTTTTCAATAGATAGACGTAACAAAATCTTGTGCAATCATCAATGAATGTTATGAAATACTTTTTCTCACCTCGAGTTTGCACAAGTTTTAAATCACATACGTCAGTGTGAATTAATTCAAGTGGTTTAGTATTTCTTGTCACAGAAGGAGTTTTGGCCATCTTTGCTTCAACACAAATCTCACACTTATCTCGTGGATTTCTTTTAAATGCAGGTATTACATTTAAATTTGCAAGTCTTTGTAAGGTGTTGAAGTTAAAATGTCCTAATCTTTCATGCCATAAATTTGAACTTTCAAACAAGTAAACAGAATCATTAACTTTATTCTTCGCCTCGTGGCGGGTAACATTCATTACATTCATCTTAAAGAGACCATTATCTTGGTACCATTTTCCTACAAATACACCATTCTTCGTTAGGACAAACTTGTCCGATTCAAACACAAGTTTAAAGCCAGCCTTACTCAATAAGGATCCAGAAACTAAGTTCTTACGAATGTCTGGCACATGCAGCACATTCCTCATGATATCTCTTTGCCGGAAGTCATCTTCAAACCACTTTGCCAATCCCTACGACCTCAGGCATCGTAGAGTTTCCCATAAACAATTTCCTATCACTTACAGAAGTGTAGGATGAGAACATTTGTTTGTCAGCATAGATGTGACTAATGGATCCGGTATCTACCTACCATTTCCTTGGATTATCCACCAAATTGTTTTCAAACACAACAGCAGATAGATCAAGTTCTGATAGATCTATTGGCACATGTCTTTCCTCGATGACGTTTGCTTGCCTTGGTTTCTGATTTTTGTTGTCTTTCTTCGGAAGACGACATTCCTTGGTCATATAATTCGGCTTGCCACAGTTGTAGCATGTTCCTTTGAACTTTTTGGCCTGCCCTCACTTATTTTCATTCAGAGGGCGCTTTCTCTTGTGATTGGTACTTGATTCTATTAGATTGGCCTTGGCCTCGGCCTCCATTGTCCTTTTGTATGTTTTGGCTTCAGAGTTTCGACTATCTTCCTCAATTTGAAACCTGACAATCAGATCTTCGAGTTTTAACTCCTTGCGTTTGTGTTTAAGATAGTTTTTGAAGTTCTTCCACATCGATGGCAACTTCTCAATAATAGCCGCCACTTGGAACGGTTCATTGATTTTCATCCCCTCTGCTAATAAGTCATGAATAATAATTTGAAATTCTTGTACTTGGCTTATTACAGATTTGGTGTCCACCATCTTGAAGTCCATAAATCTACCAACTACGAACTTCTTGACTCCTGCATCTTCTGTCTTGTATTTTTTATCCAACGAATCCCACAATTCTTTGGATGTCTTGACAGAGCAATTGACACTGTAAAGAATGTCGTCAAGTCCGTTTAAGATATAGTTGCGGCAGAGGAAGTCACTGTGGTTCCATGCATCGACAGCATTCCTTCGTTGCGAGTCTGTATCGCCTTCAGATATGACAGGACGGGACTCTGTCAGAAATCGAGATAGGCTCAATGTGGTCAGATAGAATAGCATTTTTCGATGCCAACGTTTGAAATCGGTACCAGAAAACTTCAGAGGCTTTTCACCGTGAGCAGGGGCAGTACGCACGGGAGCGAATGATGCAGTCGACATATCGGCAGAATGAAGATCAATAAGAAACAAAAAAAATTCTTCTTGCGATTGTAGTAAATATGTTTCCCGATGATCTTTGGAACAGAGAAAAATACGAGTTGATGCAAGGAAAATCGTTTTCCCACAAGACGAATTTGCCCGTATTCACGTGCTATACGAAATGGCAATCGTCTCCAAGATACAACTTGTAATGCCCGAGATTTTATATCGTGCTAAATTATGATTATTGATTTTTAATCGAGATAATTATGAAAGGGATAACCTGAGACACGAAATGAGATTGCGTGTGAAAATAGATGTGCGAGGACAGTAGCATCGGCGCATATGCACGACCATGATGCGCGCACATGCGCCAAACAGGCAGAAGACCTCGCGCATATGCGAGGAAGATGTCGCGCATATGCGCGAAGCCTATGCGAGGAACTCCAGAGAGTCTCGCGCATATGCGCGGAGATGAGTCGCGCATATGCGCGAGGCGATGTGCAGGATACGCGCGGAGACCGAGTGTCTCGCGCATATGCGCCGATTGGGGTCGCGCATATGCGCGAGACGTGTGCTACAAATATTGAGCCACTCGTCCTTATGCATGTTACGTGTATATATATACATATATATACTTGCAACGCTTTCCTCAGAAGAAAGGAGAAACGAAGCAGCTTCGAGAGAAAATAGCTTTTGAATTTTAGAATTCGATTTGCGATCAATCCGTCCGTTAGATTTTAAATCCGACTTCGGTACTGTGTTCCTATCAATGCAGGCTACTACAGGACGTAAGTTTTACTACGTTTTGACATGTTTTGAAATTATGATGTTGTTGGAATTGAATACATGTCATATATGTTGTTCTTGACATGTTAGACAGTGTAGAATCGAAGTCCGATTAAGAAACGGACTGAATATGGAAGTGTTATGATTTTCAGAATGAGATTGACTAAAATTGATGTCAGATTTGTACGGTGGTTGATTGTAAATGATTGGAATTGGTATAGACTGATATAGTATTATCAGTATCGCAAGATTGTACTGTTGTACCGTCAGAATTTGATAAAACAGAGATGTTGTGATTTGATTAGAATATTGATACAGAATATTGATATTGTCATTGCTAGATTGAACATTGACAGGCTTTGAGTCGAGACTTCGATTGTAGCAGAGCAACAGCAAGAAAGATATAAATAAATGTTGATTCGGGATTGCACAACTCGAGTTAGGTTTGACTTGAGTTTCTCAAAATCACATACTTTACTATACTGCATTGATATTTGCAGATTATCAGATTGATATGTTTAGTCTATTGAATTATAGCAGAGCCAGAGTTTGAGTCTAGGGCAGATCAGCCTAGCTAGGGCAGAACCGCCGAGTCTTTGTCAGAACCGCGTAGACTCTAGACTTACGGTGTATCGATGAGCTTAGATGTAGATCGACGTCTATTGTAGACATTCGATACAACATACCAAAGTCTAAATTAGATCGGGATCCCTAGGTTAGAAATAAGTTGAGATAAGATAATAAGTCATTGACTTAAATACAGATTCGTATTGATTCATGTAGTCACATTGGATACATGTTTTAATGATTGTTTATGATTTTATATATGTTTTATATGATTGCATTGATACATTGTTTATACTGGGATATTTATATCTCACCGGAGTTATCCGGCTGTTGTCTTGTCTGTATGTGTGCATGGCAACAGGTGGGACAGGTTCAGGGTCACAGAGGTGAAGAAAGATCGAGTTAGAGTGGAGACTACGGACTTGGACTAGAGTTAGGGTTTAAACACTTGTTATATAGTTGTTAAACCTTAGTTGAGACTGATTGTATATAGTGCAAGATTTGTACTTTTAATACTGACGTGTATGTTAAGATGTATGCCATTACGTTCCGCATTTTAAAAAAAAAATTTAGACCCTGTTTATTATAATTTATTAAATTAGTCCCAATGACGATTAATAAGATGATTAGCATCCGGGTCCCCACAACAGGTGGTATCAGAGCGATAGATCCTTTAGATTGAGATAGAAGAGGCTAGTGAGCGGGGTAGATTGAAGATTTATTTCCTGCTTTTGAATGCTAGCATGTCTTACTGCTTTAATACATGTTACTTGCTTATCTGATTTGATATAGTAATATGTTTTATTGAGAATGGATCAGTACCGATTCTAGATCAGCAGTAAGATGATCAGAGGAGGACTGAAGTTGGTTGTTGTGTTTGCGTTACTAATTCTGTTGATAACCAGATATGCCTCCCAGACGAATCCCAGAACAGGGTAGTACATCAAATCCTTCGATGGATGTAACACCGACTCCAATGGAAAGGTTACTGAAACGATTTCAGTCATTTCACCCGCCAACTTTGAAAGGAACAGAGAACGCTGTGGAGTGCGAGAGTTGGCTTGATGATATTGAAATGCTTTTTGACTCATTGGAGTATACAGATGAGAGGCGAGTTCGATTAATTGGACACCAGTTACACGATGTTGCTAAGGACTGGTGGATTACTAGAAAGAGAGCCATGGAGCATAGAGGTACGACTATTACCTGGAATGTCTTTAGAACTGAATTTTATCAATGATTCTTTCCAGTGTCGTACAGAAAAGACAAGGGGGCGGAGTTTGCTAATCTAAAGCAGGGACGGATGAACATAGAAGCATACGTGTCCAAGTTCTCCACCTTGTTGAAATTTGCTCCACATGTGGCTGACAGCGAGGAAGCTACTGCTGACCAGTTCATCAATGGCTTGAACCCCGATATTTTCACATTGGTGAACACAGGGCGACCGAATAACTTTACTGACGCCCTGAACAGAGCTAAGGGAGCAGAAGCCGGTCTGATGAGACAGAAAGGGGCTTCATTTGTGCCTCCGGCACCGAGACCACAGCAACCACCTCCCAGATTCGAGGGTGGCAGCAGCAGTGGAGGGAAGAAAGAATTTTTGAAAGCCAGGGGAAAGCAATTTAAGAAATCTGGCAGCAGTTCTTCCAGCTCCGGTGGTTCCAGACAGAGCCAGAGCTACACTGGAGTTTATTGTAAGACTTTCGGAGGAAGACATGCGACTGAGCAATGCCAGGGAGTGACTGGTAGTTGCAACATCTGTAAACAGCCGGGACACTTTGCTAAAGTGTGTCCACAGAGAGGGTCCCAAAGATCTCAGGGAGCCGAGTCGTCGGGATCAGCAGCACAGACTGAGAGACGGTCAGCTGCTGTTCACACATTTCAGCCAGCGCCAGCTCAGTCACAGTAGAGGTCAGGAGGTAGCCAGATTGTTAGCCAGCCTCCTAGACAGCAGGCCAGATTATTCGCTTTGACCGAGGAGCAGGCCCAGGAAGCACCAGATGACGTTGTGGCAGGTAACTGTTCTTTATGTGGTTACCCTGCTTATGTATTGATTGATACCGGTGCTTCACATACATTTATTTCTGAACGATTTGCATTGAGTCATGCATTGCCTGTAGAGTCTTTAGCTACTGTAGTGTCTGTCTCTTCTTCTTTAGGGACATGTTTGATATCCGTAAATTCTGTAAAACATTGTGTACTACAGTATGACGGGCATGAGATTGAATTAGATTGCATCGTACTTGGGTTGTCAGATTTTGATTGTATTATCGGTATTGATATGCTGACCAAGTACAGAGCGACTGTGGATTGTTTCCACAAAATAGTGAGATTCAGACCAGATACGACTAAAGAGTGGAAATTTTACGGTAAAGGTTCTAGATCGAGAATTCCTTTAATATCCGTATTATCTATGACTCGATTGTTACAGAAAGGAGCAAAGGGATTCCTTGTATATTCAGTAGATTTACTGAAGTCGAGTCCATCATTGGCTGATTTGCCAGTGGTACGTGAGTTTGCTGACGTATTCCCAGATGAGATCCCGGGATTACCTCCAGTTAGAGAGATAGACTTCAGCATTGAATTGATGCCAGGTACTGTGCCAATTTCTAGAGCCCCGTACAGAATGGCACCAATTGAATTGAAAGAATTGAAAGAATAGCTGAAAGATTTACTGGCCAAGGGGTACATCAGACCGAGTGTTTCTCCTTGGGGTGCTCCAGTACTGTTGGTAAGAAAGAAGGACGGTTCCATGAGACTCTGCATCAACTATCGGCAACTGAACAAGGCAACGATAAAGAATAAATATCCTTTGCCTCGTATTGATGATTTGTTTGACCAGTTGCAGGGTTCTTCAGTATATTCCAAGATCGATTTGAGATCTGGATATCATCAGCTGAGAGTCAGAGATTCTGATATCTCAAAGACAGCATTCAGAACCAGGTATGGACACTATGAATTTATTGTCATGCCATTTGGTCTGACGAATGCTCCAGCTGTATTTATGGGATTGATTAACCGTATATTCCAGAAATATCTCGATGATTTTGTGATTATTTTCATCGATGATATTTTGATTTATTCAAAGAATAGGGATGAGCATGCTGAGCATTTAAGAACTGTGTTGCGAATTTTAAGGACTGAGAAATTATATGCTAAACTGTCGAAATGTGAGTTTTGGTTAAGACAGGTAGTATTTCTGGGGCATATTATATCCGGAGATGGGATATCAGTGGATCCCAGTAAGGTTGAAGCCGTGATTTCTTGGCCAAGACCTGACAGTCAGTGCCCGAAATTCGAAGTTTTATGGGTTTAGCGGGATATTACCGTCGTTTCATTAAAGATTTCTCAAGTATTGCTAAACCGATTACTCAGCTAACTCAGAAGAATGCTCCATTTGTTTGGTCTGAAGAATGCGAGACCAGTTTTCTGGAGTTGAAAAAGAGATTGACCAGTGCTCCGGTGTTGACTATCCCATCCGGTACTGGTGATTTTGTGGTTTATTGCGACGCCTCTCACAGAGGGTTGAGATGTGTTCTGATGCAGCGAGGGCATGTTATTGCTTATGCCTCAAGACAACTTAAACCACATGAGACTCGTTATCCAATCCATGATCTTGAATTGGCAGCCATTGTCTTTGCATTAAAGATATGGCGACACTATCTTTATGGTGAGAAGTTTGAGATATATTCTGATCATAAGAGTTTGAAATATCTGTTTTCACAATCTGAATTGAATATGAGGCAACGAAGATGGCTTGATTTGCTTAAAGACTTTGATTGTGAAATCAAATACTATCCAGGAAAGTCTAATGCAGCAGCTGATGCACTAAGTCGAAAGATATGTGCTTTATCCTTGTCGACGATCGGTGTTTCAAATTTGATAGAAGACTACTGTTTGTATGGATTAGCATTTGAAACAGATTATAGACCGTTCAGACTTTACACGGTGCAAGTAGAACCAGAGCTGATTATGAGAATTAAAGCGGCTCAGAAAGTTGATCAAAATGTACAGAGATCAATAGTGATGGTCAGAACAGGGCATAGATCGGAATATAAGGTACGTGATAACGTCTTGTATGTAAATAATCGTTTGGTTGTGCAGAATGTTTCAGATTTGAGACGACAGATATTGTCAGAAGCGCACAACAGTCGATTCAGTATTCATCCTGGTGGCAGAAAGATGTATAATGATTTGAAAAGACAGTTCTGGTGGAAACAAATGAAGACTGACATTGCCGAATTTGTTTCCAAATTTCTGAATTGCCAGCAGGTGAAAGCAGAAAGAAAGAAACCAGGAGGTGTATTACAGAGTTTGTCCATTCCTGAATGGAAATGGGATCACATTTCCATGGATTTTGTAACGAAGCTACCTAGATCCTCCCGAGGTTGTGATGCGATTTGGGTCGTGATTGACAGATTGACCAAATCGGCATGTTTTATTCCGTACAATATGACGTACAGATTTGACCAGATGGCAGAGATTTATGTCAGAGAAGTGGTCAGATTGCACGGAGTGCCGAAGTCAATTGTATCAGATCGTGATCCTCGATTTACTTCGCACTTCTGGCAGAGCTTGCAGCAGGCTCTCGGTACGAAGTTACATCTGAGTACCGCATATCATCCACAGACTGACGGACAGTCAGAGCGAACTATCCAGACACTGGAGGATATGCTGAGAGCAGTAGTGCTTGATTTTAGCACTAATTGGCAAGATGCATTGCTACTTTGTGAGTTTTCGTACAACAACAGCTATCAGACGAGTATTGAGATGGCACCATTCGAAGCGTTGTACGGAAGGAAGTGTCGATCCCCTCTCTATTGGGATGATATCTCTGAAGTGCCTGAGATTGGACCTGATATGATCAGAGATATAACAGAAAAAGTGAAGCTAATTCAAAAGAAAATGACGGCAGCACAAGACAGACAGGCCAAATATGCCAATGTTCGACGTAGACCGTTGGTATTTGAGGCAGGAGACCGAGTATTTTTAAAGATTTCACCTTTCAGAGGAGTTGTCAGATTTGGCAAGAAATGAAAACTGTCTCCACGATATATTGGGCCTTATGAGATTCTCGAAATGATAGGAGATCGTGCATATCGACTCGCATTACCGCCTTCATTATCCGGGATACATGATGTCTTTCATGTATCATTATTAAGGAAATACCTTCCTGATGCTTCACATGCGATTCAGCCAGACGAGGCCGAAATGGATGAGACGTTGAGCTATATTGAAAAACCGATTCAGATTATTGATCGTAAAGAAAAACAGCTCAGAACGAAGACCATTCCACTTGTGAAAGTTCAATGGACTCGTCATGGCACTGAAGAAGCAACCTGGGAAACTGAATCAGATATGAGACAAGAATTCCATGAGTTGTTTCGATAATATAAACTTTTTAGACCGTTTCTGTATATACTCCCTATTGATATAATTGAATGCCTGTGATTTCGAGGACGAAATCGTATCTTAGGGAGGGAGAAATGTAATGCCCGAGATTTTATATCGTGCTAAATTACGATATTGATTTTTAATCGAGATAATTATGAAAGGGCTAACCGAGACACGAAATGAGATTGCGTGTGAAAATAGATGTGCGAGGACAGTAGCATCGGCGCATATGCACGACCGGGATGCGCGCACATGCGCCAAACAGGCAGAAGACCTCGAGCATATGCGCGGAAGATGTCGCGCATATGCGCGAAGCCTATGCGAGGAACTCCAGAGAGTCTCGCGCATATGCGCGGAGATGAGTCGCGCATATGCGCGAGGCGATGTGCAGGATACGCGCGGAGACCGAGTGTCTCGCGCATATGCGCCGATTGGGGTCGCGCATATGCACGAGACGTGTGCTACAAACATTGAGCCACTCGCCTTTATGCATGTTACGTGTATATATATACATATATATACATGCAACGCTTTCCTCAGAGGAAAGGAGAAACGAAGCAGCTTCGAGGGAAAATAGCTTTTGAATTTTAGAATTTGATTTGCGATCAATCCGTCCGTTAGATTTTAAATCCGACTTCGGTACTGTGTTCCTCTCAACGCAGGCTACTACAGGACGTAAGTTTTACTACGTTTTGACATGTTTTGAAATTATGATGTTGTTGGAATTGAATACATGTCATATATGTTGTTCTTGACATGTTAGACAGTGTAGAATCGAAGTCCGATTAAGAAACGGACTGAATATGGAAGTGTTATGATTTTCAGAATGAGATTGACTAAAATTGATGTCAGATTTGTACGGTGGTTGATTGTAAATGATTGGAATTGGTATAGACTGATATAGTATTATCAGTATCGCAAGATTGTACTGTTGTACCGTCAGAATTTGATAAAACAGAGATGTTGTGATTTGATTAGAATATTGATACAGAATATTGATATTGTCATTGTCAGATTGAACATTGACAGGCTTTGAGTCGAGACTTCAATTGTAGCAGAGCAACAGCAAGAAAGGTATAAATAAATGTTGATTCGGGATTGCACAACTCGAGTTAGGGATGACTTGAGTTTCTCAAAATCACATACTTTACTTTACTGCATTGATATTTTCAGATTATCAGATTGATATGTTTAGTTTATTGAATTATAGCAGAGCCAGAGTTTGAGTCTAGGGCAGATCAGCCTCGCTAGGGAAGAACCGCCGAGTCTTTGTCAGAACCGCGTAGACTCTAGACTTACGGTGTATCGATGAGCTTAGATGTAGATCGACGTATATTGTAGACATTCGATACAGCATACCAAAGTCTAAATTAGATCGGGATCCCTAGGTTAGAAATAAGTTGAGATAAGATAATAAGTCATTGACTTAAATACAGATTCGTATTGATTCATGTAGTCAGATTGGATACATGTTTTAATGATTGGTTATGCTTTTATATATGTTTTATATGATTGCATTGATACATTGTTTATACTGGGATATTTATATCTCACCGGAGTTATCCGGCTGTTGTCTTGTCTGTATGTGTGCATGGCAACAGGTGGGACAGGTTCAGGGTCACAGAGGTGAAGAGAGATCGAGTTAGAGTGGAGACTACGGACTTGGACTAGAGTTAGGGTTTAAACACTTGTTATATAGTTGTTAAACCTTAGTTGAGACTGATTGTATATAGTGCAAGATTTGTACTTTTAATACTGACGTGTATGTTAAGATGTATGCCATTACGTTCCGCATTTTAAAAAAAAAATTTAGACCCTGTTTATTATAATTTATTAAAATAGTCCCAATGACGATTAATAAGATGATTAGCGTCCGGGTCCCCACACAACTACTCTAATCCAGAAACTGCAGCACTACAAGATCCGGATGGCAGCGAACAAAGATATGCCGAAGCTTTCAAGTTTGGAAGAAAAGAATGCAACGAAACTATATGTGCTCGAAAATAAAGGAGAACTTATGAATGCATGCAGAAGGACTATTTAAAGTGAGAACCTCATAAGCCAAGTGACACATCCAGAAGACACACCTTTCTGCAATGAGTCATGGGACGCACCCTTCAAGGCAGAGGATGCACAGTTTAATGCAAAGGGACGCGGTGCAACACCAAAAGGCAGTCACACGAGACGCACTGTTTGAACTGAAGCACCACACTGATTCGGGCTAAGCACTGACTGAAGTGTGCAAACATCGGATAGTTTCAAAAATATTATTCCAAATAAACTTTGTCCAAAAAGATTAATATGGTCCAAAAACCACACCACACCACACCGAACCGAACCGGGCCAGGCCAGGCCGAGCCGAGCCGAGCGCACGCACGCGTGTGTGTTTTTCCGAGATCCAGCCTATCAGCGTCCTCTCTCTTTCCAAAAACTTCAGGTACCCCTTGGGGCCCAAACCCCTAGTTCAAACATAGAACTAATAAGGAAGTATTCTATTGGCACATTTTCCAATGTTGGATTTTTGGCACACTTCCCAATGTTCATTCACACACTTACACTTAAACTTATCTAACAATTTCATTCATGAAGGGAAGATTGATAATTCATTTAATCCCGCAAGAAGTCATCCTAGAGGGATACTCAAACAATCCCCAATTCATCCATATCAAATGGAATATCAGGAAACATTTCCAAAGAAAATAAGCTTACTAAATCAAAGTCGAAGGTTTCGATAAACTTACCAGAGAATGAAATTTCTTTAGCACAAAATAATTTTCTCAACGTCGTGGAGGATTCTTCATTTAGTTTTAACAACAGCCTAGCCGCAATGAGGTCTCCCATATGCTTTTCAGCAAGCATGACTCATTGGTTGAATGATGAAAGTTTGTATGGAAGCAGAACCATTTTCGACGTGCTTAAGTAAGTTGATGCTAATATTTTGGACTTTACAAGAAGTGAAGGATGATGAAGAAAATGATATGAGGCCGTTATCTGATTTGGCTCGTGCTTTGGAATGAATTACGTTTTCGCAGAGAGCTGGGCTCCTGAGTATGGCAATGCAGTTCTGTCAAAATGTCCTATCAAGAGGTGGAAAGTTCAGAGAATATATGATGACCAAGAGTTCAGGTGTCTTAATTTTCGAGAAATTATTCATCATTTTCTTGAAAATTGAAGCTCGTTACTACCACAAGTTTTTAATTAATGGAAAAATCAGCGTCTTGCTACCAAAACTATCAAAATTTCCTTCTTCTTGGATGTAAAAGTGCATCTTTATATTTGTTGAGAATCAACGATTGCCATACTTTCCTCTATGACTATGTTGGAGTTATATTTTAATTAGGCCCAAAATAGGTCCAACTCAAATCCCAAAAGAAAGAGGTAACAAGGGTGTATAAGAGTCCATCAGTAATTTGAATCGATTTGAATAAATTAAAATGCGTACAAACAAGAAGAGATCACAGAGAGATCATTGACAAAATCATAGAGTAGTATGGGAGTGAGAAGAACTGCCTAAAGAATCATAAGAAAATAAGATCGACAGAAACAAAGGAAACACAGACATCTCTTGCACAAATTGAGCAAACTCTCTGTAAACTTTTGATAGTTCTAGTAAAGCATTTTAATAGATTTTCATTCCAGATTTCAGTAGTTCAAATCATCTCCTTTCATATTTCAGCAACATGTTTTGTTTTATGTTAATATTTTGTAAACTTCTACGGTTTTTTTAAATTTAAATGATGTCGGGATTTTATTCTTCAATTTCTAGTAGTTTTTGGCGTTGTATTTTCTTAGGAAATTAGAACGAACGATCAAGTTAGGAATTCATAATCGTTTGGTTTTCTAGAAGTTAGATTTGTATTATTTTTGTTCACTTTGGTGCATCTTTGCACTTGACACACCCGCATAATCACAAATAATGTGCAAACAATGATGCATCGGTTCGGGCACCTTTGAAGATGCTCCAAAAACACAATATTTTGAATGAGCTGCAATAGCTCATGTTCTAAGAATATATACACCGACGAATTATATCGAGTTTGGTTTCAAACCTAGTGGAAAACACTCGAAGTAATCCTTCATTAAGAAAAACTGTTAGATTTTAAAATCTAATGACGTGTGTAAATTGATCGAGTGATATACGAGGAATCAATTATGGCTTCTAATCAGTTCAACTATGGATAGAACTGAACTGATATCAGCTGAACTGATCAAATCAGTTTAAGAAACACAGTTGAGCGGTTAATACACAAGATATGTTTATGGATGTTTGGAGACTTCAACTGCTCCTATGTCACCTCTTCTACTACCTCGGATAGGATATTACAATTGGGTCCCTAAAATTCCTCAAATCAAACAATTAAATTCTTAATCCCAACCAGGTATAACATGCATCCTAATTCTTTATAAGTTATAAATCCATAATTAAATCCTCATACAAGCATAAAGTCCATGAAACTGTACGGTAAATTAAAATATTAAACAAGGGTTACCAGTAATCAGTGTCGAGTCTAGCTCTGCATCGGCCTCCTCGGCATGCATCGCATAGGCTCGGCCAATAGTGGGGCCCATGTTCTTTGGGCAGTCCACTGCTTTGTGGCCCTCTTGTCCACAAACGAAGCATCTGAAAGTCCCCCATAAGCACCTGCCGACATGGAACTTGCTGCACTGTGGGCATGGCTGCCTGTCATCTAGATTAGGCGCCCATGGCGCCTGAGGAGGTCTCTGCAGCTGGGGCTCTTAAACTGACCTTGGGGCTTCTGCTTCCCCTACTGTCTCGACGGCCCTGAAAACTGCTTCTTCTGCGGCTGGGAAATGGACTGTCTCTGATGCCACTTCCTTTGCATCTCAAAGTCTATATCCCGCAGAGCCTGCTCCGCCTGAAAAGCGCAGGAGGTGACCTCATCGTAACCTGCCGGCCTCATCATCATGACATCCCGGCGGATGGTGTGTCTCAATCCATCCAAAGAGTGCTGCAGCTCTTGATCGGCATCCCTCGCTATCATGGGCACAAAATGACAGCCCATATCGAACTTGTGGATGAACTCCGCCACAGATGAGTCCCCATGGTGGAGAATCATAAACTCTCTCATCGGGCGGCCCCTGACGTCAGCTAGAAAGTATTTCCCATAGAATAACTCCTTGTGTAGAACCCGTAAATCAGTCTACGTATAAGCCATGCATCATTCTAGATTTTTAAATTTAATTGACTTCATTGCATGATTATTTTAAATGCATTTCTTTGAAGTTAATTATTTTATTATTTCAGTTCAGTAGTTTGATTTTTAGCATTTCAGTTATTTCAGTGAGGCCGGACCGGAGTTGGAGTTTCGAGATAGAATTTAAGATTTGAGAAATATTTCCAGAAGTTAATTTAGCTAGCAAGTAAGTTCAATTAAGTTAATAAGAAGGTTTGAGGATTTAATTTAAGTTACTTGAGGTGAGTAGAAAATAAGCTCATTTAAGTTGCATAATTAAGAGGTTAGCTCACTAAACTAATTAAAGGATTAGTAAAGTTTTTTAAGGGTTATTAATTCACTAGATAATTATTTTTCCCTTCCTTTTATTTAGTGAATTTCGGCCACCCCCTTAGACTATTAAACAATTCATTTGCCTTGCCACCTTTGACCCTTTCTTGTTTGTATTTAATTAGGAAGATAATTCTTTGATCTTTCTAGCACCATTTAATGATCTAATTAGCATTATCCTATCCTAGTCTAGCATGTAAAAATCGGCCATCACCATTCTAGAAACACCCAACATAGACTTGATATCAAACAACCATTCAAAATTCAAAAAAAAAGGGAGACTTGGTCATACATTGAACCCCTTTATTATTGGATCTCCCCCTCACTCTCCTAACCATCATTCCTCCTCCCTCATTCACGAAATTCAGAGAATTTTTCAGTAGAAAAACCGTGGGAATTCAGTAGGAAGCAAGGGAGGAAAATCGAGAGTAAAGAAAACAAGAGAAGCGCTCCACCTCCTCCGTGCCGCGTCGTCGTCGTTTCGTTCGTTTTCTTTCGAAACGAAACCAGGCATGTATAGATTTCTTTCAAACCTCAATAAAGTCATATTATCAATTATTTTTCAGTATATGATCATGTTTTATCAAGTAAAAACCGAGATACATGACAAAACATTTTGAAACAACACATGCAGAATTTTTGATTTTTCCTTGGCAAGCTTCACGGTTTCTTTTGGTTTGTGAGTTTCAGGTGATTGGTTCGACTCCAGGCTCCCAAGGCGACTTATATACATGTAATAGGATGCATTAGGACCACATTTGTCCATCGGTTTCAGCCCATGCTCGATGGAAAGCAAGAAATGACAGCAAAACCATTTGTGTCCCTTTTTGAGTTCGAAAATTCAGTTTGGTTGGTCGTACGAGAATTTACGGTGCGATGTGCCAAATTGACTCTCGAAAGAGCGTTTCGTGTTTTGGCCTCCATTCCACCTAGATTTCGACTCGATCATTTTAGGAGCATTATTTTATGATTTTTCAGCGTATTTTAATCATGACTATACGTCGGTTCGGTGTCGGTTCAGGTTGGCTCGGAGTCATGATTAAATGCGAAGTCATTAGGTGTCATAGTCGCATCTTTTGAACGTAAATTGCATAGTTGGTCAAGTTTAAGCTATTGCATATTTTTCATAGCACAGTTAGGTTGCAGCGAGCCTGGGGACGATCCAATCCAATCCAGTTGGTAAAATTACGGGATATTTTCATTATGCCAGTTAATTATTTTACGTGCATGAAAACAGAAAATGATTATTTTCGAGATTTATGTGATATGGCTTGTGGTTCATTCACTATGTGGGAGTGTTATTCTATACGGTCGCCAGTGACCGATCAGTTCAGTATGGTACCACCCGTTCGCCAGTGACCGGCCAGCTCAGTTCAGTTTCAGCCTCCCCGGTAGCCAGTTACCGATCAGTTTAGCTTGGTGCAGGGGCCATAGGCGTAAAACATAATCTCAACAGAAAATTTTACCAGTTATTTCAGTACAGGCTCCTAGGAGCAAATATTTTTACAGTGATTTTCAGTTCAGTTATGCACGTATTATAATTGCTCAGCACAGATTATTTGCAGCATGCCTGAGGACAGGATATGTTAACTCATGCATATTTTAATTCAGATTTTTACTCGTTACCTGCGATTTATGCATGCTGAGTCTTTAGGCTCACTAGACTTGATTGTTGTAGGTACTAATGAGGCCAGGGCCGAGGGCGGGGACCAGTGAGCCAGCTTGGGTCGGCAGTAGTGGCACCCGAGGACCTCAGAGCAGCAGTTGTTATTTTATTCCGCAAATATTTTTATCAGTCGTTAGATTATTTTTAAATTGTGATTTTTGGCAAACTTTATTTTCTTCCGCTGCAATATTTTGAAATATTGAACTTGATTCACCAGTGATTTTATGAATGAGGCCACTTAAGTTCTTTTAAAAAGAAAATTTTTAATTTTCCGCAAATTTTCAAGCAAGAAGTTCTAGGGTCCTCTGCAATTGGTATCAGAGCGGTGGTTCTGTATAGGGTTTCACTACTACTGACCGCGAGAAGCTCACGAAGCCACGTCTTCGGTCTGTAAGTTTTTCAGTTCAGCATTTTAGTTAAAGCATGAATTATTTTGTCAGCATGCTTCCAGATTTTCAGTACTTCAGTGTTCATTTAAAATAAATTATGGAATTATGCATGTTAGTTACGTATGGGTTATGTTGGAACAGTATGCCCCCTAGACGCATTTTAGAGCGCAACAGAGAGGAGGAGCCTCGCCGAGAGGACAGGGAGGAGCGTAGACCGGAGGGAGACCTACCACCTCCTCCACCGCCCCCACCGGACATGAGTGCCCAGATGTTAGCTGAGATGGCACAGTTCTTCGCACAGTTTGCGGGGGACAATGCCGCAGCCGTAGCCGCAGCCGCAGCCAGGCCGACAGGGCCCGAGGCTGTTTATGAGCGATTCATGAAGATGCGCCCGAAGGAATTCTCTGGGACATCTGACCCCATGGTTGCCGAGGGATGGATCAAATCCCTCGAGGTCATCTTTGAGTTTATGGAGCTGGGGGACGCAGACCGAGTCCGATGTGCCACCTACCTGTTCACTGGAGACGCCCACTTATGGTGGGAAGGAGCTTCGGTAGCCTTGACTTTGGCTACACTTTCATGGACCCGCTTTACGGAAGTTTTCTACTCCAAGTATTTTTCTGAGGAGGTTCGCACCAGGCTGACCACCGAGTACATGAGACTGAGACAGGGGGATATGACGGTTACGGAGTTTATCCGTAAGTTCGAGAGGGGCTGTCACTTTGTGCCCCTGATCGCGAATGATGCCAGAGCCAAGCTGATGCACTTCCTGGTGGGTTTACGGTCCTATCTTGCGCCGGGATGTTAGGGTATCTGACCCTGCTACTTATGAGATTGCCGTCTCCAAGGCCTTAGCCGCAGAGCAGGATCTGCGGGATATCGAGAGGGATCGCCAGGGCAAGCGCCCAGTCCAGGCACCGCACCGCCCTTCTCCTCATCAGCATCAGCAGCAGAATAAGAGGCCTTTTCATGGACCGTTCAGGAACCGAGGCCAGCAGCAGCAGCAGAAGCGGGGACGCCCAGCCCCGAGGACTCAGGAGCACCCAGTCTGTCCCAGGTGCTCACGTCGCCATCCTGGAGCATGTATGGCTGGCTCAGGAAAGTGTTTTAAGTGTGGCAGTCCAGACCACATGTTGCTGCAATGTCCTCAGAGGAATCTGCCTACCCAAGGCAGAGTTTTTGCTCTCCATGCCGCGGAAACCAACCCGGAGACTATGTTGTTGACTGGTACCTTTAAACTTTAAGTTATTATTTGAACTTCCGTGTTTTGGGAATAAGGATTAGATTGAACTTAGAACTGTGATAGGATTGCATGCTCTACTCAGTATTAGTTTGGGGATTTAAGTTAGAAGAACTTTGACTTTAGCATGTCTATAAGTTTAGTTCTTGTAGCTACTGGATTCAACTTAGAGCTCCGCTCTTTCTGGGAGAATTTTTATATCTGGTTCTGCTACCAAGGCCTTGATAGATTCAGGGGCCACTCACTCGTTTATTTCGGAGGTCTTTACAAACTTTCTCAAGATCCAGACCATTGGGCTAGATACAGCCTTTTCAGTAGTGTTGCCGTCAGGTGAGGAGATGGCAGCCACCAATGTTATACGAGATATAGACCTTGAGCTGCACGGTAATCTTGTTTATGTGGATCTGATTGTGCTACCGATGCCGGAATTTGACATCATCCTAGGGATGGACTGGCTATTGAGGAACAGAGTGTTGATAGACTTCCAGCGGAGATCTGTTCTTGTCCGACAGCCTGGGATGGAGCAATTCTTATTTGAGCTGGACAGGTACTTTCCTTTACCGCGCATTATTCCATATGTTCAGGCTAGGAAGCTCATGCATAGAGGGTGTCGGGCATTTCTAGCGACCTTTTTATCTGTCCCCGAGGAACCCAGCCAGTCAGCCTCAAATGTTCCGATTGTCAGAGATTTCTTAGACGTTTTTCCCGAAGACGTCTCTGGTATGCCACCCGAGAGAGAGGTGGAGTTTTCCATTGAGCTTATGCCAGGTACAGCTCCGATATCCAAAGTGCCGTACCGATTAGCACCGACAGAGATGGCAGAGCTTAAGAAGCAAATTCAGGAACTTCTCGACAAGGAGTTCATTCACCCGAGCTTTTCTCCATGGGGCGCGCCGGTCTTATTTGTGAAAAGAAGGATGGCTCGATGAGGCTTTGCATTGACTATCGGGAGTTGAACAGGGTTACAGTGAAGAATAAATACCCACTGCCGAGGATTGAGGATCTGTTTGACCAGTTGCAGTGAGCTTCGATTTTCTCCAAGATAGATCTGCAGTTCCGGTTATCACCAGTTGAGGGTGAGAGATGCTGATGTCTCGAGGACTGCTTTCAGGACTCGTTATGGTCACTACGAGTTCCTTGTGATGCCGTTCGGTCTGACGAATGCGCCAGCGATCTTCATGGATCTCATGAATCGCGTATTTCAGCCATACCTCGACCAGTTTGTGATAGTGTTCATAGATGACATTCTCGTCTACTCCAAGAGTCGGGAGGAGCACAGCAGGCATCTGACCACAGTGTTGCAGACATTGCAGAAGCACAAACTATTCGCAAAGTTCAGTAAGTGCGAATTCTGGTTAGAGAAGGTGGCGTTCTTGGGCCACATTGTTTCTAGCAGTGGCATTGAGGTAGACCCGGCGAAAGTCGCTGCAGTCAGAGATTGGGTTGTGCCTCAGAATGCATCCGAGATCCGCAGTTTTCTTGGGCTAGCAGGATATTACAGGAAGTTCATTCAGGGATTCTCATCCATTGCCGTTCCACTCACAGCACTGACCAAGAAAAATGTGAAGTTTGTGTGGAGCGAGGAGTGTCAGAAGAGCTTCGATACTTTGAAGCAAGCTCTTATCTCAGCACCAGTTTTGGCCATGCCGTCAGGATCCAGTGAGTTTGTCCTTTATACCGATGCTTCGAAGCTTGGTTTAGGTGCAGTTTTGATGCAGCATGGGAGAGTGATAGCGTATGCTTCTCGACAGCTGAAAATCCACGAGAAGAATTACCCTACCCATGATCTGGAGTTAGCGGCCGTAGTTTTTGCCTTGAAGATTTGGAGGCACTATCTGTATGGAGAGAAGTGTCAGATCTTTACCGACCATAAGAGCCTCAAGTATTTCTTTACGCAGAAGGAGCTGAACATGCGTCAGAGGCGTTGGTTAGAGCTTGTGAAAGACTACGATTGTGACATTAGCTACCACCCGGGTAAAGTTAATGTAGTTTCAGATGCTTTGAGTAGAAAAGTCGCAGTGATGGCTCATTTGACGATTCAGAAACCTCTTCAGTTTGAGATACAGAGGTTTGATCTTGAGACTTACCGTCGAGGTAGAGTTCCTCGTCTATCTACCTTGACCATTCAGTTTTCCCTTTTGGACCGTATTCCCAGTGGTCAGGCCGCAGATGAGCAGTTGGCACAGTGGAAGAAGAGAGATGAAGCCAAGGGCAGTGTTTTGTATACAGTCAGCGACGGTATTGTGAGATACCGAGATAGGATATGGGTTCCTAGCAGTGATTCTATCCGAGCAGACATCTTATCAGAGGCCCATACGTCCCCGTACTCCATTCACCCTGGGAGTACGAAGATGTACAAAGATCTGCAGCTATTGTATTGGTGGCCAGGGATGAAGAAGGACATCAGACGGTTTGTGTCCGAGTGTCTGACCTGTCAGTTAGTGAAGGCCGAGCATCAGAGACCAGCAGGTTTGCTCAAGCCTCTTCCTATTCCTGAGTGGAAGTGGGAGAACATTACCATGGATTTTGTGACCGGATTGCCGAAGTCAGCCAGGGGATCGAATGCTATTTGGGTGATTGTAGATCGTCTTACCAAATCAGCGCACTTCTTGCCTATTAAGACGAATTTCACCATGATTCAGTATGCAGAGCTGTATATCCGAGAGATAGTCCGACTCCATGATATTCCAGTTTCGATCGTATCCGACAGAGATCCCAGATTCACTTCCTCATTTTGGAAGAGCTTGCATTCGACTTTGGGTACGAAGTTGCTGTTTAGCACAGCTTTCCATCCGCAGACAGATGGGCAGTCGGAGCGAGTTATTCAGATTTTGGAGGATCTTCTTCGCGCTTGCGTCATCGATTTCTCAGGGAGTTGGGAGTCGACTTGCCACTGGTTGAGTTCACCTACAACAACAGCTTCCAGTCTTCTATTGGTATGGCTTCGTATGAAGCACTGTATGGCCGCAAGTGCAGATCTCCTGTTCATTGGGATGAAGTAGGAGAGAGAGCAGAGTTGGGTCCAGAGATTGTCCAGCAGGCAGCAGAGGTAGTAGTCAAGATCCGTGATAGGATGAGGACTGCTCAGAGCCGACAGAAGAGTTATGCCGATCAGCGGAGGAGAGACTTAGAGTTTGCAGTGGGCGATCATGTCTTTGTGAAAGTGGCACCTATGAAGGGTGTCATGAGGTTTGGCAAGAAAGGGAAGCTCAGTCCGAGATTCATTGGACCGTTTGAGATCCTTGACAGAGTTGGAACCCTAGCTTATCGTGTGGCTCTTCCGCCGAATCTGGCCGGAGTACACATTGTCTTTCACGTCTCCATGCTGAGAAATTACATGGCGAACCCTTCGCATGTGCTGAACTTTGAGCCGTTGCAGCTTACTCCGAACTTATCTTATGAGGAGAGACCGGTGCAGATCCTAGACCGGCAGAAGAAGAAACTTCGGAACAAGTTGGTTAAGCGAGTCAAAGTCAAATGGCTCAACCATTTAGAGGAGGAAGCTACGTGGGAGTCTGAGCCAGAGATGAGAGAGCGTTACCCCGAGTTATTCGGTGAGTTCTAATTTCGAGGACGAAATTTCTTTTAAAGGGGGAAGGATTGTAGAACCCGTAAATCAGTCTACGTATAAGCCATGCATCATTTTAGATTTTTAAATTTAATTGACTTCATAGCATGATTATTTTAAATGCATTTCTTTGAAGTTAATTGTTTTATTATTTCAGTTCAGTAGTTTGATTTTTAGCATTTCAGTTATTTCAGTGAGGCCGGACGGGAGTTGGAGTTTTGAGGTAGAATTTAAGATTTGAGAAATATTTCCAGAAGTTAATTTAGCTAGCAAGTAAGTTCATTTAAGTTAATAAGAAGGTTTGAGGATTTAATTTAAGTTACTTGAGGTGAGTAGAAAATAAACTCATTTAAGTTGCATAATTAAGGGGTTAGCTCACTAAATTAATTAAAGGATTAGTAAAGTTTTTTAAGGATTATTAATTCACTAGATAATTATTTTTCCCTTCCTTTTATTTAGTGAATTTCGGCCACCCCCTTAGACTATTAAACAATTCATTTGCCTTGCCACCTTTGACCCTTTCTTGTTTGTATTTAATTAGGAAGATAATTCTTTGATCTTTCTAGCACCATTTAATGATCTAATTAGCATTATCCTATCCTAGTCTAGCATGTAAAAATCGGCCATCACCATTCTAGAAACACCCAACATAGACTTGATATCAAACAACCATTCAAAATTCAAAAAAAAAGGGAGACTTGGTCATACATTGAACCCCTTTATTATTTGATCTCCCCCTCACTCTCCTAACCATCATTCCCCCTCCCTCATTCATGAAATTCAGAGAATTTTTCAGTAGAAAAACCGTGGGAATTCAGTAGGAAGCAAGGGAGGAAAATCGAGAGTAAAGAAAACAAGAGAAGCGCTCCACCTCCTCCGTGCCGCGTCGTCGTCGTTTCGTTCGTTTTCTTTCGAAACGAAACCAGGCATGTATAGATTTCTTTCAAACCTCAATAAAGTCATATTATCAATTATTTTTCAGTATATGATCATGTTTTATCAAGCAAAAACCGAGATACATGACAAAACATTTTGAAACAACACATGCAGAATTTTCGATTTTTCCTTGGCAAGCTTCACGGTTTCTTTTGTTTTGTGAGTTTCAGGTGATTGGTTCGACTCCAGGCTCCCAAGGCGACTTATATACATGTAATAGGATGCATTAGGACCACATTTGTCCATCAGTTTCAGCCCATGCTCGCTGGAAAGCAAGAAATGACAGCAACACCATTTGTGTCCCTTTTTGAGTTCGAAAATTCAGTTTGGTTTTCAAGGAGGAAGGATCTGATCTTGGCTGCCCCAAGGGCCTATAGCCATGGTTGGATCACTCCCCTATCATGTCTAAGACGTGACTAAGTCACCCTTTTGGTGGCTTGGTCCATGGCTCATCGGTTTTTAATAAAAACATCACAACCGCCCCTATGTCCCTTCGGCCCTTACAATTTCAGCATATACGGTTTCGGTTTTGGTTGCTTGGTATGGATCTTGGTTGGCCTATGGCCCTTAGCCACGGTTCATACCATGCCCCTATATGTCTAGATCGTGCCATGGTCAATCAAATGGCCAGTGGAACGACGCAAGACATCGATCTAAGCAAAACACTACACACGCATGCACGTTGGTTCTCGGTTGGAGTTTCGGTTGAGTTTTGGTGTGACGGAGATTGTGGCTGGCCTAGGGCCCTTAGCCATGGTTCAAATCACTCATTGGGATGTTGTTAAGAGTCTCTGGTCGGTGGTTCACGCCCCAATGGCCGGTAGTCTCGAAAACAACACAAGTTACACGATTGTACAGTTGCTGGAAAATTACAGCAAGTTGCTGTGTCGGTACGGTGGCTCGTTCGAGTTCTTGGTTGGCTTTTAGCCCATGGCCTTGGACTGGACAGTGCCTCATTGAGTTAGGAAGGTCATGTTTTTGACCGTTTGTCATTTGGATCATTTTTGAGGTCGTACGAGAATTTACGGTGAGATGTGCCAAATTGACTCTCGAAAGAGCGTTTCGTGTTTTGGCCTCCATTCCACCTAGATTTCGACCCTATCATTTTAGGAGCATTATTTTATGATTTTTCAGCGTATTTTAATCATGACTATACGTCGGTTCGGTGTCGGTTCAGGTTGGCTCGGAGTCATGATTAAATGCGAAGTCATTAGGCATCATAGTCGCATCTTTTGAACGTAAATTGCATAGTTGGTCAAGTTTAAGCTATTGCATATTTTTCATAGCACAGTTAGGTTGCAGCGAGCCTGGGGACGATCCAATCCAATCCAGTTGGTAAAATTACAGGATTTTCATTACGTCAGTTAACTATATTACGTGCATGAAAACAGAAAATGATTATTTTTGAGATTTATGCGATATGGCTTGTGGTTCATTCACTATGTGGGAGTGTTATTTTATACGGTCGCCAGTGACCGATCAGTTCAGTATGGTACCACCCGGTCGCCAGTGACCGGCCAGCTCAGTTCAGTTTCAGCCTCCCCGGTAGCCAGTTACCGATCAGTTCAGCTTAGTGCAGGGGCCACAGGCGTAAAACATAATCTCAACAGAAAATTTTACCAGTTATTTCAGTACAGGCTCCAAGGAGCAAATATTTTTACAGTGATTTTCAGTTCAGTTATGCACGTATTATAATTTCTCGGCACAGATTATTTGCAGCATGCCTCAGGACAGGATATGTTAACTCATGCATATTTAATTCAGATTTTTACTCGTTACCTGCGATTTATGCATGCTGAGTCTTTAGGCTCACTAGACTTGATTGTTGTAGGTACTGATGAGGCCAGGGCCGAGGGCGGGGACCAGTTAGCCAGCTTGGGTCGGCAGTAGTGGCACCCGAGGACCTCAGAGCAGCAGTTGTTATTTTATTCCGCAAACATTTTTATCAGTCGTTGGATTATTTTTAAATTGTGATTTTTGGCAAACTTTATTTTCTTCCGCTGCAATATTTTGAAATATTGAACTTGTTTCACCAGTGATTTTATGAATGAGGCCACTTAAGTTCTTTTAAAAAGAAAATTTTTAATTTTCCGCAAATTTTCAAGCAAGAAGTTCTAGGACCTCTGCACCTTGAGTCTGGCCCACGTAAGGGTAGCCAAGTCCACAGCATGAGCGGCTCCTTCCCACCATAGGGACGCACCGTCTCTCAACATATAGATGGCACACCTGGCCCGATCGCCATCCCTCATCTGCAGATACTCAAAGTGCAGCTCTAGAGATCGAATTCATCCCTCAGCTAAGAACGGATCAGTAGTACTCCCGAACTCCTTCGGGTTGAGCCAATGGAACTGCTCAAAAACATCCACCTGAGGCCTAGGAGCCTGTTGTACCTGCTACAGTAGCCTAGCCATAACCTCGAGAACTCGGGTAGCTGGGTCCCCTGGCGGTGGTGGTGGTGGTGGAGGTACCCTGCCACCTCTAGGAATCTCATCCTGCATATCTGCACTGGGAGCACGCCTGGGAGGCATATCTGAATACAATCCAATTTATAAACGTAACACATAATGCAATTAATCTAGTTTTTAAAACAGTAAACCCTTAAATCGTAAAAGCATTTAAACATATACTGTAGATCATCATAATGCATAAATCATGAATACATGCAGGTGATAACAGTAAATCATTTTAAACATTTAAAACATAAAAGCTTACCGACTTAAGGTTTTGAAGACTGAGTTGCAGAAGCTGGCAGCGGCACAACCCTATACAGAACCCTTGCTCTGATAGCAACTGTAACGTCTACCGTTTTAAAAGTGCGGAATTTTTTTTATAAAGCTCACATTTTGAAAATAAGCTTTTAAATAAATTTCATGCATGCAGTCCTACTTAAAAATATCATTTAAAAATAATTATAACTAATTACCAATAAAAATATAACGGAGCTAAACAAGTAAAAATCCTAACATCAAACAGTAAAATAAGACAGCGTATAAAATGCTCATATCCTCTCAAATCGTAAAATCATAAAACACAATGAGATGATCGGGTCGTGTCGCCCACCAGGTCTTCCGACTCAGAGTTCAGCACCTCCAGTCCCCTCGACATCGAACTCACCTGCATCACACACGACTAGTGAGTCAAAAAACTCAACACACATGTACCATAAATAACAAGTACATATACATTACACACAGCAGTGAAAAATAACATACTAAATATACCTTTAATGAACTTTAAAAGTGTAACATAAACGTGTCGTGAAAAATCTTGATGTGTCAAAACAGCTCATCGTTAATCATCATTCATCATTCATCATTTATCATTGTCCATTTGTGAATTTAGTTCATTAGAGTTGATTGTCGTACATCATCATTTAAGATGGATCCATCATACATAGAACCGCAGTACCCGGCGGCTGTCGGACATCAGTGACAGGATTACCCATCCACTGTGCCTAGGCCTCATCATCATCATTTGCATATATGTCTTATGCATTTACATATACTTCGATAGCCACAACTAATTCTCATCATTCAAAATATCATCATTTTCATCACTTATAAAAATCATGCATGTATGCAATTTTCTTTAAATCCAAGCATGCAACGTATATTTTCATAAAATCTTAAAAATCGTGATCATGATGCATAAACATTTAATATGGTAAAATTGTGCTCAGAGCGCTGCAAGGACCAAATTCTCACCTCGGGTGCGAAATGACCAATTTGCCCCTAGAAACCCAAAATTACCGTTTTACCCCTGGACCTCTAAATTTTGACCCGAAGTTTACCAAACTCCTTAAATGTCCCAAAACATATTTATAAGCATTCCTAGATGTAAACTCGAGCTCATTTCATAACTTAACATATTAGTTTTAAAACTTGGATCGAGGTCACGGTTTTAACCTGAATCGAACCGAAACTCAACCAAATTTTTCCCAAACTTTTTACCATGCCTTAACAACACCTAGAGGTCCTAAAACCCAAAAATCCAGCCCCTAAACTGACGGAAACCAGTCCTCAAAATTTCTGGACAATTCCGCTATTCTCCCTTCTCAAACCTCAAGGCCCCACCCGACCACTAGCACTCCTCGGCTCGCACCAGCTCACACCATCCATAAACCAAGCCCTATAGGACCTATACCAGACCCTAAGGTACCTACTGAACCCACGCAACCAGCCCCATGCACATTGCCAACTTCTAAAATCCGAGAACAACTCACGCGCTCCTACCGCGGCCAACCCGACTCCCCTTGGTCGATCGATCTTTCCACCTACTCCAGCATGGTTCAAGTCATCCCAGACCACAACGCAAACCCCCCAGGGTCTGGTCCAGGGCTGGAGATGACCCTTGCACAGCCGGAGCAACAGAAAACCCGATCGAGCCCCTGCACAAGCCTCAAATCCAATCGGCCCTCAACAAACTCAACGAACTCGATCAAACCTCGACTCCAGCATCTAAACCTCATCATACACGACTTTTACAGCCCCCTTGCATCATAAATTGACAGCCCCTTGCACAACAAAATTGACAGCCCCTTGCACATAAATACGAAAACGTGAGAGTTGAACAAAAGGAATGTGATAATCACATGTAAACCGAGATTTTCTTCATGCAATAGGCTAGATCGTAATTTTCATGCATAAATACATTCTCCAGCATATAAAACGTGTATGATGCGTGAAAAAAATGATACAAAGCATTCCTTGATGTTATAGACGCGAGGAGATCGAAGAACGAGTGCCGGGAGAATTTTTCTTGCAAGATTTCGCTAAGGCCGAAGCTTCCTTGGGGTTGTTGCTGTAAAAACCGAGGTGCACAATTCTGAATGGAGGGTGTTGGCTGGTGGGGGAGAGGTGTGTAGGTTTATGGTTAATTAGGTGCTAATTAAATAGGTAACAAATAAGTTAATGGACCCTAAATTTCTAAATAAAAGTTTAAAAAGAGTTTTAAGCTCAATAAGCTTAAAAGTAGGCTCATTAAGTTCAAACACACTCCCGGAAAATTTTTCGTGTTGTCAAGTTTTTGAAAATATTAACTGAACCATCAAAAAGTCCCCCGATCCGATAAAATTTACGTACCGCTGAAAAATATGCTCTGGCGGGTAAAAATACCCAACAAAGCCCAATTATTGAAAATTACATTTAAAACATCTTATATTAATTAATAAAAATTAATCATGAAATAAAAATAATTTTCTTAAAATTCTCCGGTCTCCGTTCCTCGTTCGAGCGCAAAATGCAGCTAGAAACCCTAATGCATGAACTTTTAAAATTTCATGAACTAAATCCTATCATGCAATAATTATGCATAAATGCATAAAAATAATTAAACATATAAATAATTAAAATCCTAGATTTCATGCACTCAGGTTACGTGAACTAAATTTCGTGGACCCTAGAGACGATGATACACATTTGTACACAAAATACAAGCATAAAATATTTATAGTTGTCACTTTGGATGCTATCACTAGCATTAGCCATTGTGAATAAAGAAACGTCTGATTCCTGGAATGGTACTTGGAGAATCTTGGTCGACATATAATTTGTGGTGCAAATTATGTGTGCCTAATTTATGACAGGTATAAGGGAATTGTGCGAGCAGCTGATCATCTACCATATTTTCGACCTCCTCATTGTGTGCATCTTTTTTTGTGTAGGACGCGTCCGGTCAAATTTAATTCTAAATTCAAATATGTGTATTTGAAATATTTATGCTGGAAGGTAGACACACAACATCAAATTTAGAAGTTTGAAGCAACAATGGAAGCAATCATGTAAAGGCCCGAAAATTCTTACTTTAAAAATTTGCGGAAAATTAAAAATTTTTCTTTTAAAATAAATGGAGTGCCTCATCTATAAAATCAACTGATGAATCAAGTTCAATGTTTAAAAAAAATATAGCAGCGGAAGAAAATAAAGTTTGCCAAAAATAACAATTCAAAGAATGTCCAACAACTGGTAAAAATGTTTGAGCATAAAATGACATGTGCTGAAACTGAGGTCCTCGGGTGCCACTACTACCGACCCAAGCTGGCTCACTGGTCCCCACCCTCGGCCCTAGCCTCATCAGTACCTACAACAATCAAGTCTAGTGAGCCTAAAGACTAAGCATGCAAATATCGTAGGTAACGAGAAAATGTAATTTGCATGGATAAAATATCATGTCATGAGGCATACTTAAAATAACTTGTACTTAGCAATTATAATACGTGCATAACTGAACTGAAAGTCATAGTAAATAGAATGTTTGCTCCTTGGAGTCCTGTACTGAAATAACTGATAAAAATTTTCTGTTGAGATTATGGTCTACGCCTGTGGCCCCTGCACTGAACTGAACTGATCGGTAACTGGCTACCGGGGAGTATCAAACTGAACTGAGCTGACCGGTCACTGGCGACCGGGTGGTACCAAACTGAACTGATCGGTCACTGGCGACCGTATAAAATAATGCTCCCATAATAGTGAATTGACCACAAGCAATATCGCATAAATCTCAAAAATCAGTATTTTCTATTTTCATGCAAGTAATATAATTAAATGGCATAACTGAAAAATCCTGTAATTTTACCAACTGGATTGGATCGTTCCGAGGCTCGCTGGAACCTAAATATGTCATGAAAAATATGCAATAACTTAAACTTGGCCAACTATGCTCTTTAAGTTCAAAATGCGACTATGACGCCTAATGACTTCGTATTTAATCATGACTCCGAACCAACCCGAACCGACACTGAATCGACGTATAGCCATGATTAAAATACGCTTAAAATTATGAACTAATGCTCCTAAAATGATGAGGGTCGAAACCTCGGTGAAATGGAGGCCAAAACAAGAAACGCTCTTTCGAGAGTCAATTTGGCACATCACACCGTAAATTCTCGTACGACCTCAAAAATGATCCGAATCATAAACGTCAAAAACATGACCTTCCTAACTCAATGGGTCACTGTCCAGTCCAAGGCCATAGGCTAAAAGCCGACCGAGAACTCGAACGAGCCTCCGAACCGACACAGCAACTTGGTGTAAATTTCCAGCAGCTGTACCATCGCGTATCTTGTGTTGTTTTCGAGACTACCGGCCATTGGGGCGTGAACCACCGACCAGAGACTCTTACCAACATCCCAAGGAATGATTTGAACCATGGCTAAGGGCCCTAGGCCAGCCACAATCCTCACCATTCCAGCAACCAACCAAAAGCTCTTACCGAGGGCCCTCATGCGTGCGTGTGTGGTGTTGTGCTTCGCTTGCTGTTTCGACTCGTTCCAGTGGCCATTGATTGACCATGGCATGATCTAGACATCTAGGGGCATGGTATGAACCGTGGCTAAGGGCCATAGGCCAACCAAGATCCATACCAACCCAACCAAAGCCGAACTCATATGCTGTCAAAACAGAAGGGGCCGAGAGGGGAGGGGGTTGTTCTTGTTTTTAAATTGAAAACCGATGAGCCATGGACCAAGCCACCAAAAGGGCGACTTAGTCTCGTCTTAGACATGCTAGGGGAGTGATCCAACCATGGCTATAGGCCCCTAGGGCAGCCATGATCAGATCCTTACCCTTGGACAACAAAACTGAATTTTTGAAGCTCAATATGACACTCATGGGGGATGTGCTGTCATTGACGATTTCTAATGTGTATGGGGCTGGAACCAACGTTCTATCATGACCCTAACATGTCCTAGTACATTTTCATATGCAGCTTTGAGCCCCTGGAACGAGCCATCCCTGAAATCGAAACAAAACATACTAATCGTGAAGCATGGTAGAACCGAATATCTGTACAGAATTATTCCTTGTTCTAGTTGCTTAAAATTTCGGTTTTTGCTCATTAAAACATGATCATGTACTGAAAAATAATTGAAAATAGGACTTGATTGAGATTTGAAAGAATCTAGACATGCCTGGTTTCGTTTCGAAAGAAAACGAATGAAACGACGATGACGCGGCACGGAGGAGACGGAGTTGCTTCTCTTGTTTTCTTCTACTCGATTTTCTCTCTATTTTGCCTCTTGAATTCTCACTGTTTTCAGCTTAAGGAGTTCACTCAGATTTCGAAAAAGGATAGGGGGAAAGATGGTTAGGGGAGTGAGGGAAATGGGTGCAAGATATAAGGCCAAATCATGACCAAGTCCACTCTCATTTAAATTTTTGAATTGTTGTTGCTAATCAAATAAATCTTGGAGGGATCTAGAATGGTGATGGCCGAATTCTTGAGCTTTGTAGACTAGGATAATGTTCAATATTTACTTAATTAAGGTGGACCAAGAATTAAAAAGATCCTTATGCTAACTCAACCAAGAATAGGTCAAAAAGGGGTGATGAGTTGGCAAGGGGTGGTCTAGATGCTAAGGCCAAAAATTCCCAAATAAATGAAGGGGGAAAATGTTAATTATCTAGTAAATTAATAACCCTTAAAAGCCTCACTAATCCTTTAATTAATTTAGTGAATTAATCCCTTAATTAAGTAACTTAAATGAGCTTATTTCTTAATCACCTCAAGTAACTTAAATTAAATCCTCAAACCTCCTTATTAACTTAAATTAACTTACTTGCTAGCTAAAATAAAGTCTGGAAATATTTATCGAATCTTAAATTCTATCTCAAAGCTCCAACTCCAGGCCAGCCTCACTGAAATAACTGAAAAATCAAACTACTGCATGAAATAATAAAATAATTAACTTCAAAGAAAAGCATTAAAATAATCATGGAATGAAGTCAATTTAATTTAAAATACTAGAATTATGCATGGCTTATACGTAGACTGATTTACGGGTTCTACAATCCTTCCTCCCTTAAAAGAAATTTCGTCCTCGAAATTAGAACTCACCGAATAACTCGGGGTATCGATCTCTCATCTCTGGCTCAGACTCCCACGTAGCTTCCTCCTCAGAATGGTTGAGCCATTTGACTTTGACTCGCTTAACCAGCTTGTTCCGAAGCTTCTTCTCTTGTCTGTCTAGGATCTGCACCGGTCTCTCCTCTTAAGACAAGTTCGGAGTAAGCTGCAACGGCTCGAAATTCAGCACATGCGAAGGATTTGCCATATATTTCCTCAGCATGGAGACGTGGAACACATTGTCTACTCCGGCCAGATTCGGCGGAAGAGCCACACGATAAGCTAGCGTCCCAACTCTGTCGAGGATCTCAAACGGTCCAATGAATCTCGGACTGAGCTTCCCTTTCTTCCCAAATCTCATGACACCCTTCATAGGTGCCACTTTCACAAAGACATGATCGCCCACTGCAAACTCTAAATCTCTCCTCCGCTGATCGGCATAACTCTTCTGTCGGCTCTGAGCAGTCCTCATCCTATCACGGATCTTGACTACTACATCTGCTGCCTGCTGAACAACCTCTGGACCCAACTCTGCTCTCTCTCCTACTTCATCCCAATGGACAGAAGATCTGCACTTGCGGCCATACAGTGCTTCATACGGAGCCATACCAATAGAAGACTGGAAGCTGTTGTTATAGGTGAACTCAACCAATGGCAAGTTCGACTCCCAACTCCCTGAGAAATAAATGACGCAAGCGCGAAGAAGATCCTCCAAAATCTGAATAACTCGCTCCGACTGCCCATCTGTCTGCGGATGGAAAGTTGTGCTAAACAGCAACTTCGTACCCAAAGTCGAATGCAAACTCTTCCAAAATGAGGAAGTGAATCTGGGATCTCTGTCGGATACGATCGAAACTGGAACACCATGAAGTCGGACTATCTCCCGGTTATACTGCTCTGCATACTGAATCATGGTGAATGTCATCTTAATAGGCAAGAAGTGCGCTGATTTGGTAAGACGATCTACAATCACCCAAATAGCATTCGATCCCCTGGCTGACTTCGGCAATCCGGTCACAAAATCCATGGTAATGTTCTCCCACTTCCACTCAGGAATAGGAAGAGGCTTGAGCAAACCTGCTGGTCTCTGATGCTCGGCCTTCACTAACTGACAGGTCAGACACTCGGACACAAATCGTCTGATGTCCTTCTTCATACCAGGCCACCAATACAATAGCTGCAGATCTTTGTACATCTTCGTACTCCCAGGGTGAATGGAGTACGGGGACATATGGGCCTCTGATAAGATGTCTGCTCGGATAGAATCACTGCTAGGAACCCATATCATGTCTCGGTATCTCACAATACCGTCGCTGACTGTATACAAGACACTGCCCTTGGCTTCATCTCTCTTCTTCCACTGTGCCAATTGCTCATCTGCTGACTGACCACTGCGAATACGGTCCATAAGGGAAGACTTGGTCAAGGTAGATAGACGAGGAACTCTACCTCGAGGATAAGTCTCGAGATCAAACCTCTGTATCTCAAACTGAAGAGGTTTCTGAATCGTCAAATGAGCCATCACTGTGACATTTCTGCTCAATGCATCCGCAACTACATTAGCTTTACCCGGGTGGTAGCTAATGTCACAATCGTAGTCTTTTACAAGCTCCAACCAACGCCTCTGACGCATGTTCAGCTCCTTCTGCGTAAAGAAATACTTGAGGCTCTTGTGGTCGGTAAAGATCTGGCATTTCTCTCCATACAGATAGTGCCTCCAAATCTTCAAGGCAAAAACTACGGCCGCCAATTCTAGATCATGGGTAGGGTAGTTCTTCTCGTGGATTTTCAGCTGTCGAGAAGCATACGCTATCACTCTCCCATGCTGCATCAGAACTGCACCTAAACCGAGCTTCGAAGCATCGGTATAAAGGACAAACTCGCCGGGCCCTGATGGCATGGCCAAAACTGGTGCAGAGATAAGAGCTTGCTTCAAAGTATCGAAGCTCTTCTGACACTCCTCGCTCCAAACAAATTTCACATTTTTCTTGGTCAGTGCTGTGAGTTGAACGGCAATGGAGGAGAATCCCTGCTAGGAACCCATATCATGTCTCGGTATCTCACAATACCGTCGCTGACTGTATACAAGACACTGCCCTTGGCTTCATCTCTCTTCTTCCACTGTGCCAATTGCTCATCTGCTGACTGACCACTGCGAATACGGTCCATAAGGGAAGACTTGGTCAAGGTAGATAGACGAGGAACTCTACCTCGAGGATAAGTCTCGAGATCAAACCTCTGTATCTCAAACTGAAGAGGTTTCTGAATCGTCAAATGAGCCATCACTGTGACATTTCTGCTCAATGCATCCGCAACTACATTAGCTTTACCCGGGTGGTAGCTAATGTCACAATCGTAGTCTTTCACAAGCTCCAACCAACGCCTCTGACGCATGTTCAGCTCCTTCTGCGTCAAGAAATACTTGAGGCTCTTGTGGTCGGTAAAGATCTGGCATTTCTCTCCATACAGATAGTGCCTCCAAATCTTCAAGGCAAAAACTACGGCCGCCAATTCTAGATCATGGGTAGGGTAGTTCTTCTCGTGGATTTTCAGCTGTCGAGAAGCATACGCTATCACTCTCCCATGCTGCATCAGAACTGCACCTAAACCGAGCTTCAAAGCATCGGTATAAAGGACAAACTCGCCGGGCCCTGATGGCATGGCCAAAACTGGTGCTGAGATAAGAGCTTGCTTCAAAGTATCGAAGCTCTTCTGACACTCCTCGCTCCAAACAAATTTCACATTTTTCTTGGTCACTGCTGTGAGTGGAACGGCAATGGAGGAGAATCCCTGAATGAACTTTCTGTAATATCCTGCTAGCCCAAGAAAACTGCGGATCTCGGATGCATTCTGAGGCACAACCCAATCTCTGACTGCTGCAACTTTTGCTGGGTCTACCTCAATACCACTGCTAGAAACGATGTGGCCTAAGAACGCCACCTTCTCTAACCAGAATTCACATTTACTGAACTTTGCGAATAATTTGTGCTTCTGCAATGTCTGCAACACTGTGGTCAGATGTCTGTTGTGCTCCTCCCGACTCTTGGAGTAGACGAGAATGTCATCTATGAACACTATCACAAACTGGTCAAGATACGGCTGAAATACGCGATTCATGAGATCCATGAAGATCGCTGGCGCATTCGTCAGACAGAACGGCATCACTAGGAACTCGTAGTGACCATAACGAGTCCTGAAAGCTGTCTTCGAGCCATCAGCATCTCTCACCCTCAACTGGTGATAACCGGAACGCAGATCTATCTTGGAGAAAATCGAAGCTCCCTGCAACTGGTCAAACATATCCTCAATCCTCGGCAGTGGGTATTTATTCTTCACTGTAACCTTGTTCAACTCCCGATAGTCAATACAAAGCCTCATCGAGCCATTCTTCTTTTTCACAAATAAGACCGGCGCGCCCCATGGTGAAAAGCTCGGGCGAATGAACTTCTTGTCGAGAAGTTCCTGAATCTGCTTCTTAAGCTCTGCCATCTCTGTCGGTGCTAGTCGGTACGGCGCTTTGGATATCGGAGCCGTACCTGGCATAAGCTCAATGGAAAACTTCACCTCTCTCTCGGGTGGCATACCAGAGACATCTTCGGGAAAAACGTCTAAGAAATCTCTGACAATCGGAACATCTGAGGCTGACTGGCTGGGTTCCTCGGGCACAGATAAAAAGGTCGCTAGAAATGCCCGACACCCTCTATGCATGAGCATCCTAGCCTGAACATATGGAATAATGCGCGGTAAAGGAAAGTATCTGTCCGGCTCAAATAAGAACTGCTCCATTCCAGGCGGTCGGACAAGAACGGATCTCCGCTGGAAGTCTATCAACACTCTGTTCCTCAATAGCCAGTCCATCATTAGGATAATGTCAAATTCCGGCATCGGTTGCACAATCAGATCCGCATAAACAAGATTACCGTGCAGCTCAAGGTCTATATCTCGGATAACATTGGTGGCTGCCATCTCCTCGCCTGACGGCAACACTACTGAAAAGGCTATGTCTAGCCCAATGGTCTTGATCTTGAGAAAGTTTGCAAAGACCTCCGAAATAAACGAGTGAGTGGCCCCTGAATCTATCAAGGCCTTGGTAGCGGAACCATATATAAAAATTCTCCCTGAAAGAGCGGAACTCTAAGTTGAATCCAGTAGCTACAAGAACTAAACTTATAGACATGCAATGGTCAAAGTTCTTCTAACTTAAATCTCCAAAATACTACTGAGTAGAGCATGCAATCCTATCACAGTTCTAAGTTCAATCTTAATCCTTATTCCCAAAACACGGAAATTCAAATAATAACTTAAAGTTTAAAGGTACCTGTCAACAACATAGTCTCCGGGTTGGTTTCCGCGGCATGGAGAGCAAAAACTCTGCCTTTGGTAGGCAGATTCCTCTGAGGGCACTGCAGAAACATGTGGTCTGGACTGTCACACTTAAAACACTTTCCTGAGCCAGACATACATGCTCCAGGATGGCGGCGTGAGCACCTGGGGCAGACTGGGTGCTCATAAGTCCTCGGGGCTGGGCGTCCCTGCTGCTGCTGCTGTTGCTAGCCTCTGTTTCTAGGCGGTCCATGAAAAGGCCTCTTGTTCTGCTGCTGATGCTGATGAGGAGGAGGGCGGTGTGGTACCTCAACTGGGCGCTTGCCCTGGCGATCCCTCTCGATATCCCGCAGATCCTGCTCTGCGGCTAGGGCCTTGGAGACAGCAATCTCATAAGTAGCAGGGTCAGACACCCTAACATCCCGGTGCAAGATCGGCCGTAGACCCACCAAGAAATGCATCAACTTGGCTTTGGCATCATTTGCGATCAGGGGCACAAAATGACAGCCCCTCTCGAACTTACGGATGAACTCCGTAACCGTCGTGTCTCCCTGTCTCAGGCTCATGAACTCAGTGGTCAACCTGGTGCGAACTTCCTCAGTAAAATATTTGGAGTAGAAAACCTCCGTGAAGCGTGTCCATGAAAGTGTAGCCAAGGTCAGGGCTACTGACGCTCCTTCCCACCATAAGCGGGTATCTCCAGTGAACAGATAGGTGGCACATCGAACTCGGTCTGCGTCTCCCAGCTCCATAAACTCGAAGATGACCTCGAGGGATTTGATCCATCCCTCGGCGATCATGCGGTCAGACGTCCCAGAAAACTCCTTTGGACGCATCTTCATGAATCGCTCGTAAACAGCCTCTGGCCCTGTCGGCCTAGTCACCACCGCATTGTTCCCCGCAAACTGTGCGAAGAACTGTGTCATCCCAGCTAGCATCTGGGCACTCATGTCAGGTGGGGGCGGTGGTGGAGGTGGAGGAGGAGGAGGAGGTGTCTGCCTCTCTTGTCTCTGATCGTCATCGTCCTCGCGACGGTGCTCGCCACTACCTCTCGGGCGTCCTACTTGACGTCTAGGGGGCATACTGTTCCAACATAACCCATACGTAACTAACATGCATAATTCCATAATTTATTTTTAAATGAACACTGAAATGCTGAAAATCTGGTCGAAATTATTTCATGGAAGCATGCTGTCAAAATAATTCATGCTTTAAATAAAATGCTGAACTGTAAAACTTACAGACCAAAGGCGTGGCTTCGTGAGCTTCTCGTGGTCAGTATTAGTGTAACCCTATACAGAACCACCGCTCTGATACCAACTGTAAAGGCCCGAAAATTCTTACTTTGAAAATTTGCGGAAAATTAAAAATTTTTCTTTTAAAATAAATGGAGTGCCTCATCCATAAAATCAACTGATGAATCAAGTTCAATGTTTAAAAAAAATATAGCAGCGGAAGAAAATAAAGTTTGCCAAATATAACAATTCAAAGAATGTCCAACAACTGGTAAAAATGTTTGAGCATAAAATGACATGTGCTGAAATCGGGTGCCACTACTACCGACCCAAGCTGGCTCACTGGTCCCCGCCCTCGGCCCTGGCCTCATCAGTACCTACAACAATCAAGTCTAGTGAGCCTAAAGACTCAGCATGCAAATATCGTAGGTAACGAGAAAATGTAATTTGCATGGATAAAATATCATGTCATGAGGCATACTTAAAATAACTTGTACTGAGCAATTATAATACGTGCATAACTGAACTGAAAGTCATAGTAAATAGAATGTTTGCTCCTTGGAGCCCTGTACTGAAATAACTGATAAAAATTTTCTGTTGAGATTATGGTCTACGCCTGTGGCCCCTGCACTGAACTGAACTGATCGGTAACTGGCTACCGGGGAGTATCAAACTGAACTGAGCTGACCGGTCACTGGCGACCGGGTGGTACCAAACTGAACTGATCGGTCACTGGCGACCGTATAAAATAATGCTCCCATAATAGTGAATTGACCACAAGCAATATCGCATAAATCTCAAAAATAAGTATTTTCTATTTTCATGCACGTAATATAATTAAATGGCATAACTGAAAAATCCTGTAATTTTACCAACTGGATTGGATCGTTCCCAGGCTCGCTGCAACCTAAATATGTCATGAAAAATATGCAATAGCTTAAACTTGGCCAACTATGCGCTTTAAGTTCAAAATGCGACTATGACGCCTAATGACTTCGTATTTAATCATGACTCCGAACCAACCCGAACCGACACTGAACCGACGTATAGCCATGATTAAAATACGCTTCAAATTATGAACTAATGCTCCTAAAAGGATGAGGGTAGAAACCTGGGTGAAATGGAGGCCAAAACAAGAAACGCTCTTTCGAGAGTCAATTTGGCACATCGCACCGTAAATTCTCGTACGACCTCAAAAATGATCCGAATCATAAACGTCAAAAACATGACCTTCCTAACTCAATGGGGCACTGTCCAGTCCAATTCCATAGGCTAAAAGCCGACCGAGAACTCGAACGAGCCTCCGAACCGACACAGCAACTTGCTGTAAATTTCCAGCAGCTGTACCATCGCGTATCTTGTGTTGTTTTCGAGACTACCGGCCATTGGGGCGTGAACCACCGACCAGAGACTCTTACCAACATCCCAAGGAATGATTTGAACCATGGCTAAGGGCCCTAGGCCAGCCACAATCCTCACCATTCCAGCAACCAACCAAAAGCTCTTACCGAGGGCCCTCATGCGTGCGTGTGTGGTGTTGTGCTTCGCTTGCTGTCTCGACTCGTTCCAGTGGCCATTGATTGACCATGGCACGATCTAGACATCTAGGGGCATGGTATGAACCGTGGCTAAGGGCCATAGGCCAACCAAGATCCATACCAACCCAACCAAAGCCGAACTCATATGTTGTCAAAACCGAAGGGGCCGAGAAGGGAGGGGGCTGTTCTTGTTTTTAAATTGAAAACCGATGAGCCATGGACCAAGCCACCAAAAGGACGACTTAGTCTCGTCTTAGACATGCTAGGGGAGTTATCCAACCATGGCTATAGGCCCATAGGGCAGCCATGATCAGATCCTTACCCTTGGACAACAAAACTGAATTTTTGAAGCTCAATATGACACTCATGGGGGATGTGCTGTCATTGACGAATTCTAATGTGTATGGGGCTGGAACCAACGTTCTATCATGACCCTAACATGTCCTAGTACATGTTCATATGCAGCTTCGAGCCCCTGGAACGAGCCATCCCTGAAATCGAAACAAAACATACTAATCGTGAAGCATGGTAGAACCGAAAATCTATACAGAATTATTCCTTGTTCTAGTTGCTTAAAATTTCGGCTTTTGCTCATTAAAACATGATCATGTACCGAAAAATAATTGAAAATAGGACTTGATTGAGATTTGAAAGAATCTAGACATGCCTGGTTTTGTTTCGAAAGAAAACGAACGAAACGACGACGACGCGGCACGGAGGAGACGGAGTTGCTTCTCTTGTTTTCTTCTACTCGATTTTCTCTCTATTTTGCCTCTTGAATTCTCACGGTTTTCAGCTTAAGGAGTTCACTCAGATTTCGAAAAAGGAGAGGGGGAAAGATGGTTAGGGGAGTGAGGGAAATGGGTGCAAGATATAAGGCCAAATCATGACCAAGTCCACTCTCATTTAAATTTTTTAATTGTTGTTGCTAATCAAATAAATCTTGGAGGGATCTAGAATGGTGATGGCCGAATTCTTGAGCTTTGTAGACTAGGATAATGTTCAATATTTACTTAATTAAGGTGGACCAAGAATTAAAAAGATCTTTATGCTAACTCAACCAAGAATGGGTCAAAAAGGGGTGATGAGTTGGCAAGGGGTGGTCTAGATGCTAAGGCCAAAAATTCCCAAATAAATGAAGGGGGAAAATGTTAATTATCTAGTAAATTAATAACCCTTAAAAGCCTCACTAATCCTTTAATTAATTTAGTGAATTAATCCCTTAATTAAGTAACTTAAATGAGCTTATTTCTTAATCACCTCAAGTAACTTAAATTAAATCCTCAAACCTCCTTATTAACTTAAATTAACTTACTTGCTAGCTAAAATAAAGTCTGGAAATATTTATCGAATCTTAAATTCTATCTCAAAGCTCCAACTCCAGGCCAGCCTCACTGAAATAACTGAAAAATCAAACTACTGCATGAAATAATAAAATAATTAACTTCAAAGAAAAGCATTAAAATAATCATGCAATGAAGTCAATTTAATTTAAAATACTAGAATTATGCATGGCTTATACGTAGACTGATTTACGGGTTCTACAAATCAAGAACAAGAACATTTTGGCATACGAATATTTGGCTGGAATTGCGAAAGAGAAATGGAGTATGGCCCATGACGGTGGTTGGCATCGTGGGGTGATGACAACTAATATATCAGATTGTTCAAACAACGTGTTAAAAGGAGCTCGTACACTTCCTATATTTACGATGTTGAAATGTCCAATAATTTTTAACTTTAAAATCCTACTAAATTTTTTTTAAATTTATTTTCTTCTTTATAAAATTCGAAGCCTTTTATTAAAAACCACACAACTTTTCAAAAATCCTAAATGCATAAAAATTTCATAAATTGTCAACCACCAACATTATACGTCAACATTTAAAAATAATATAAAATTGAAATTCAAAATAAAGCGTAAATCTCTAAATAGAAAATTCTCAAAATCTTTTCGTAAAACTTTAAATACTAATGTGCAGAAATTAAATTTCCCCCGGGAGTATACTGTTGGACTTGATCCACTCAAGCGTCAGCGCCTCCCTCAAAATCTTCGTCGCCTACAACCATTCAAACCTAACGAGTCTAATAACTCACCACGTTCTAGCCATATGTAACAAATAATACATATATATGCACATACAGATTTAAATAATATTTTAATAAAATAAGCTGGCGTAAATGCTCGTAATCATATTCATATCATAAATCATTAAATTGTAAAGCTTTCCATAATCATATATTATTTTGGATGAAGTTTGATCCTTGAAAGTGACTAGTTGTAATAGTATCATGTGGTCGACTGATCATTCTTAGCTAATCATTGCGTATGGGGACGGGCACTAGGCACCGTCATAAATAAAAATACGATCGTCGGGCTCTCTCTGGGCCTTCTCCTGTAAATGGACTCCTCTGAGGCCTTTTCCCGCATGCGGGCTCCCTATGGGGCCTTCTCCCATAGACAGGCTCCCTCTAGAGCCTTCTCCCTCACGAAATTCCCTATCATATCATATCATGTTTGTACAGTCAATTCACATCCTTCAAAATATTTTCTTTCCTTTTTATTCATAAAATATCGTGTCCTTTCCAATTTCGTAAAATAGCATTTTAACAGGAAAAATCGTACAGCTTTAGCATAAATCATAAAATTCTATATTTTCATCACAAACGTTTTAAAATATCATTTAGCTTGTATTATGATAATTTGGGGCGCTGCAAGCCTTTCGTACTACCCGAAACGCAAAATGACTATTTTATCCCTAGACTCCAAAATTCCCGATTTTGATTTTCTCTTACCTTTATTGACTCGAGCCTATCCATAGTATCATATAAGCTTAAATTTGACTTCTAATATTTTTTTTAGATGTAAACCCGAGCCTTTCGATTTAATAACTTAATGACTAAATAATGAAGCGATTTTAACCCGAATAAATTCAAAATTTAATATTTTCTTTCCAAATTTTAAACCTAAACTTTTCATCCTTAAACTTAACATGAGACATTAAAATACACTCATAAACAATTCTTAGACGTAAAATTAAGCTTATAATGTCCAAAAAAATTAGATAACGTAATCAAGCTACATGCAAATTAAGGAAAATGGAAAATAGCAAATTAAATGATTTTAATTGCTTAATTGAATATGTTGTGCATGGTTGCATGTATAAAATGTACTTTCCACACGAATGCATGTAAACTGTATTTTAAAAAGTTATTCGAGATGCGATCGAGGAACGGTGACCGAGGGCTGAAAAAGAAAAATATTTTTAATAAATAATTGTTTTTAATTATTAAAATAAGGTTGATGCTTTATGATATTTTAAAGAATAAGGAGTTTTGAGGTGATTTTATACGCCAAGTCGTAATTTTTAACGATATTCGATTTTCAACTAAAATATGAATTTTTCGAGAACTCAGCTAATATTTTCACAAATTTTTCTAAACGAAATATTTTAAATATTCATAAATGGGCTTAATGGGCCTATTAAGCCATGATAATGGGCCCAAGGTTGCACACTTGTGTATTTATCAAATAAATAAGCCCTAAACACCTAAAGCTAATCCCCGTGCCCACGTCCAACACATACACAACATACACAAGACTCCTCGCAGCCCTCAAACACAGCACACACGAGAATAACAGCAAGGGAAAGTCACGTTTTCTTGAAGGAAATCGGCAAGGGTCCTACGTTCATCGATGTTCTTCGCATGTCAACTTATTTGTTGTGCGTAAAATACGCAAAGGCACGCCATAAATTTTTTTTTTCTCATCTATCACATCCTATTACATGTTTGATTATATTTTGCATGAAAAACATGATTTCCTTATGAATATTTTCATTTTTATGCTTGTGTATGCCAAATACATGTATGGTTATGCTTCAAAACTTGAAATATTAATGCATAAAGGGGCTGTCATCGTAGGTACACCAAAAAGGAGGAGTTTAAGAGGCTTAAGGGTCCCTAGGTCAAGATTTAAAGATTGGAAATCACCGTGGATCAATGGGGAACGAAATTATTGCATGTGGATTCATTAGGGTTCGGTTGAATGGGGAACCGTCGCATGGCCCAGCCAGGGATTGACCAGGGCTGGGCCTGGATGTGGTTGGGTATGAGAAGGAGTCCTTGCCATGCTAGAACTCAAGCACGGCGGCCAAGGAAGAGTCCAAACAAGCTAGGACTCTTCCCAAGCCAACCGAGGGAGAACATCAGGTGCAGGGGGATCGCGGCTTTGCTAGGGGTCCAGGATAGGTCTTACAGGGTCTATTAATGGTCCACGAGGGTCTAAGTTTGAGTGGAGGCTCGGGCGAGGAGTCCTAGCGCGAGAGGGTTCATAGGCACAAAGATGAAGGAACTCGTGCATGCTCTTGTCTTTGTGCAGGAGGTTGCAGCGGGCTAGGGGCTAGTTCAAGGGGTCATGGCTAGTCAGTAGGGTCCATAGGTTGTCTGGGAAGAGGTTGGCTCAAGGTGGCTCGGGCATGGCTTGATGAAACCGATAGTTGACTCAAGGGTTAAGTTAAAGGTTTGGTTTTTAGGGTTTTAATGGTTAAGGGTTCAAACCATGGTCCACGGGGGTCGATTCATGGTTCATGAGGGTAATTCAGGAATAAAAAGTCTATGTTTAAATTTTGTGAATTTAATAATTAAGTTTGAATTAATTCGGGAATTAAACACTCTACGAATTAATAATTAGGAAATAACTAGAAAGCCTCAAATTTAAGCTAAATAAAAATATGAGAAATTTAATTTATGCTTAAATAATTATTTTGAATGGTCTAAAGTCAACGAAAGTAAGAAAAAGTCAAAAATCGAGAAATCTTACATATAAAGGTAAAACAGACATTTTACATCTGGAAAATAGTAAATGTTTTGGCAGTGCCCTGAATACTGTAAAATATATTAATATGTTTATGATGAAATGTTAATGCTAAAAGATAAGTTGCATGCTTGATTTAAAAGAAAATTGGTTTATATATATATATGCTTGTAATTTTATAAGTGATGAAAATACGAAAATTTGAAGGAGGGGAAGTAATTGTGACAATATGATGATACGATGATTATGATGATATGATGATTGTAAGGCCAAGACTCAGTTGACGGGTGAGAGTGTCGCTGATGTCTCCGCCGCTCAGTACTGTCGTTACACGTAGATGGATCCATCGACCTTCAATGATAAGAAAGTCACAATTAACGATCCAAATTCAATAAAAGGAAAACTTATACGTATATGATGAAAAGGGAAATGTCTATGATGAAAGGAAAAATGTTTATGTTTATGCATGTTCATGAAATATTATTTTAAGTAAAAGTATTTTCACTGTTGCATTTGATTTTATATGTATTACTTGTTACCAAGATTATGGTTTGTTGAGTCATTAGACTCACTAGGTGTGATCGATACAGGTGAGCACGATGTTGATGTTGTTGAGGGAATTGATGGTTGATCTTACTGGACTGAAGATGCACGTAACACGAGAACCAACGCTAGTTTGCCGCATTTACGTTTAAGTTTATGATAAAGATTTTTACGAGTTTTACGATGCTTTTTGAGTGATTTTAAGAGGATGATATAGTTATTTTTATTTTAAAATATTGCGAAGCTAGGTTTGGTAAAAGATTGACGATTTTATGTTTTAAATTATTTCTTTTTTATTTTTAAATATAGTTGTTCGTTTTATTTTTAAAATGGTGCAAAGTTATTTTAATATATCTATATATATATATTAGTGCATTCGGCCGAAATTATTAGATAGGAAAAAAAATTTCTAGTAATTTTAAGAAAAACGAGTAGTGGACGTTTCAGTTGATATCAGAGTAATGTTCCTGTTAAGGGTTGTGTCATCGTCAGTGCTGGGAAGCTCAGTCGTCAAGCCTCAAACCTGTAAGTTTAATTGCTTTATATGATTTTTTTTATAATGATACATGTATGATTACATGAATTATATATTTACGTTACATGTTTAATAGTTTTTATAGATTATATGTTTATATACTTAAAATTGCTCAAAAATGGATTAGTATATGCTGCATGATTAAGAAACCTTAGATTTAAATGTACGTTGGTTACGTTTAGAAATTTGAAAAACGTTCAGACATAATGCCTCCTAGACACGCACCTAGTATGGATAGGCAAACTGAGAATGTTGACTATCTTCATGTGAATGCACCCCCACCACCTAATGGAGATGTTGTTATTTGTGCACTATAGGGCATGACACGATTCTTTGAGTAGCAGTTTCAGCATGCTCCGAGGCCACAACATGATGTATATGATCAGTTCCAGAGGCTCGATCTGAAGGAATTTTCTGGCACCACTGACCTATTTGCTGCTGAGTGTTGGATCCGATCACTCGAGGTGCACTTTCACTATCTGAATATGGGGAATGCTGACCGTGTGAGGTGTGCTACTTATATGTTAAGAGATGGTGCTTCTCTTTGGTGGGAAGGAGCTGAACATGGTCTTAATCTCGCCACACTTACTTGGGAGCAATTCAAGAATTTTCAGCCGAACCAGCAGAATTCCCAACCGAATAATAAGCCATCTATGGGACCTCCTAGACCTCAAGGGCAGCAAAAGCCCCAAGGGCAAGTGAAGAAGCTAGGACCACCAATACTACTACAACCTGGAGCACCAATGAAACGTCTGCCCTTTTTTTATTGCTTAAAAAGTACTAGAAATTTTTTTTTATAAACACTCAATTTTCGGCCATACACATAAACCTCCTGAAAATATTTTTATAAAATATTTTACCCTTTAAAATAAAATATCATCCAACTAGCATTTTAAAAATCAAGTGAAATAGTCATAAAAATGAAATCGTCTACTGTTTTACCAAACCTAGAAAAGCAATAATTTGAAAAGTATAGCTCATACTAAACCTCTCAAAAATCTCTCAAAAAGCATAAATAAATGGTCTTAAAATCTTTAACATAAATCATGAGTCATAAATCATAATGCGGAAAAAGTAGAAGCGCTGGTCCTCGGGTTGTGTGTGCCTTCAGTCCAGTCAAATCACCCGTCAAGTCCTCCCTCAAACTCACCTGCATCCATCACACCTAGTGAGTCTAAAGACTCAACACACCATCATCTTTATAGCAAGTAATACGTAATACAGTCAACATATAACAGTGAAAAATATTTGTACTTAAAATATCATTTTAATGAAGATGCATAAACTTCAAACATGAACATTTTCGTAAATCTTTTATGATGCATGAACTTTAAATATAAACATTTTCATAATGATGCATCAACTTTACGCATAAATATTTTCATGACAGGCATCACATAAACCTTAACTTTTTTCTTTTTTTTTCCTCAACATGACATGACATAAAACATTTTTTCATGATCATAAACATTTTTCCTTCTCCTTTTCTTTTTCCTTTGTTGAACTCAGATCGATAATTGTGACTTTTCTGATCATGACCATGAGGGTCGATGGATCCATCTACATGTAACCACAGTACTGGGCGGCGGGGGACACCAGCAACACTCTCACCGGTCAACTGGGCCCTGGCCTATCATTATTCGAATAGAAATACGATCGTCCGGGCTCCCTCTGGAGCTTTTTCCCATAACTGGGCTCCCTCTGGGGCCTTTTTCCCTCACGATATTCCCATTCTTCCGTTACCACAAAACCGTTACCACTTAACCGTTACCACATATTCGTAATGATGGAAACACGATCGTCGGGCTCCCACTGGGACCATAACCATCACGACATCGCCAACATTAACGAATTAGTCACAATCATTTCACTTCCTTCAACATTTACATTCTCATCACTTTAGAAAAATCATGAATAATATTTGCATTTTTCATTTTGAAACCAAGCATGCAACATGTATTTTAAATGTCTTCCTTCAATCATAAAAATCAAATAGACATTTAAAAATCATAATTTAATCATGAACATTTCATAAACATTTAAAAATAATCATAATATCATAAAAATAGCATTTCGGGCACTGCCATGACCTTTACTAATTTCCCGGTGTAAAAAGATCGTTTTACCCCTGGACTCGACATTTTTCGTTTTCGACTTTTTTCTTAATTTCATGACTCTAACATGTCCCAAATAATTATTTAAGCTTACAGGAATTTTTTCATAATTTTATTTAGCTTAAAGATTAGACTTTTTCATTTATCTTTACTTAATTGTTTTAACGGTGTTTTAATCCCGAAAAAATCCCAAACTTTAATATAAAATTCCTAAAATCTAAATTTAGTCTTTTTATATTATCTTAGCCCTTATGGACCATGACTCGACACCCGTGAGCCGTTTTCCAATTTCTTATTTATTTAACAGCCCTATTTGACACATAAATTTCAACCCCGAGCCAACTTCCGATTTTCACGAGTTACCCCCGAACCATGTTGGTCCAAAACTTGATCAACATCTTAAATTAACCTACTGGACTCTAACCTCATCAATAAAACCATCCTAAACTCAAAAACGAGCACCCTACTTTCTGACCAAAAGCTGGCCGAGAAACCTTGTTGGACAAGGTCTCTTGAACGCGCTGCCTAGCCCCTAACCACGAACCCAGCCACCGAACCAACCTGATTTGCACCCCCTAAGGACCCTAAGGACTAGACCTGACCCAGCCCAGACCCCCTGAACCGCGCGCCCAAGCTTGTGCGAAGCATAGAACCCTGCATGCGATTCCCTTGATTCTCGGGTGGGAGTCCTAGCTTGCTAGGACTCCTTCCCTGCCTTAGAGCGCGAGTCCTAGCGTGGCTAGGACTCCCTCCTTGACTCTCTCATGACCCTGGCTAGCCCCTGGAACGAGCCAACCAAGCCCTAGCCCCTGCACAACAAAAACCGAATCCCCATGCTCTTGACAGTAGCTTCTCGGTTTCTGCATGTTCTTGTTTCCTTTTTCTTACTTTGTTACAGCCGATTTATGTGTGGTGTGTGGGACTCTATAACAAGTATAAGCCTTTCCTAACCATACCTAGACATCATGGCAGCCCCTTAGTATCATAAAAATCGTGAATCATGGCATGCAATAATAGATACGTAATTCATGTAAAAGAGAATACAAAGGCAGCAACTTCGGTTTCTTTCATGTTTCATAAAAAAAACTTTTAAAAACATATTATGACATGATGGATGGGAAAAGGAGATGTATGGCGTGCCTTTGCGTATAATACGCTCGAATAAAGGTTGACGACAAAGAACGGGGGACGACTTTGGCTTCTTCTAGCTTGCTACCTTCGAAAACCCTTACCAAAATCTTTCAAAGTGCCGTGTATGTGTGCTGCCGTGTGTGGTGAGGGTTGGGGAGAGTTTTTCAGTTTTAGAAAATAGTGGCCGATTGTTTTTGTTTCTAGCATAGGGTTTTGTGGTTTATTTAATACATTAAATACTAATTTGATCACTAACTAGCCCTTAGGCCTAATAAGCCATTAAATTAGGCCCATTAGTCTATTTAGGATTTAAATAAAATAATAACATAGTTTTTGTTTAAATAAATTTGTGAATTTATTAGCCGGGTTGCCAAAAAGCTCGTATTTTTGTTGAAAATCCAACATCGATAAAAATTACGTCCCGGCGTATAAAATCACCTCAAAATATCTTATTTTCAAAAATATTAAAAAGCATCACCCATATTTTAAATAATTAAAAACAATTGTTTAATAAAAACATTTTCTATTTTTTTCAGCCCTCGGTCTCCGTTCCTCGATCGCAACCTGAATAACTTTTAAAAATACATTTTAATGCAACAATGTCAAAAATATATTTTACACATGCAAATATTCACAACATAAATAATTAATGCAATCTAAATAATTAATTAAAATACAAAAGAATTTAATAATTGCATGCATGTGGTTTGCGTGGACCTTTAAATTTTCGGGGCGTTACAATCTCCCCCCTTAAATTGAATTTCGTCCTCGAAATTCGCTTATCCTTAATAACCCAAAGTTTAGACTTAGTTCTTAGTATCCCAAAAATCTACGCTTCCGCTGCGCTACTCTGATAAAATTTAAATTCTAGAATGTCCTTACGTCTCCTTGATCTCAATTGAATTTTCCTTCTAAATCCTTATTTGTGATTTGCAACTTAAGAAAACCCATAATGACTTAGTGCTATACTATTATAACCTCGAATTTCAATTTTTCTTACGATTCCCCAGATAAAAATATGGATGACCACGCTTATCGTATATTATTTTCCTTATTTTATACCCAAAATATTCATCAACTTATCAATTTAAATCTTAAAATCCCAAACACAGCTTCAAATTCTTAGAATTTTCAAGCCTAATATCGATTCATCTTAAAAACCCATGAACAACATTCCTTATAACACTATAACCAAGATATCCCAAGGTCCCAAATATTATTAAAAGTCTAAATCATCAAAAATTCTTAGTATTTAACCCATTCGTTTTTCGCTTATTGCTAAACTAGTTCCCAAATTCTTTAACAATTGCAAAATTAATTCTTAATTTCATCAAAATTTATCCTAATTGGTCCTTAATTTCAAAATTCCTACAATTAACCCATAGGTTCTTGACATTCTTAATTCTCTTCTACTGGTTTCCATAACATAAATTTCGATAATTTAAACTTATTCACCCAAAAATCAATTCATATAACCAATCTTACTTTTCATCAAAACCTAACATCCAAAATTATACATTTTCTTACTCCCAAAATTAATTCAACTAGTAACCACGAATCATAAATATTTTCTTAGAAAATCTACGTGCCCCAAAAAAAATTCATAATATTCACGATTAACTTATGGCCCAAAAAGTAAAATGTCAATATTAAAACCCAAAAATCAACATCGTTCAATTCCACCACAAAGCCAACATGCCTTGAAATCAAATAATTTCTTATTTCATATCGTATCATGTATAAAAATTCCAAAGAATATAAATCATATATCCTAATAATGCTATTAAACATGTGACGTAAACATATAATTCATATAATTATGCAGGTACCATCATAAAATCATATAAAGCATTTAAACTTACAAGTTTGAGGCTTGACGACTGATCCTTCCGGCGCTGATGGTGGCACAACCCTTTACAGGACTTTTGCTCTGATACCAACTGAAACGTCTGCCCTTTTTTTATTGCTTAAAAAGTACTAGAATTTTTTTTATAAACACTCAATTTTCGGACATAAACCTCATGAAAATATTTTTATAAAACATTTTACCCTTTAAAATAAAACATCATCCAACTAGCATTTTAAAAATCAAGTGAAATAGTCATAAAAATGAAATCGTCTACTGTTTTACCAAACCTAGAAAAGCAATAATTTGAAAAGAATAGCACATACTAAACCTCTCAAAAATCTCTCAAAAAGCATAAATAAATGGTCTTAAAATCTTTAACATAAATCATGAGTCATAAATCATAATGCGGAAAAAGTAGAAGCGCTGGTCCTCGGGTTGTGTGCGCCTTCAGTCCAGTCAAATCACCCGTCAAGTCTTCCCTCAAACTCACCTGCATCCATCACACCTGGTGAGCTTAAAGACTCAACACACCATCATCTTTATAGCAAGTAATACGTAATACAGTCAACATATAACAGTGAAAAATATTTGTACTTAAAATATCGTTTTCATGAAGATGCATAAACTTCAAACATGAACATTTTCGTAAATCTTTTATGATGCATGAACTTTAAATAGAAACATTTTCATAATGATGCATCAACTTTAAGCATAAACATTTTCATGACAGGCATCACATAAACCTTAACATTTTCCTTTTTTTTCCTCAACATGACATGACATAAAACATTTTTTTCATGATCATAAACATTTTTCTTCTCCTTTTCTTTTTCCTTTGTTGAATTCAGATCGATAATTGTGACTTTCCTGATCATGATCATGAGGGTCGATGGATCCATCTACATGTAACCACAGTACTGGGCGGCGGGGGACACCAGCAACACTCTCACCGGTCAACTGGGCCCTGGCCTATCATTATTCGAATAGAAATACGATCGTCCGGGCTCCCTCTGGAGCTTTTTCCCATAACTGGGCTCCCTCTGGGGCCTTTTTCCCTCACGATATTCCCATTCTTCCGTTACCACAAAACCGTTACCACTTAACCGTTACCACATATTCGTAATGATGGAAACACGATCGTCGGGCTCCCACTAGGACCATAACCCTCACGACGTCGCCAACATTAACAAATTAGTCACAATCACTTCACTTCCTTCAACATTTACATTCTCATCACTTTAGAAAAATCATGAATAATATTTGCATTTTTCATTTTGAAACTAACCAAGCAACATGTATTTTAAATATCTTCCTTCAATCATAAAAATCAAATAGACATTTAAAAATCATAATTTGATCATGAACATTTCATAAACATTTAAAAATAATCATAATATCATAAAAATAGCATTTCGGGCACTTCCATGACCTTTACTAATTTCCCGGTGTAAAAGGACCGTTTTACCCCTGGACTTGACATTTTTTGTTTTCGACTTTTTTCTTGATTTCATGACTCTAACATGTCCCAAATAATTATTTAAGCTTACATGAATTTTTCCATAATTTTAATTAGCTTAAATATTAGACTTTTTCATTTATCTTTACTTAATTGTTTTAACGGTGTTTTAATCCCGAAAAAATCCCAAACGTTAATATAAAATTCATAAATTCTAAATTTAGTCTTTTTATATTATTTTAGCCCTTATGGACCACGACTCGACCCCTGTGAGCCGTTTTCCAATTTCTTATTTATTTAACAGCCCTATTTGACACATAAATTTCAACCCCGAGCCAACTTCCGATTTTCACGAGTTACCCCCGAACCATGTTGGTCCAAAACTTGATCAACATCTTAAATTAACCTACTGGACTCTAACCTCATCAATAAAACCATCCTAAACTCAAAAACGAGCCCCCTACTTTCTGACCAAAATCTGCCCGAGAAACCTTGTTGGACAAGGTCTCTTGAACGCGCTGCCTAGCCCCTAACCACGAACCCAGCCACCAAACCAACCTGATTTGCACCCCCTAAGGACCCTAAGGACTAGACCTGACCCAGCCCAGACCCGCTGAACCGCGCGCCCAAGCTTGTGCGAAGCACAGAACCCTGCACGCGATTCCCTTGATTCTCGGGTTGCTAGGACTCCTTCCCTGCCTTAGAGCGCGAGTCCTAGCGTGGCTAGGACTCCCTCCCTGACTCTCTCATGACCCTGGCTAGCCCCTGGAACGAGCCAACCAAGCCCTAGCCCCTGCACAACAAAAACCGAATCCCCATGTTCTTGACAGCAGCTTCTCGGTTTCTGCATGTTCGTGTTTCCTTTTTCTTTCTTTGTTACAGCCGATTTATGTGTGATGTGTGGGACTCTATAACAAGTATAAGCCTTTCCTAACCATACCTAGACATCATGGCAGCCCCTTAGTATCATAAAAATCGTAAATCATGGCATGCAATAATAGATACGTAATTCATGTAAAATAGAATACAAAGGCAGCAACTTCGGTTTCTTTCATGTTTCATAAAAAAAACTTTTAAAAACATATTATGACATGATGGATGAGAAAAGGAGATGTATGGCGTGCCTTTGCGTATAATACGCTCGAATAAAGGTTGACGACAAAGAACGGGGGACGACTTTGGCTTCTTCTAGCTTGCTACCTTCGAAAACCCTTACCAAAATCTTTCAAAGTGCCGTGTATGTGTGCTGCCGTGTGTGGTGAGGGTTGGGGAGAGTTTTTCAGTTTTAGAAAATAGTGGCCGATTGTTTTTGTTTAGGGTTTTGTGGTTTATTTAATACATTAAATACTAATTTGATCACTAACTAGCCCTTAGGCCTAATAAGCCATTAAATTAGGCACATTAGTCTATTTAGGATTTAAATAAAATAATAACAAAGTTTTTGTTTAAATAAATTTGTGAATTTATTAGCCGGGTTGCCAAAAAGCTCGTATTTTTGTTGAAAATCCAACACCGATAAAAATTACGTCCCGACGTATAAAATCACCTCAAAATCCCTTATTTTCAAAAATATTAAAAAGCATCACCCATATTTTAAATAATTAAAAACAATTGTTTAATAAAAATATTTTCTATTTTTTTCAGCCCTCGGTCTCCGTTCCTCGATCGCCTGAATAACTTTTAAAAATACATTTTAATGCAACAATGTCAAAAATATATTTTACACATGCAAATATTCACAACATAAATAATTAATTCAATCTAAATAATTAATTAAAATACAAAAGAATTTAATAATTGCATGCATGTGGTTTGCGTGGACCTTTAAATTTTCGGGGCGTTACAACCAAAATCTGAGGATAGGCCACTATGTAAGGAATGTAATCGTCTACACTATGGAAAGTACATGTGGAGGACCTACAAGTGGTTCATATGCAAGCAAAAAGGACACAAAGCTGCTGATTGCCCAAAGAAGAAAGCGACAACAGTGGGAAGATCTTATGTTATGCATGCAGAAAAAGCTGAGGAGGAGCTAGACACGACCCTCATCACCGGTAACATAGTTATTTAACATTTTAATATTGCCTTTATTGTATGAAATGTTAAATTGGTATTAGAATTGAAATGGAAGTAGGAATAACCTAGTGAAAATTAGGTTGCATGCTCTACCTTAGTTGGAATTAAGACATGACAATGGAAACCATAGAAAATAGACTTGAATTTTGAGCCTTAATTATGTAAGGAAGGTAATTATTCCAAAATGAAAGTTTTAGGTCTTAAAATGGAGGAAAATAAAAACTTTGGGGATGAATTGATATTATCGAAAATTTGAGGGATTAAAGTGCAATTAATCGAAAACTTAAGGGACTACATTGAAATTAATCGAAATCTAAGTGACTAAAGTGTAATTTCCAAAAACTTTTGGGCTAAAACGCAATTTTTCGAAAAAATAAGGACCGAAATTGCAATTTCCAGAAATTTAAGGGGCCAAAATCGCGATCTTCGAAAATCTTGGGGACTAAAATGTAAATTTCAAAAAAATGAAGGGTTAAAATGCAATTATTCGAAAATTTAAGTGAGAAATTGTGAATTTTCCTAGAATAATATGGTCCAATCACTAATCTTCATAAAAATTTTGGGAAAATAATGATAGAAATCCCTTAAGCTTCAACATGAACGGATTTAAAAGCGTTTTCGTCGCATGAAGGATATTCATTATAGGTGTAGCTATCTATGCATTGCTGGATTCGGAAGCTACACACTCTTTCATATTCGAGACTTTCGAAAGTGACTGAATATTATACCTGAGGATATGGGATTGGGTTTCAAAGTTTCTATTCATTCCGGTGATCAAATAGTCACTACGAGCACTGTGAAGAATCTGGAGCTTCGTTTACAAATAGATGTGGTTCGGGCAAATCTCATCGTACTCCCTATGCCTGAATTCGACATTATACTTGGCATGGATTTGTTATCCGTGAATGGAGTTTCGATAGATTTTAGGTAGAGGACAGTGTCTATTCGACCGCCTAGTGGGAAATATTTTTCTTGAGGCGGCAAGGAACAAGCAAATGCCGCACATTATCTCTTGTATGTGCGCGAGGAAACTTATGAGACGAGGATGCCAAGCATTTCTAGCATGTATCACTACAGCACATGCCCCTATCAGTCAGAAGATAGAGGATGTTGATATCGTCAGAGACTTTCCTACTGTCTTTCCTGAGGACGTTTCTGGCATTCCACCTGATCGTGAGGTGAAATTTTCTATTGAGTTGATGCTGGGCACTGTACCTATTTCTAAAGCACTTTATTGTCTAGCACCTGCCGAAATAAAAGAACTAAAAGATCAAATTCAAAAACTGCTAGACAAGGGTTTTATTCGCCCTAGTTGTTCTCCATGGGACGCACCGGTATTGTTTGTGAAGAAGAAGGACGGTAGTATGCAACTCTGCATTGATTATCGAGATTTATCAAGAATAAATATCCTCTACCAAGAATCGAAGACTTATTTGATCAATTACAAGGAGCATCGGTATTCTCAAAGATAGATCTTCGTTCTTGATACCATCAGTTTAAAGTGAAGGAGTCGGATGTTCATAAAACAGTGTTTAGGACTAGATATGGGCATTACGAGTTTATGGTCATACCATTTGGTTTGACCAATGCACCAACGATATTCATGGATCTAATGAATCGCGTATTTTATCCGTATCTAGATCAATTTGTTATAGTCTTCATCGATGATATTTTGATCTATTCGAAGAGTAAAGAGGAGCATAGTCAGCATTAGAGGACGGCACTGCAAGTACTGCAAGATAAGAAATTAAATGTGAAATTCAGCAAGTGTGAGTTTTAGCTTGATAGAGTGGCGTTTTTAGGCCACATCAATTCTAGAGATGGAGTGGAGGTTGATCCAAGCAAAGTGGAAGTAGTAAAAGAATGGCTCGTACCGAAGAGCGTAACCGAGATCCATAGTTTCTTGGGACTAGCCGGCTATTATCGAAACATTATTCAAGGATTCTCATGTATAGTGGTACCCATGACCGCCTTGACGAAGAAGAATGCAATGTTTATATGGGGATCCGAGTGCCAAGAGAGTTTTGACAAGTTGAAGCAAGCTTTGATTTCAGCGTCAGTCTTATCAATTTCATAGGGACAAGGAGAGTATGTTCTTTACACTGACGCTTCAAAACTTGGTTTGGGTGCAGTACTGATGCAAACGACGAGTTATAGTCTATGCGTCGAGACAGTTGAAGGTTCACGAGAAAAATTACCCCACTCATGATCTTGAGCTTGCAATATTGGTATTTGCATTGAAGATTTGGAGACATTATTTGTATAGGGAGAAGTGCAAGATTTTCACCGACCCTAAGAGTTTGAAATATTTCTTCACACAAAAAGAGTTGAATATGAGGCAACGATGGTGGCTAGAGTTGGTAAAAAACTATGACTGTGACATTAGCTACCATCCGGGAAAAGCTAATGTAATAGAGGACGCATTGAGTAGGAAGACAGCAGTTATTACTCAATTATCACTTCAAAGACTACTGCAGTCCGAGATTCAGCGATTTCAGCTTACATTGTATGCTAGGGGCGATGCCCCTAATCTTTCCACCTATGACAGTACAGTCGACTTTGAGAGATATAATTCGTGAGAGACAGTCTACTAATGAGAAATTGCAAAAGTGGAGAGCGAGTAAATGAAGCCAAGGGCCGGAAGCTGTATTCTGAGGTGGATGGTATAGTTTGTTATCGAGATCGACTATGGGTTCCTAGTGGTGATTCTTTAAGGGAGGTCATTATGAAGGATGCCCATGACACGTCATATTCCATTCATCCTGGAAGCACGAAAATGTACAAGGATCTTCAATTATTGTATTGGTGGTCGGGCATGAAGCGAGACATCCTGCGTTTTGTATCTTAATGTTTGACATGTCAACAAGTTAAAGCCGAGCATAAGAGGCCAGCGGGAAGACTTAAGCCACTTCCTATTCCCGAGTGAAAATGGGAAAATATCACCATGGATTTTGTTGTGGGATTACCGAGGACTATCAAGAGGTTTAATGCTATATAGGTGATAGTGGACCGCCTTACGAAATCAACGCATTTTCTACCTATCGAGATGTCATTCACCATGACACAGCATGACGAGTTGTATTTTCGATAGATAGTTCGTCTGCCTGAGATTCCCGTATCTATTGTTTCTAACGGATATTCGAAATTTACATCATCTTTCTGGAAGAGTCTGCATGCAGCGATGGGGACTAAATTATTATTCAGTACAGCATTCCATCCTCAAACCGATGGTCAGTCCGAAAGAGTGATTCAAATATTGGGGGATCTACTTCGAGCTTGTGTCATTGATTTTCAAGGAAGTTGGGAACCGAAGTTGCCACTAGTTGAGTTTACCTATAATAATAGCAATCAATAATCAATTGGGATGGCTCCTTATGAGGCACTTTATGGGAGGAAGTGTAGATCACTCATACATCAGGATGAGGTTGGTGAAAGAGGAGAATTTGGTCCGGACTTGATCAAGCAAACAACGGAGCTAGTAGTCAAAATTCGAGATAGAATGAAGACTGCACAAAGCTGCCAGAAAAGCTATGCCGGCAAGCGACGAAGAGAGCTAGAGTTTGCAGTAAGCAACCACGTTTTTGTAAAAATAGCACCTATGAAGGGTGTTATGAGATTTGGCAAGAAAGGCAAACTTAGTCCAAGATTCATAGGGTCATTTGAGATTTTGGAGAGGATTAGAACACTAGCCTATAAAGTAGCATTGCCACCGATGCTATCCGGAGTATTGTCAAACCCTTCACATGTATGAGCCACTGCAACTGACTCCAAACATGACATACAAGGAAAAACCTATACAAATCTTGGTTAGGCAAGAAAAATGACTCTGAAACAAAGTTATATCAATGATCAAAGTCAAGTAGCTAAATCACTCGGAGGAAGAAGCTACTTGAGAAACCGAGAGGGATATGAGGAGTCGCTACTCGGAGTTATTTGGTAAGTTCAAATTTCGAGGATGAAATTTTATTTAAGGAAGAGAGGAATTGTAAGGTCCAAAAAAATAAGATGACGTAATCCAATTGCATGCAAATTTAAGAAAAATAGAAAATAGCAAATTAAATTATTTTAATTTCTTAATTCAATATGATGTGCATGGTTGCATGTATAAAATGTATTTTCCACACGAAAGCATGTAAACTGTATTTTAAAAGGTAATTCGAGATGCGAACGAGGAACGGAGACAGAGGGCTGAAAAGGGAAAATATTTTTAATAATTGTTTTTAATTATTTAAAATAATGTTGATACTTTATGATATTTTTAAGAATAATGAGTTTTTAGGTGATTTTATACGTCAAGTTGTAATTTTTAACGATATTCGAGTTTCAACTAAAATATGAATTTTTCGAGAACTCGGCTAATATTTTCACAAACTTTCCTAAACGAAATATTTTAAATATGCACAAATGTGCTTAATGGGCCCAGTAAGCCATGCTAATGGGCTCAAGGTTGCACACTTGTGTATTTATCAAATAAATAAGCCCTAAACACCTAAAGCTAAGCCCCATACCCACGCCTAACACACACACAACACACACAAGACTCCTAGCAGCCCTCAAACACAGCACACATGAGAATATCAGCAAGGGAAAGTCATGTTTTCTTGAATGAAATCAGCAAGGGTCCTCCGTTCGTCACTGTTCTTCGCATCTCAACATATTTGTCGTGCGTAAAATTTCGCAAAGGCACGCCATAAATCTCTTTTTTCTCATCTATCATACCCTATTACGTGTTTGATTATCGTTTGCATGAAAAACATGATTTTCTTATGAATATTTTCGTTTTTATGCTTGTGTGTGCCAAATACATGTATGGTTATGCTTCCAAACTTGAATTATTAATGCATGAAGGGGCTGTCATCGTAGGGACACCAAAAGGGAGGAGTTTAAGAGTGCTTAAGGGTCCCTAGATCAAGGTTTAAAGGTTGGACATCACCGTGGATCAAGGGGGAACGAAATTATTGCATGTGGATTCATAAGGGTTCGGTTGAAGGGAGAACCGTCGCATGGCCCAGCCAGGGCTTAACCAGGGCTGGGCCTGGGTGTGGTTTGGTATGAGAAGGAGTCCTAGCCACGCTAAGACTCAAGCACAGCGACTAGGGAAGAGTCCAAACGAGCTAGGACTTTTCCCAAGCCAACCGAGGGATAACAGCGGGTGCAGGGGTATCGCGGCTTGGCCAGGGGTCCAGGCTAGGTCTGACAGAGTCTAGTAATAGTACACGAGGTTTGGGATCGAGTGGAGGCTTGGGCGAGGAGTCCAAGCGCGAGAGGGTTCATAGGCGCAAAGATGAAGGAACTCGCGCTTGCTCTTGTCTTTGTGCAGGAGGTTACAGAGGGCTAGGGGCTAGTTCAAGGGGTCATGCCTGGTCAGTAGGGTCCATAGGTGGTCTGGGAAGAGGTTGGCTCAAGGTGGCTCGGGCATGGCTCGATGAAACCGAGATTTGGCCCAAGGGTTAAGTTAAGGGTTCGATTTTTAGGGTTTAATGACTAAGGGTTCAAACCATGGTCCACGGAGGTCGATTCATGGTTCACGAGGGTAATTTAGGAATAAAAAGTCTATGTTTAAAATTTGGGAATTTAATAATGAAGTTTGAATTAATTCAAGAATTAAACGCTCTACGAATTAATAATTAGGAAATAAATAGAAAGCCTCAAATTTAAGCTAAATAAAAATATGAGAAATTTAATTTAACCTTGAATAATTATTTGGGATGGTCTAGAGTCAACGAAAGTAAGAAAAATTCAAAACTCGAGAAATTTTACGTCTAGGGGTAAAACGGTCATTTTACACCTGGAAAATAGTAAACGTCTTGGCAGTTCCGTGGATGCTGTAAATATGTTAATATTTTTATTTTAAATGTTTATTGAAACGTTGATGTTAAAAGATATGTTGCATGTTTGGTTTAAAAGAAAAATGATTCTTATATATATATGTTTGAAATTTTATAAGTGATGAAAATACGAAAATTTGAAGGAGGAGAAGTAATTGTGACTAATACGATGATACGATGTAATGATATGATGATATGTAAGGTCAAGGCTCAGTTGACGGATGAGAGTGTTGCTGATGTCCCCGCCGCCCAGTACTGTGGCTACTCGTAAATGGATCCATCGACCTTTAGCTGATACGAAATTCACAATTAATGATCTGAATTTAATAAAAGGAAAACGTATATGTATATGATGAAAAGGGAAATGTTTATGATGAAACGAAAAATGTTTATGTTTATGCATGTTCATGAAATGTTATTTTAAGTAAAAGTATTTTCACTATTGCATGTGATTGTATATATATATTACTTGTTAACAAGATTATGGTTTGCTGAGTCATTAAAATTACTAGGTGTGATCGATGCAGGTGAGCACGATATTGATGTTGTTGATGGACTTGATTGTTGATCTTACTGGACTGAAGCTGCACATAACCCGAGGAGCAGCGCTAGTTTTCCGCATTTACGTTTAAGTTTATGATAAAGATTTATACGACTTTTATAATGCTTTTGAGTGATTTTGAGAGGATGATAGAGTTTGTAACGTCTACTAACTTAAAATGCTGCTTTTTTTTACTAGCTCACTATTCGAAAATAAACATTTAAATTTTTTGCATGCATGCAATCCTACTGAAAATATGTCATTTAAAAATAATCGTAAACAATCGACAAATGAAATACGATAGTTTAAAATTTGTCAAATCGGTCCTTAACCATTCATGTACGAAATTAAAACGAGTAAATTACTGAAAATCCTCATCATAACATAATAACGTGTAAAAGTGATCATGTCTACTCAAAGCTCATAAAATCGTGATGTGCGGGAAAGTGTGGTCCTCTGGTCGTGTGCGTACATCCAGCCCTGCCTACTCAGACTTCAGCACCTCCGGTCTCCTCATCCAAATGTTCACCTGCATCACACACGCCTAGTGAGTCTAAAGACTCAATACACCTGTACCGATAATAGCAAATACATATACATGGCACACAATAGTGAAAAATACTATAATCAACATACATTTTATGAACTTAAAAGTATAAACCTAAACGTGTCGTATAATATCATAACGTGTCAAAACATGTCTCGACATATCATCATATACGTATACATTTTATTTTATTGAATTAAGTTCATTAGTTGTGACTTTCATAACAGCTCTATTCGATGGATCCATCTAATATAACCGTGGCACCAGGCCGTGGGGACATCAGCGACAGCATTACCCGTCCACTGAGCCTTGGCCTCAGCTCATAATATCTCATACAATCGTGTTAGTCACAACCAAATCTCATCCTTCAAAACGTGTCAACTTATTCATCACTTAATAAAATCATGCATATACGTAAATTTTCCTTAAACCAAGTATTCACCGTAATTTTCATAATTACGTAAAAATCAAATACATGATGCATAAATATTTAAAAACATGATAAATTGGTGCCCAGGGCGATGCTAGGACTAAAAACTCACCCCGGGTGCGAAATGACCATTTTGCCCCTGAAAACCCAAAATGACCATTTTACCCCTGGACCTGTAAATTTCAACCCGAAGCTTACCAAACTCCTTAAAACATCCCAAAACATATTTATAAACATTACTTAGACGTAAAATAGAGCATGTTTCAAAACCTAAATGATTCGTTTTAAATCTTGGAATGGGGCCCGGTTTTAGCCCGAATCAACCGGAAACTTAACCAAATTTTTCCCAACTTTTTACCACCTTACACACCTCTGGACAACCCCTAAAACATCTAGACCAGACCATTATACCTTTCGAACTTCAGACCACAAGTTGCTGAAGTTTTACACCATAACCTATCGAAAAAACCCTAACCCACCAAACTCGAGAATTATTGACCCTAGGCTCTACCGGCTCAGACCAGCCTAGGACCAACCCTTCCTAACCCACCTTAGTACCCTACTGGACCAACCTAAACCCAGCCTCCAGCCCCAAACGTGTGTGTAACCCGAACCCTCAAGAACAAGCACGGTTGTGCCCTACCCAAAGCACAACCGACTCCTAACTAGTCCACTTCCTTCCTAGCCGAGAACAGCTGGTTATGGACCACCCCTAGCCTCGGTTGGACCCTTCTGGATCGCACATTAGCATGGTTCAGCCCTTCCCCAGCCGCGCTTTCCCAAACTCTCACCAAAACACCCAGAAAGCTCTAGCCGCATAGTGATAAACCATCGGCCCTCTCCTAGACCATGCATCCTTAAACCTCCAGCATCGTGTCACCTCATATTACAGCATACACAACCCTTAGAAACTCTGAAAATTGGCAGCCCTTGCACCGAGTCAATAAAAACGTGAGTATGTGGCATAGAGGTAGAGTTTTCATGCCAAACTTCCAACAAAAACGCACACACAAGTTGGATCGAAAAAATCCATGCATTTGCACGAATTTTGTATAATATTGGCGTGAATGAAGTGCAAAATAAGATACATGCGTTCCTTGATGATCTTATGCTCACAAACTAGAAGAAATGCGCGTCGGGGAGGCACCGGAGGAGCGGGAATGATCTTTTCTTGAAAGAAAATGCAGGAGACATTTTTCTGATGGTTTCTCACATGAAGGGGCTGCTGATGGGAAGGGAGGCGGCCAAGAAGATAGTTAGGATTAGGGTTGTTTAGTGTAGCTTTTAAATAATTAAAACATGCAATAATGGGCTTAAACTAAAGTTTTAAATGATTAAAAGAGATTTTGAGCCCACTAAGCATCAAAACAAACCCAAAAAGCCCGAACACGCTCCCGAAAAATATTTAGTTTTGGTACGTTTTTGAAAATATTGTCTGAGCCCTCAAAAAGTCCTCTGAATCGTTGAAATTTGCAGTACCGATTAAAAATACGATCCGATGAGTACAAATACCCACCAAAGACCATTTTTGAATAACACCCTTAAAAACACTCCATATTAATTAATTAAAATTAATCATGTAATAAAAATATTTTTCCTGATAATCCTCGCTCTCTGTTACTCGTCCAAGTGCGAAATGCATCTAGAATCCCTAATGCATGAACAGTTTTAAAAATAACGTGAAATAAATCCTAACCACAAAATAATTATGTATTAAATGCATAAAAATAAATAAACATATATTTTAAATAAAACTCTAAATTACATGCATTCAGGTTAACCCTCTTAGGACCCCTGGACACGTCCCAACAGTAGCTCGCAATCGTACCCTTCTAGGAACCAAAACCGTGCCCTAGCTTGTTTTGAAGCCAGAATTTTCTTTCAGCCTATTTCCCCATCTTGTCCAGCCCTTATCCATGCCTCTATGGACCCTTAAAAGTACTGAAAAACATCCCATCTAATATCGCTACCTTGGCGGCCCCTTTGTGCATCAATACCATGAATTTAAAAGCATGAAAACTCAAGTTTTATCATGTATATGTCCCAAAAACGAAAATAAAAGGAGGGTTTCATATTTTTCATGCAAACATGATTAAACACACATAATATGATTTGAATAGTGCAAAAATAAGGTTTGAAAACGTGCATTTGCGTTTAAAACGCTCGAAATACGAATACCGAAACGGTGGAAGCCGGTGACAAACGGAGGAAGATTTCTATTTTTCTACCATTTTTTCTTGTACAAAACCCCACTAAAACCCCACCTTGGGATGCAAGGGAGTCTAGTGGTCGTTGTTGGAAGGACGAAGAGGAAAAAAATTCGAAGAACTAAGGAGAAAAAAATCGAAACTCCCTTGGCTTGCAAAGAAGAATAGGCGGTTGTTCTCTTCCAACTTTCAATTTCTGTAACTCGTGTGTGTGTGTTTAGGTGTTTAGGTGTGTGTATGTTTTTGTTTAGGTTTAAATAAAAAAAAACAAAAAACAAAAAGACTTTTTAATTACATAATTATGAGCTTAATCAACCTTAGCTTTTAAATACTTAATCAGCCCATTAAGATTAATAAATCATTAGATCTCAAATTAATGGATTTAAAAATACCTATTTCTAAAAAAAATCCCTTATAAAATACATAAAATCCCTTACTCCCGACCTTAAAAATGCAATAATTCTTAAAATATTTAAAATAAATATTTTCTTAACTAAAAATAAAAATTTAGCTTTTAAATCTTTAACACTTTAATCGTCTCCAATCCTCTGTCCCCGGCCAACCACCGAGATTCGTCTGAAAATCTTTAAATTATGAAACCAAGAAAAATTACATAATTAATCATTTAGTTACTCAAAATATATCATTCATGCATTCAAAATCACTTAATTAAAATATTTTAGCAATGTAATAATTTTCATGCATGCGGTCTACGTGGACTTATTTCGGACGTTACAGATATACACTTGAACCTTCTGAGGTGCGTACAGAACTTCATTGAACTTGTGGCAAGAGGTAGTCATATGATATAGGTAAATCAACTATAGACAAATTACGCATGTCGGAAGTATGAGGAATGAGCTAGAAAATCTAGTGAACATCGTGTTGTCAAATATGATGTACAAGAGCAAACTGTTTCGGTTGCGATTAGAGGAAGGACAAGTCGTAGCCAACATAAGAAGGTGATGAAATTATCAACCAACGATTGTTCATGTGATAAATAGACAATTTTTGGCATCACATATTCCCATGTTATTTGCACCGCTAAATGATAGTCATAGATCCCACAACACTTGTGCAGTCATAATACAACATGTCTGAATACCTAGCAACATATAAAGGAAGATTTCAACCTCTTGCAGATGAATGATAATGGGATCCACCCACGTTTGTGTTACATCACAACCTGGTTAGACGTGATAGAAGAAAAGTTGGTAGGGACAGAACAACTCGAATGAGAAATGAGATGGATAGGCCGATAGTTAGAGAGAGAGAACAACAAACTATGCATATGTAAAAATGCATTTAATTTTAATTTGTCACATATATTTTTTCTTATTCTATTTTTTTATTATGAAATAATTTTTTTTATTCATTTTTTTCAAGAATCAGATGAAAGTGATACTAGAATAATATCAATAATCAAAGAATACAGAAACGACAATAGTTAACTTCTTATCAAGGAATATGTATTTTGTATTGATGTTCGGTAAAAGTTATTTATAACGAGTATTAATGTTAAATATTAAATTTTAGTTGTTGATATACAAAATTATTTTATTCGAAGTTTTAAAAATAAAATCAATAATTTATATAATTTAATTGATATGATGATACGAATAGTTTTCACTCTATAACCCAAAAAAAACTGGTGAATTAGATGAGCATATATTACCAAAAAATCTGATGGACAAGATAAGCTTGTGTTACCCAAAAAACTGATGGATCGGATGGCTCTGTATTATCGAAAAAAATTGATGGTGCAGATGACCATGCAGTCTCATATCCAACAAAGAGTCGTACAATGTTAAACTCAGCTGATGGACCAATAGTAGTAAACTCACTTGATGGCCTAACCATGTCACTCCTCCACTCTAATCATGACTGATATGAATAAGGAGAAAGAATAGTGAAATTTTGTTGGAGATTATGTTGTTCAGCAAACATATGGTATGTATATAGCAGAAAACCAACCTCATGTACCATAGAAGATATAAAACGGACAGTTATTCGCTCATACCATTGAAAATAATCGTAATCCAGTTTGCTTCGATCTCTTGTGTCGTTTCTCCTTGGAAAACCATCTCAACTTTCTATTCCATATAAGAATTTCATTTTGATGATATTCTTTCAAATTTGTGTTGCGATGATCAATTCTCGTGATATTATGAAATTCATCATTGTTGAGAGCAAACACTGTGAAGGATCGTTTGCTGGGAACCTTGAGGTGCTTCAAACAAAATATTCTTCAAGAACTGCAATAACTCGTGTTCGAAGAATGTTAACACCGATTAATTAAATTGAGTTTGTCTTTAAATACCAAGCGGAAGAAACTCGAAGTAATCCTTCGTGAAGAAAGCTGTTATATTTGAAAGCATTTTAACTTATATAAATTGAATAACTGAAAAGCAGGAATCAGTTGTGACATATATCATTTTTTATGGTGAAAAACTGAACCGACAAATGCTCTTACTGATCAAATCAGTTTGAAAACAACAGTTAATCAGTTAAGTACACAAGATATGTTTATGGATTTTCGGAGCCTTCAACTGTTCCTACGTCATCTCTTCCACCACCTTTGGTAGGATCCACTAGAAGACTTTAATTTATACAACACCTTGTACAAACCCACTCAGCTTAAGACTTATACTATTGCCTAATCTGAACTCCTAGCCTAGATTGAAGGCAGCACATTCCCGTCAACACTTCTTTAACGTATGTGTGTCAAAGACTACAAACACAAGTTTAATGTCTTTGTGAAATACTGTATTTGAGTGGTGATGTGTGTGCATATGTGAGAACTGAACAAGGAATGCACCACGAAGGTTTTCTCACACATTGAGGGAAGTAAGCTTCTAAACTAAGCTGATATGACTTGAGAATTCTCTATGAGCTGATTGCTTCTTGAAAGCTGATAAGCTAATAAGCGTGCCCTTTTCCTTTGTATCTTCACACACTCATGTGAGTTCGTTATCTTTGTGGATGGTCATGAGTTTGTATTTATAGAGGCAATGAGACTGTACTCCAAGACTCATCACATGTGATCGTTGCAGCTTGAATGTGTTCCTTGATATGTGTATTGACTTTTCTGACATGCCTCCAGGAATCTCTCGGCTTTAATCTTTGCTGCAACGTCCATTATTGTACATTTGATCGTACAGATGCTTTTGTATCTTTGTGTGTAGCTGGAATCTATTTAGATAACCTTGTCTTGATTTGCAACTGATTGATTCCTAACTGATGCTCCTAACTGGTCATCTGAACTTATCTTCAGTTGGGCTGGTGATATCAGTTGAACTGATTTCACTCTTTCAGTTGAATAGTTGAACTGATTTCACTCTTTCAGTTGAATTGGTCAGTTGGGTTCTTCATCATTTGAACTCTTCATCAGCTGGTCAGGCTTCTGAAGGCTTCTGCCAAACCACCTATCAGCTGGATAATCAGTTGAACTGTTCTTTGATAAATTAGTTGAGCTGATTCAGTTTGGTCGATCAATTAGTGTTTTCAGTTTACATCTAGATAGCTTCAGTTTTGGCTCAATAACTGATCAGTTCGAAGCCTGATCAGTTCCAACTTCCTGCGCACTTAGGTAAATCATTAGAAACAAAATAACAAGTTTTGTTAACATCAAAATCAAGTTTGTGATCATAAAATGGTCTAACACACTGGAATAAATTGACATATTTTGAATTGTGTCATCACCTGATTGTGACGATGTATTTCCACGAACTCAAAATAAATGAGAGGGCACACACATCATATTTTATAGTCATATGAATAAATAATTGTCTTTACATCTTTCTCATTTTTCTTGTAAATGATCAGGTTAAACTACAAAAAAGTTAAATTTTAAATTTATATAATTATTCCAAAATTTAAACAATCCAAAAATACCTCATTATCGTTCATACAATTAAGACAGACTCTTATAATTCTTACAGCATGAGTCGGTGAATATATGTAACTAAACACATTTTTCCACTTATAATTTAACAAATATGATTACATAATAAAAAAATTTAAAAATAGTTATAGATTAAATTAGAACAATAAATTTTAAATATCTATGTACACCATATGAAGCAACTAGAAAAGCATCATTAAGTTGACTTGGAGGCATAACAGTTGTTAACTCATCTCGTCTGGGTTAACCGATTTAATCTTATTCAATGCCCATATCTACTAATAGTAATAAAACAATTAAAAAAAACATATTGTATTAAATAATTAAAATAAATTATTTATACCTACAAGATATATAAAAGGTCCATATATTGTAGATTTTTCTATAGTGTTGCATTGCACAGTTCACGGTATATGAATGCTAAAACTGTACTTCCCCCATCATAAGATTTCACACGATAAATATCATGTCGCCGTTGCAAAAACATGAGTCTAGCCCACCCTATTTGATAATCTGATAACAATATTCCTTCAATAATCATCAATACTACACATCGGGTATATTTCACAAGATTTATTTCCGAACTATTATCATCAATAAGGGTAGAAACGCAATGATCGTGTAGTACAATCATAAACAACAAATGAACACTTTTAAAATGCGATGGTGATGGTGCAAATCCCAACAAGTGAAGACATATATGTTGCCATTGACCAAGTGTACGTGAAACATCTATTTCAGTTACTGAGTTACCATCAATTATTAGTCCCTAAATTATCGAAACATCTTATAGCATGACAATTGACAATTGTTTCTATCACATCTAAAATGAAATGTGTGACTCGCATCGCCTTCCTATAACAAGAACAATAATCAAATGACTGTCAGACACTCAAAAACTATTATAAAACCTCATAAAATCTAACATGATTCAAGATGGTGGGGGTAACGTCCAACTTGATTTCATAGGTTAGGTCCAATTCCTTTATATGCTAACGAACTCCGTCTAACCCAATTTTTATTTTTTGAAATAAAATTATCTAAGGTTCACACACTCAAATATATCATCCTTCGTCATCTTTATCTTATAAACCAATTACTACCTAAATGGATATAATAGGAACAAATTTGTACTATACATTTAAAATATGGATGTTCGAAACTTTTTTGAGTTCGAATTAACATTTGCTTCCTCTAACAAGTTTAAAAAAATACTGCAAATGGTACAAAGTAGAAATAAGGATGGAAGAAGTTTTTGGGCCGAGTGTTTTTTAACATACTAAACAAAATATGTATATCACAATTGATGTAATCTCTACGATTTAGGTATCCCATGCACTCGTCGAAGAAATACATGTCACGCATGAATCGCTCTTTCGCTACAGCTTCAAGTAGTGGAAACAAACAGAGATATTTAAAATGGCAAGTGGAGCCACGCAAAGCATATAAAATAATAGTGGTGTGGGGATCAGGTGTCAAAAGATGACTCATAATTAGACAGTCCTTGTTCAATCTCTCCTTACTTTCCGCCTACCTTCACCTCCTCCTGTTCCAAAGAACTCACCATCCATGGCCGATCCAGGAAGAATAAACAACCTCGAAATGTAAATTTGTTAATGGGGCGGGTCGTTCCGTTCAAAACAAGTTGGCAGATGGAATCAAGACCCTTGATATGAGCTTGCTTTATGGCCACACGGAAACATAAAATTTAATCATGTACAACAGCCGGCCGCCGGCGATGATCTACCTCCGGAGCCTTCCCTTCTTCCGGCCAAAACAGCAGCTATTCAACCCCAAAGAAGTTATATGTAACCCAGATTTGAATACCAAAAGGCTGCAAATTTATGTGGATCACCTACATATTATCATATCGAACAGAAGGCATAAAATTAAAAGCTTTTATAAACAGAGCTCCAGCTTATGGACTTGCAAGATTCAAATCAAAGTTAAACACACACAGAGAGAGAGAGATAAGAGCCAAAATCAAGCAAACAAGAATCAAATAAAGCAGCCGACAGTGAGTAGTACGTAATCAACTTTCTTTACTGATATTATTAATTCATTGATGATAACTTCACACTTTCTTCAACATATCATGAGCACAACAAGATACAACACCATTAGCACGCCCGTGTACTGTAACAGACCCCACCATTTATACATAGCTACAACCACAACGGCAAGACGCTGCACAAATTTCCACAATACCCACATCAACTACATACTAGTTCCCTAAAAAAGGAACCATTTTTAATGAATTTGCTTCTGAATTTGCTCTTAGTTCAGTCACGTGAATCCCATCTTCCGTATTCTGAAAAAATAATCTACGGGTGGGATTCTATACATGCTGGAAATCAGATCGCCCATGAAGCGAATTCACGAATTCTAAAGTCAGTAATCATTGTCAATCAAGACGAAGTAAACGCCTCAAATCTCTTGTAGCCGAATAATCAAACGCTTTGATTTCTCCGTCTTCTACGTGCTTCTTGAAGAACGATGGTAGAGGTAGAGATCTAGGTGAAGGAGACATGGAAAAAGCTGATCCCGCGTACCCATCGGTAGATGGCTGCAGGCGGATCTGCTTCGGCAACATCCCCGGCGAGTCCGGCCCAATCCGACCGGTACCGCAGACGGCCAGATCGTCGACCGGTTTCAGATCCGGATAGGTTACATTAATGTTTCCTCCTTTGATCTTAGAAGTGAGTGAATCCAACGATTCCCCCCTTTTTAGAAGAGTCACCCGCCCCATCATTGGGCCGCCGCCGTCGGTGACATCATCTTTCCTCCGTGTCTCCGCGGAATTCGATTTCTTCGCTTCCGTCGCCGGGTTGAACCTTTTCTTCTCCGGCTTGGGAGAAGTCTTCTTGTAACCGGTGCCGTTATTCGGCTTCCGATTGACAATTAAATTCGTCAAATTCCCGTTCCCAGCAAAATTTTTCCGACGATGATGCGGCGCCGGCGAAATCCAGGACCTGTCAGCCAACAAATCATGCGGCCGCAAAACCTCCGTTCCCATTTCTCAACCTCCGAAAAACAAATGAACAAACAAAAAACCTTCCCCACAAAGTTATAAACACAACCCAGAAAAACCCACCAAAAAAATCAAGAAACCCGGAATAATAATAATAATAACTTATAAAAACGAGAAAGGGAGCTTCCTATACAAACAATTCCACCAACTCCTCTTCCTCAAAGGGGGAGGGACACTAAATCTACCAATATTTCCTCTGCAGCTTCTCTCCTCTGAATACAATACGGAATGAAGAGCGATTGCTATAAATAGAGGAAGAGAGAGACATTTGAGAAGTTTCAGACCGACCTTCGTGAATTATTATAATAGAAAATAAAGAAAATGAAATCGGGCCCGCTGAGTTTGAATAGATTAAATAAAATCTTCAGGGACCGGGTCAAGTATTGAGACCCGTTGTTTGCTTCACTTGACGCCGTGAAGTCCTTGGGTTTCGTCGTGGTGTTGATTGGAATTCAAATTTTATTACATCTTTGGGTTCGGCTTTTTTTAAAAATTATTATAAATTAATAAAATTATTATAAAAATGTTAGCAAATTGAAAATGCCATTTCTTGTTGTCGAGTTTCAATTTTCTTTTGTTGATTTTCCAATTTCAATTTATCATTTTGCAATTTTAGCATTTGAATATCATAATGTTGATGAAGTTCGGTTGAGCCCTTTTCTAATATATTCATAAGATTGTGATGTCCTTGTTTCATCGTAGATAATAATTCTGAAATGTTATCATCTTTTTTTTTCTTTAATTTAGCTTTTTTAACTCCAATAGGTCGCTCGGATGAAGTGTCACCTGCATTTTCATCACTGCTTAAATTAATTGAAAAGGCAGGAGAACCTGATATTGGATTCTCTGGTGTCTGAGCTTCTGACTGTGACGAATCCAAGTTTGTCACATGAATTTTAGAGACTGAACTCGATGGATTGATGTCACTGGAAAATTTTTCAATATCTTTCATAATAGGCCACACGTGATCAAATTTGAATCCTTTACTATAATTAGAATCTTGCATGAACAGATCTTTTGCTCTGTTGAACTACACGAAAATACAGGACTCCTATAAGAGTTTAAACTAGTAAAGAAAATAATCTATATAAAAAATACTTACAATATCCTCTTCAGATGCACCACTGGGTTTGAGAGTTTCAATTTGACGAATGCATCCTCTTAATCTTCCAATGTGACGGAGTACAACTTTCATGCGACACTGCAGTGATCTTTTGTTACGTACTTGTAGAGAGTTAGGTTTGGTGATGTTGTAAGCTTCTTCGACACGAGTCCAAAACTGATCTTTGGATTGGTTGATACCTATGATAGGATTTTGTGTTATGTCAAGATATACATGACATATAATCATGTCTTCTTCAACGTTGTAAGAAGCAGTTCTAGCATTGGATGCCATTAGCTTGCTTGGAAAAATGATAATAAGATTGAGATTGTAGGTGTTATGATTTTATGATCCGGATATAGTTTATTTATACTGAAAAGACGATAAGATTGTAATCTTATCAAAGGGTCAAGATTACATGTAATCTGATCTAACGGTCCTTTTGTAGATAGGATTGGAATCTAATCAAACGGTCATGATTTAGATAGGAAATCTAATCCTACGGTCTTGATGTACATAGGAATGTAATCCATCCAACGGATATGATTTAGATAGGAAATCTAATCCAATGGTCATGATGTATATAGGAATAGAATCCATCCAACGGCCATGATCTAGATAGGAAATCTAATCCTACGGTCCTGATGTAGATAAGAATGTAATTCATCCAATGATAATAATCTAGATAAGAAATCTAATCCTACGATCCTGATGTAGATAGGAATGTAATACATCCAACGGCCAAGATCTAGATAGGAAATCTAATCCAACGGTCTTGATGTAGATAGGAATATAATCCATCCAACGGTAATAATCTAGATAGAAATCTAATACAACGCTCCTGATATAGATAGGAATGTAATCCATCTAAACGTCATATCCTTAACAATTATTATATAATGTGATCGAATTTTCCTATTTTCTCACACCAATATTTTACACTCTCACTATCTTGAAAATGAATTCTCATTTTCAATCTCTTGTATCGTCTTCTAGCTCATCTTCATTATCAGAAAATGAAGATGAAACACAAAACGATTGTATAAATGTTGTTGAACATTTTGAAAACAAAAGAAAAGCAATTTTAAATGTTATAGCTCAAAAGCAAGAGTTGGTTGTTGCGTACATCATCCAACAAGAGCAAGGAACACACATGGGTTCAATTCCAGGTCACATAGTCATCCATCGTGATCGAGGAATCGTTGATCGTAATTTGTTCAATGATTACTTTGCTGAGAATCCAACATATAATGAAGCAATGTTTTGAAGACGATTTCGAATGTCTCGAAATTGTTCCTTCGTATCGTTGCTACGGTAAATAATCATGATGCTTATTTCACACAACGAAATGACGGTGTGGGGCGGCTTGGTCTATCGACTATTCAAAAAACGATAGCCACGTTGCGAATTCTAGCATATGCTTTACCCGCAGATGCTACTGATGAATATATCAAAATTGGAGAATCTACTGTAATTGAGTGTATGCAACGATTTTGTCGGGCTATAGTGGAAGTTTTTGCTGAACGATACTTGAGATCACCTACATCTAATGATGTTGCCAGACTACTGTATATTGGTGAACAACGAGGATCCCGGGGATGTTGGGAAGTCTCGACTGTATGCTATGGAAGTGGAAAAATTGCTCCACGGATTGGGCGGGTCAATATGCAGGTCGTAGTGGTTCTCCAACAATCATTTTAGAAGCAGTAGCTGATTACGATATTTGGATATGACATATTTTGGCATACCCGGATCCAATAATGACATAAATATTTTGGAGGCGTCCGATCTATTCTCCAACCTTGCACAAGGTATTGCTCCTACTGCTCATTATAGAATTGGACAAAAAGAATATGATATGGGATATTATGCTCATTATAGAATTGGACAAAAAGAATATGATATGGGATATTATTTAGCTGATGATATTTATCTGAAATGGTCAACTATTGTGCAAAGTATTCATGATCCAAGGGGTCCGAAAAAGAAATATTTTGCAATGAAACAAGAATCCTATAAAAAAAGACGTGGAACTCGCATTTGGCGTTCTTCAATCACGATTTGCAATTGTGGCATCCCCAGCACGTGGTTGGAAGAAACGTCATTTACATGACATAATGAAATCATGTATCATAATGCACAATATGATTATTGAAGATGAACGTGATCTTTGTGCACCCATTCAAGATGCGAGAGAAGCACCAACTCCGGACGTAGAAATGACTGTTGATGAGCATATCAAATATCAAGAATTTTTCAGTCGATATAAAAGAATAAAAAACAAAGGTGATCACTTCGCACTAGAAATGATTTAATTGATCATTTGTGAGATGAATATAATCATTCAAATGTTTAAACTTGTATTCTTATTATATTTGAAGTTGTATCAGTATTGTTTTTGAATTTGTTTTCATATTTTTCAATTTAAATAATTTCCGTATATTAATTCATATTATATATAAATTAATTTATGTTATATAATTAAATTATAGACTTAAATATTATTATTTAAATTTATTAATAAAAAACATTAGTCATAATTTAAATATATTAAATAAAATATAATAATTAAAATATGTAAAATAAAAAGAATATTTCGAAAATATTCTTTTTGGTGTAAGATTTGAAGTAAATGAGTTGGAGATGGATGTTGTATTTGGTGCAGAAATCGCACTATTTTAGTACAAAATTTGCACCAAAATAGATTTTGTGGTTGGAGATGACCTTACAAATCTACCTGATTTGTAATATTTTAATATATTTTTTTTAAATTATATTATTTTTTTAAAAAAGCCGGGTTTTTCCACCTACATGTAGGCTTGTCAAATTGGGTCAGGCCCGTCGGACCGGCCCGCACCGCCATAAAAATTGAGCGGGTTAGGTTGATAAAATAGTAGCCCGTTTGGAGGCGGGCCAAACGGGTTGAGCCCGTTTGGGTTGCGGGCCAAGACGGGACGGGCCTAAACAGGGCGAGCTGGCCCGCCAAATTAGGGTAGAATTTTATATTTTTAAGTTTTATATAAAAATTCCTATTTTTTTCCTTATTTTTTCTCATGTGCATTTCAACCACTCTGGTAAAATCTCTATGCTTCTATTTTTTTTGAAGATGTTATACTCTCTAGTCTCCTCCCTTTTCTTTAATGTTTAACTCAGACTAATCCAGAATTATCGAAATAATATAGTAAATAAAATAATTATGTGTATTGTTGAACACATAATATTTTCTGAAATTTACAACCGTCTGTTTCCTCGACTTTCTGTTATCTTCCAATGTTTCTAACTTTTTAAGAAAATGTGGATGGTAAGAGCTAGGTACCTTGTGCGGACAAACCCTTAAGATCGTTAATTTTTGTTTTCTTATGAGCACAAACCCTTAAGAAAGTGGAGAAAGTATATACTAAAAAAGATTTGGAATTCACATTTAAAGGTTTCATTTTATTTACGGTTGGTGATATTACATGAGTTAGTACATGCGTACAATGGAATCTTGTGTGAATTAAAATAAACACTTTATTTTTTATGGATTATGTTGATTGTTATATGCTTTCAATGTTTTATTTCAATGTTTTTAAGTTTTTTATGAAACTATTTGACTGAAATATATTTTTCTTCTATTTTTTTTAATATTGTTTATTATTTTTTTAAAAAAAAATAATAAGCGGGTTGGTCCGCCTAACCCGCGGCCTTAAGTGGGTTGGGCTGAGTTGACCATTTAGAGGCCCGTCAAAATGACGGGCTGACCCGCGCCGTCCCATCTAATGTCGTGACGGGCTGGCCCGCCATTTATTTAAGTTTTTAAGGAATAATTTTTGATACTGCATATAACTGGAGCAAAATATACCGGAGGTAGGGGCATGAAATAAAGTCTTAACGGCGTTAAAAGTGTAACGGTGAAATGGCTGTTGCCTGTTTGGAAATTAATAATGTCGCCAGGACCACGGAGGACGCGAGTTCATGTTTATCTGTATCCTCAGTCGGCAGTGATAAAGTTACTGGTCGGTTACCCTCGTTCCTCCTTCTGCCACGTGGGTGAGAAATAATCCATGTATCAATTTTTTAATAATTTATTTGATTTAAATTCTTACATGTTAGTATATTATATTATAATTATAAAAAATGGTTGAAAGGCTTGTTAGAATTTGAATTTATCATACTTATACGATACCATATTATAAATATAAATGAAATATTAAATTATAATTTAAAATGATAAAACTAAATGAAAAAAAATTATTTCTTAAATCTTTTTTTTAAATAAAAATATGTTCAAAGCATTGTTAATATGAGACGATTAATTTCAAATATATTGATTTTAAAATTTTTTAATTGCTTAAATTAATACCAAAGTTAAAGTTGGTTTCAAATACATTTTCCGAATCCCTCCTTAAATAAACTTTTTATTTAAGATATATATACATGTATGATTAATCTATGGTCAACATTGTTTGGAATTTATTTGAATTAATTATTGTCTTTGTTAATTTAATTAACATTTAATAGTGGGGTTACATAGCCTAATTCCAACTATTTTTTATGGCCCAATAGTGGCCATACAGATCAAACCATATTCTTATCAAATATATTAATTAATTAAATTACATTAAATAAAAAAAATCAAACGATATTATCTAAATTATTAGATTATTTGACATACTATTTCTTGATTTGTATGATTAAGTTTGCCCAAATTAGAAGTCTAAAATTAATTTTGAAAACATGATTAAGTTCAATAAAATAAAATCTCACCAATAATTGTTGTGTTCTCGGGAAGACCAACTGTGTAATGCCCCGAAAATTTTAAGGTGTACGTGAACCACATGCATGCAATTTATCAAATTTATTATGTATTTTAATTGCATTAACTAAATGTAGTAGGCTTGTTTACATGTTTAAATACGGTTTTCTACCAAGATGCATAAAATTGTGTTTTAAAGGTTATTCGATGTTGGACCGGAGAACGAAGAACGGAGACGATTAAGGTGCAAAAATTGAATGTTATATTTTATCTTAAGCCAAAAAACTATTTATTTTAAATGATTTATGAACTTTAGAATTTTGAAGTCTAATTTAATTTATTAGACGATTCAAAAGATTTTAAGTGTTTAAAAAATAAATTTTTGAAAATTAAGGATTTTGTATCGTCCGAAAAACTAACATACGTAGACTACATGCATGCAAATTATTTTAATTGCTTAATTATTTTATTTAGTTGATTTTAAATGCTTTCATGATATTTATTATATGATTAAAGGTATGATTGTATGATTAAATTATTATATGACATGACTTCATGAAATTGAAGGATTTTATCCGAATATTCGATAATAGAGAAGGAAAAGGAGACCGGGGATGACCAAGACAAGAATAATTATTTTTCATTAAATATTTTCAAGACTTCCTAATATGATTAAAAATGATTTAATTTTTCTAAAAATAGGTAGAGTTCGAATTATTTTACGAGTCGAGCTCGATTTTTCTCGGGAAGTCGTTTTGGGCAAACGACGAGTTTTTAAAAGATCAAAAATATTATTTTTTATGAAACTAATTTTATAAACTTTTATGTTCTAATTAAATAAGAGTTACCGATCCCAATTAAATTAAATTAAGAAGGCCCAAATACTCCATACTTGGAGGCCCAAAACCAAAGCTCATTTGCATGTTAATTAAATTATAAATAAGTAAACATATCCTTCTTTCACCCCATAATCAGCTATATAGCAGCCGAAATACACACACCAGGACACACAATAATGTCAAAAATACCAAGGAAGAAAAAGCTAGGATTCTTCGTCGTCCGGTCGTCCATCTTCGCATTCTCGTCAACGATTGAGTATTCAAGCGTTTTAAACGCAAAGACAAGTTTCCTAAACTCTTTTAAACATCATACAAATCATAATAAGAATGATTTAATTGTTTATGCATGAAAAATTAGGTGTTTGAATATTTTTACAGTAGAACGTTTATTTTAAAAAATATGATGTTTTTACGCTCATTTTAAAAATGTTATGAATCCAATGGACACGCTGCCAACGTAGGATGTTATGTGAATGAATTATTAATTATTTGAAGTGAAAACAAGGCTGGAACCGTAGGGTCAAGGGCTGTGTAAGGTGGCTAGAAGAGGGGTGGGTTTCCTTGCATGTTATGGGTCATTGGGTTCGGGTGAGGGCTTGAACAGGGCTGTTGGGTGCTTGGTGAGGGACCTGTCTAGGGTCTGGTAGGGTCCTAGTATGGCTAGGACCCGTGGCTAGTCAGTTAGGAAGAGTCCATGATCACATGGATTCTTCCCTTGCATGTAATTGGCGCAGCCGAGTGTTGTAGCCTTCGAAGGGTTTAACGGCTGGGCTAGGTCGTCTAGGAGGTGGCTCAGGGTGTTCCAGAGAGGGTCAAGAAGGTGGGGACTCGAGGGTGACTCGAGCAAAGAGTCCTAGCCGAAGTAGGAAACTCATAGCACCTTGGAGAGCAATCATGCGCGGCTGCTGCCTTAAGCTGGCTCGCGGCGCAGGGTTCAGGGGTCTGGGCTGGGCTTGATTGGGTCTGGGCGTGGTCCAGGGTCGGTTAGGGTCAGGTGGGCTCGGTGGTGGCTTGAGTAGAAGAGTCCTAGGGTCACTAGGAGACTTGGGCGTGAGTAGCACCTTGTGCGCAACTTTGCATCTTTTGTCCAGGAGTGTGTGCGTAAGTTAGGGGCTAGGTCCAGGGGTCAGGGCTGGTCATGAGGGTGCCTAGATGGGTTGCCTAGGGTTTGACTCGAGGTTGATCGGGCGTGGCTCGAATAAATTGGGAGTTGGTTCGGGTTGTTCATATAAGCAATTTCGAGAATTTAATAATAAAAAATTGGAACCATGGGTCCACGGGGGTGGTTCATGGATCACAAGGGTAGTTTAGGTAATAAAAAGTCTATGTTTAAATTTTGGGAAGAAAATATTAAGTTTTGAATTTATTCGAGAATTAAACGCCTCACGAATAGTTAATTAAAGAATTAATCGAAAAGCCTCGAATTGAAATGAATAAAATTATGAAAAATTAGATTTAAGGTTAAATAATTATTTGGAATAAGCCCATGTCATTAAAAGTAAGAAAAAGATAAAAATCGAGAAATTATACGTCTAGGGGCAAAACAGTCATTCTACACTTGAGAAATACGTAAAAGCTTGACAGCGTCCCGAATGATCATAATGCATGTTAAATGATATTTTATGCTTTCAAGTGATGATTTTTATGAAAATATGAGATTTTATGATTTATGGTAAAACTGTGCAATTTTTATTGTTAGGATGTTATTTTTGGAAAGTTATGATATTTTACGTTTTTAAAAGAAAATGAAAAATAATTTAGTGAATGTGAATTGACTGTGACAAAAGATATGATATATGATTTTTTAGGGATATCATGAGGGTCAAGGCCCAGAAAGACCTTGTTTACGGGACAAGGCTCCAGAGGACCCCGACGATCGTATTTCCATGGTGGACCCTAGTCCCCATCTCCATGGGTCATGTTGATCTGAAAATTGATCAGTTAACCAAAGGATAAAATCTAGTCAAGGATCAAACTTCACCCAAAATGATAAAAGATTGAAAGAAAGCTTTACGATTTTTTTATGATTTTATGATATATGATTTATTCTTAAAAGTTTTTAAATGATTTATTTATGTTTAAAATTATTTTAAATTTTTTATTTATGCTTAAAAGCTATTTTAAATAAAAATATGATTTTTTTAAATGTTTGTGATTGTATATGCATTATTTGCTATTCATGTTTCGAACGTGCCGAGTCATTAGACTCAGTAGCTTTGTATGATGCAGGATTTGATGATACTATGGGAGGCGCTGATGATTGAGTGGATCGAGTGCTGCAGTACATTGTCAATGAACCTTTATTATTCGCACTAGCTTGATTGATAAAAGATTTAAAGATTTTTGTTAATGATTTTATTATGGAGTTTTATGCTTTAATTTTATGTTATAAGTTGATTTTCTTAAATGTCGACGTAGGATTTTTGGTTAGTTGATGATTTAGGGATATTTTTATACACTTGAGCTTTTAAATGTTAAATTATTACGATTTATGAAAATGTTAAATTATATTATTTAGTATTTTCGAGTTTATGATTTATTTTAAAAAAAAGTCGACGTCGTTTCAGATTTAATCTTTGAAATTGTTGTGAAATATTTTATAATGATTTTTACGCCTTAATTAATTTATTTAATTAGTATTTAAGTTGAATTTAAGATTTTTAGTATTTTAAATGGCAATTTTTGAAAAAGGAATATTAATCTTTTAAATTGGAACTTATCTTGATCATGATATTTTAAATTTAAATAAAAATTATGGGTTAATTTAGTTACCTAACCAATGTTTAAATTATTTATGAGATATTTATTTAAACCTAAACTATGTTTAAGTTATTTACTAGTATATTTTATTTCACCAAAGTTTGCAAACTCACGCACACAAATATAATCCACGTGAAGGACACCTAAAACACACACTGAGTGCCTGAGAGCTTTCTAGCCTTAGAATTCGAACTTTTGGGCTCGTTTTCTTGGATCCACCCATCACCGATCCTTCACCACATGTGACACTATCGATTCACGCCACTTTTACGAAAAAGAAACAATCGAAATGTCGTTCCGATAGCTTGCTGATTTCCCCGCAACGATTATCGACGATTCAAAACGCAAAGACATGCCTTAATCTTTCTTCACTCATCTTTCACTTCATATTATATGTTTGGATACATGATTGCATGAAAAACATGATATACTTTGTATATTTTCGTTTTTATGGCGTAAACATGATAAAACTAGAGTTTTCATCTTTTAAAACTCTTGCTTATGTTGCACAAAGGGGCTACCATGGTAGGGCTATGAGAAAGGATGTTTTTTGACCGACGATTTCGGTTGGGAATAAATCTAGCAAGCAGACTAGATCAAGTAATAGTAATTGGATGATGAGTCCAGGTATCGTACCCACAGAGATCGATGTTTAAATACTAGAATATGAATTATTTTTCTTAATCTAGGCTAATCAAATTAAATTGAGATGAGATAAATTAATCGAAATTAAATAAAAAAATTTAAATAAATTAACTAAAGCAAAAAAATCCAAATTATTAAATTAGATGAAAATTCAAATTATTTAGAAACGACTAAGTTGCACAACGATATCGAGACAACTTATAATCTACGTTTCAAATTCAAATTCAATAAATTAATTATTTAATTCACGACGGAATTCCCAAAATTATTTATTAAACGATTTCTCGAATTAATAAACTTAATTAAATCTAACATTCCAATTATTCCTAACTAAATTTAATTAGATTCAACCGGATTAGATCGCTGTGAAATTCTAATTTTTCAACCTAAATCGCACACTGAAGCCGAATACTATTTATAGTCGGTTTAACCATGTGTTGATTGATGTATGATGCAAATATTAATCTATCGTTTTCAGGTTTTAGATTAACAAACAAATATTCTATTTAATTGGCCAGATTAAGAGAACACGTGATAAATGACGTCAGTCGATGAATAAAATAAATAATAGAATTGAATCAAACTCAAAATATCAAAAATAATTTGTCTCGGCTCTATCGTGGCCCTAGTATATAAAAATCTACTCTATAAGTTCAAAACAAAAGTGCAAATCCATATTTAAATTCAATGAAGAAAACATAATTAAGAGGGAATGAAAAGAATTCTCAGTGTTTGGCGTGTGTTGAGGAATTCCTCCAACTTTTGCCTTCTGTCTTCCTCCCTTCTGCACTTCCTCACTGTTGCTGCTTCACTGCAGCCTTATGTTTTGCGCTTCCTTCCTCTTTTCCCCTTCTCTGTTGTTCACTTCCTTCTTCTTTTCTGCACTTCTATCTCCTCTTCTTTTTCTTCTGCTCTCCTTCCTCTATACGTACTTGTGCCTACTTCCTCTTTTTATCCTCTTAAATGGTCCTCATCTATCAAATCTTTTTAAGCCATGTCAAGTAAAAAAAAATGTAGATAAGATTTTTATCAAGATTTACATAGATTTTTTCAAAATTTCAATATCATCAAGAATAAAATATAAAAATATTTTATTTATTTTCTTTTGATATTTTGTTTCTTTTAAAGTAATAAATTTATCTTATCTACCAATTTAATTTTTTTTTACTTTTATTCAAATCTATAATTATGAATTCAAATAACCACATAATTAGCGATAAAAATTCTAGATAAGAGAAAATATTATAAAATCAAATCCCTAAAATATTTGTAAGACTTGGCCTTATCAATCCCCCCACACTTAGTGTAAGGTCCAGAAGATTTAGATTCACGTAACCTGAATGCATACAATCTAGGTTTTTATTTAAATGATGTTTTTATATAATTTTATACATTTAATGCATAATTATTTCAAGATAGGATTCGTTTCACGATTATTTTAAAAGTTCACGCATTAAGGTTTCAAGATGCATTTTGCGCTCGATCGAGGAACATAGACCGGGGAAATATCAGGAAAATTATTTTTATTACATGTTTAAATTTTATTAATTAATACAAGGTGTTTTAAGTTTATTTTTTCAAGAGATGAGCTTTGTTGGGTATTTTTATCAAGTCGGAGCATATTTTTAATTGGTACGCAAATTTTCTCGAATCGAATGACTTTTTGAGGGTTCAGACAATATTTTCAAAATCTTAGCAAAACGAAATATTTTTCGGGAGTGTGTTTGTGATGGACCTATTTTTAAGCTTAGTGGGCTCAAGACCCTTTGTAAACTTTTTAAAATATAATTAGGGCCCATTAGCATTTTTGTTTACTATTTAATTATTACCCTAAGCACTTCCTAAACCCAATTTCCCCTAACAGCCGCCCACCCCTCCATCAGCCACTCTTTTCACGAAAAGATCAACAGCAAGGTGCAGAAACTTTCGGCCATTGATAAATCCTTCAAGAAAACTTCTCCTCGCCTCCCGTTTCACGTCCCACGCGCGTAACTTCAAGCTTTTGGTCATAAATCGATAAAGCCCACTTGTATTTTTGTTTTCTCTTCATACACGTCATAAGTATGCTGAATTTAATATATTTTAATCAGAATTTTATGATCTACACCACGCTTACGTTTTTGCGAAAAGTTTGACATGAAATTCGGTTCCTTTGCATGTTGCTCACATTTTTTTATACCATGTGCAAGGGGGCTGCCAAAACAGGGTCCATAGGGGATGAACATGTGGTTGTTAAAGGTGTTTATCTGCCGGCGTCACGATTTTGTCCATGGTAGTAGGAAGGGCCGATGGTTAGTGGCTTGCGGCTAGGGTTTTGAGTTGGCTAGGGTTAAGAGTTGAGGGGCTCAGCCAAGGGGGAACCCAACCAGGTCAGGGTACGGTTCAACGAGGTCCAAATCGAGGCCTAAGGAAGGTCCTTCATGGTGGCCTCGGGCTAGGTGGAATTGGGAGTAGTTAGGGTCGGCCTTTGGGAATCTTCGGGGGTGCTCGGGTGGCTGAGCTTCACGGCTTGCGTGGGGCTATGACCGTGGGGTCAGTAGGTCCAGTAGGGTCCTAGGGTGGTCTAGGGGAGGTTGGTAGAAGCTGGTCCGTTCGGTCTTGGGTTAGGGGCAAAATTATGGAGGGTAGTGCACCTAGTGTTTTTGAATGGGACTTTGCTGAAAATTTCAGCAGCTTGTGGCCTCGTCTTCGTGGGTTTTAGTGGGCTGTAAAATGTTGTTTAGGGGCTGGTAGAATGTATTTTAGGCATGGTTTGAGTTTGGGAAAATTCGGTTAAGTTTCGGGTTGATTCGGGTTAAAACTGGGACCCCGGTCCAAGTTTTAAAACGAATCGGATAAATTTTGATATGGGCTCGAGTTTATGTCTAAGGAATACTTTTAAACATTTTTTGTGATGTTTTAAGGAGTTTGGTAAGTTCCGGATCGAAATTTAGAGGTCCAGAGCTAAAATGATCATTTTGGGTTTCCAAGGGTAAAATGGTCATTTTGCACTCGAGGTGAGTTTTTTTAGTCCTGGCAACGCACTGAGCACAATTTTATCATGTTTTATATGAAATTAAAAAATATACGTTGCATGCTTGATTTTAAGAAAAATTTACGCATGTGCATAATTTTGATAAGTGATGTAAATGATGATGTTTTGAAGGATGAGAATTAGTTGTGCCTATCGATGTATATGTAAATGCTTAAGATGTATATGCAAATGATGATGATGAGGCCTAGGCACAGTGGATGGGTAATACTTTCACTGATGTCCGACAGCCACTGGGTACCGCGGTTCTATGTAGATGGATCTATCGTATAATGATGAATGATGTACGAAAGTAACAACTAATGAACTGAATTAGCTAAAGTAAATGATGTATAAGGATATGATGATAATGGTGAGCTGTTTTGACATGTTACGATTTCATATGACATGGTTACTTTACGCTTTTAAAGTTCATGAAAGGTATGTTGATTACATTATATTTTCACAGTTATGTACTTGTTATTTCTCGTACAGTTGTGTTGATTCTTTAGACTCATTAGGCGTGTGAAATGCAGGTGAGCATGTTACGCTTTTTCTGTTGGTCGAGTTTGGCCATTTTAACTGCACTGTTTTAAGTTGATAAACATATACAATTATTTTTAAATCGTATGTTTTTCAGTAGGTGCATGCATGAAAAAATGTTTAAGTGCATATTACGAAAATGTGAGCTTTTTTTTTAATAAAAAAATATTATTTCCACATTTTAAATTAATAGACGTTTCACTTAGCCTTTGTTCGCCCTCGAACAAATTAGAGAATAAAAATATAACCGAGGAATACTCAATGATTCACCACAAAAAATGACACAATCAACACTTTTTAACCTACCAAATTCCGTCTCACTCAATCAAAAGATCACACTTCGAAAATCATAAAATTCACTTTCGTTGCAACTTTAAAACTCAAGCATTCATTAGAAAAGATCAAGATAATGAGACGTGTGTAGTGTGGAAGTCAAAACTCATATTTTCAAAGGTGTTTTAGTTCAAGGAGTGCTCATATTTTCTGAATTTTTTTTAATAAATAAAGAAAATCTCCATAAGCTTATCTTTTTTATCATTTTCCACTAAATATTGGAGGAATATGACACGGTCAATAGGTCTTTTCAAGCTTATAACATTAGGCCACGGCTCACGGCTACAATAAAGATAGGGAGATTAAAAATGAGAGAAAATAAACAATTTAATAATACATCGCACTCCTTCATCTCTTATCCTCCCCTCTTATTGATATTCATCATCTTCCATCATACTTTTTCATCATCCTTATATTTCCGTTCATCTTCCCCCATCTTTTTCTCTCTTCCTTCAGCTTTTTTTTTCAATCATCAACAACATTCTTTTTTAGTTTTTTTTCGATCACCATATCATACAACATTTATTCCTCATTTTATTTCATTTTATATATATATATATATATATATATATATTCATCAATCCCCTTCCCTATCTTCATGATTTTTTTTTCTAAACTCCTTCAATTTTTCTTATCAATTATCAACACATGGGAGTTATTGAAAATATTAAAGCGCTAAAGGGGATTATTTATCTCAAAATTATGGTAGAGAAATATTGTATATGCTAAAATTGGGTAGTTGATGTGGGATTTTGGAGGAATGTGAATAAGGACTAATTGTATGTCTTTGACACACTATTCGATTTTTGTAGGCTCAAAATGGGATACTATGGATATAATAATGCATATGGTAGGCTCGAAAGGCTCAAACGGTCCAAGGATTGCCTAAATCATCCCCAAGTCATTTTTCCTCTGTATAGGTTTGTGCCACCGCCAGCTTGTACTGCTCAGTCTTCAAGCCTCAAGTCTGTAAGTTTTTATATATTAAATGTTTTAAATGATTTACTGTTGTCACCTACATGCCTTCATGATATACGATTTACGAGGATTTTCAGTGCATGTTTAACTGCTTTTATGATATAAGGACTTATTATTTTAAAAACTAGATTAAATTACATGATGGGTTATGTTTATAAATTGACTGTATTCAGATATGTTTCCAAGACGTGATCCTAGTGCAGATCGTCAGAATTAGATTCCTGGAGGCAACAGAGGCCTTCCGCCACCACCGTTACCAGGAGATGCAGCTAGCCGTGTACTGGAGGGTATGGCTAGGTTATTGGAGCATGTACAGCAGACTCCCAGACCTCAGGCTGATGTTTATGAGCAGTTTAGGCGGCTCAACCCGAAGGAGTTCGGGGGAACTACTGATCCATTCTTAGCAGAGGGATGGATCCGATCTCTGGAGTTGCACTACGAGTATCTGCAGATGAAAGATGGCGACCGGGTTAGGTGCACCATTTAAATTCTGAGGGATGGTGCATTCCTATGGTGTGGGAGCCGCTCATGCAGTGGACTTGGCTACCCTCACCTGGGATAGATTCAAGGAGATGTTCTATGGGAAGTACTTTCCAGCTGACGTCAAGGGCCGCCTCACGAGGGAGTTTATGAGTCTCCGCTAGGGGGACTCATCAATGGCGGAGTTTATCCGTAAGTTCGACAGGGGCTGCCATTTTGTGCCCATGATAGCTAGAGATGCTGCCCAGAAGATGAGGCATTTCTTGAACGGACTGAGACCCACCCCTCGCCAGGACGTTATGCTGATGAGGCCGGCAGGTTATGATGAGGCCACCTCCTGCGCTTTTCAGGAAGAGCAGGCTCTGCGGGATATATACTTTGAGATGCAGAGAAAGCGACATCAGACTCAGTCTAGCTCCCAGCCGCAGAAGAAACAATATTTAGGGCCACCAAGGCAGCAGGGGCAGCAGAAGCCCTAGACAGGTTAGGAGGTCCCAAGCAGCAGAGACCTCCCCAGGCACCAGGGGCGCCTAAGCCAGATGACAGACAGTCATGCACGCAGTGCAACAAGTTCCACATCGACAAGTGTTTATGGGGGACCTACAGATGCTTCATTTTCGGGATGGAGGGTCACAAAGCAGCATACTGCCCTAAAAACACAGGCCCCACTACTGGGCGAGCTTATGTGATGCATGCCGAGGAGGCCGATGCAGAGCCAGATTCGACGCTGATTACTGGTAACCCTTATGTTTAAGCTTCTAATTTATTGCACGATTGCTTGGATTTTATGCTTTTTTGAGGATTAAATTATGAGATTGATAACTTAGAAGGAATTAGGACGCATGCTCTACTTAGTTGGGATTAAAAATGTAATTGTTTAATTGGAGAATTTTAGGACCCAATTGTAGTAACCAGTATTAAGGGGTGATTTTTGAATCTTCTGTAACTTGGGGAATTTGACATTTAGGTTTTTGAGAATTTCTCAATTTTTAGGTTAAATTTCCAAAAAAAATTTATGGGGTCATGTTGCAAATTTCGAAAAGTTGAAGGACCAAAATGTAATTTTCGAGACTTTGAGAGCTAAACTGTAATTTCGAAAATTTTGTAGTCAAATTGACAATTTTGATGAGTACTTGAGATTAATCGTTGAATTTTTGAGGATTTTGGAATAATTTCCGATAAGAAATTTCTTAAACTTCAACACGATTAGATTTGATGGTATGTTTTGTCGCAGGGAGGATATATATTTCAGGTGTAGCCACGCATGCATTGCTAGATTCAGGGGCTACACATTCGTTTATATCCGAATTATTCGTCAAGCGACTAGGAATCGTACCAGTGGCGATGGATTCAGGGTTCAGAGTATCGATCCCATCCGGGGATCAGATTTTCACTTCTCAGATAGTGAAGAGATTGGAGTTTCGGTTACAGAAATATATGGTGCAGGCAGATTTAATAGTTTTATCGTTGCTGGAGTTCGACATTATTCTGAGTATGGATTGGCTTTCGTTGAATGGAGCTGTCATAGACTTTCGACAGAGGTCAGTGTCTGTCCGACCGCCCAGTGGTAAGCCGTTTATTTTTGAGGCAGCCAGAGACCAGCAGTTTCCACACGTCATTTCCTGCATGTGTGCGAGGAAGCTTATGAAGAGAGGCTGCCAGAAATTTTTGGCCAGCATCGTATCAGTGTCAGAGCCAGTCAGTCAGAGGCTCGAGGACGTGGATGTGGTCAGTGAGTTCTCCAGTATTTTCCCTGATGATGTTTCAGGCATTCCACCAGACAGAGAGGTGGACTTCTGTATTGAGGTGATGGTGGGTACAGTGCCGATCTCTAAGGCACCTTATCTTCTAGCACCCGTAGAGATGAAAGAACTGAAATACTAGATTCAGGATTTGCTAGATAAGGGTTTCATTTGCCCTAGATTTTCTCCATGGGGCGCACCGGTACTGTTTGTCAAGAGGAAATATGGCAGCATGCGGCTTTGCATTGACTACCGAGAGCTGAACAGGGTCACAGTTAAGAACAAGTATCCATTGCCGAGGATCAAGGATTTGTTTGATCAGCTTCAGAGGGTATCGGTGTTCTCGTAGATAGGCCTCCGATACGGATACCATCAGCTGAAGGTGAGAGAGTTTGACGTGCATAAACAGCTTTTCGAACGCGTTTTGGGCACTATGAGTTTATGGTGATGCCCTTCGGTTTGACAAACGCGCCAAAGATCTTCATGGATCTCATGAATCGCGTGTTTCAGCCATACTTGAATCACTTCGTCATATTTTTCATTGACGATATCCTGATCAATTCAAAGAGCAGAGAGGAGCATAGCCAGCATCTGAGGACCGTACTGCATACATTACAGGACAAACAGTTGTATGCCAAGTTCAGTAAGTGCGAGTTTTGGCTTGACAGAGTGGCATTCTTGGGCCACATTGTATCTCGAGACGGTAATGAGGTCGACCTCAGTAAGGTCGAAGCAGTCAGAGATTGGCCAGTGCCTAAGAGCGTGATAGAGATCCGTAGCTTCTTGGGATTGGCTGGGTACTACAGGAAATTCATTCAGGGCTTCTCTTCTATCGCGGTGCCTATGACCGCCTTGAAGAAGAAGAATGCCAAGTTTTTATGGGGATTTGAGTGCCATGAGAGCTTTGACAGGTTGAAGCTAGCATTGACCACAACACCAGTTCTAGCTATGCCATCAAAGCAGGGAGAGTTTGTGGTTTATACAGATGCTTCGAAGCTCGATTTGGGCACGGTTCTGATGCAGCATGACAGGGTTATAGACTACGCGTTTAGACAGCTGAAGATTCATGAGAAGATTTATCCGACTCATGATCTCGAGCTAGCGGCCGTGGTGTTTGCTCTGAAGATTTGGAGACACTATCTATATGGAGAGAAGTGCATGCTTTTCACCGATCATGAGAGCCTGAAGTACTTCTTCACACAGAAAGAGTTGAACATGAGGCAGAGGAGATGGCTAGAGCTAGTGAATGATTATGATTGTGACATTAGCTACCATCCGGGTAAAGCTAATGTGGTTGCAGACGCTCTGAGCAGGAAGCACTATTGATTGCTCATTTGACGGTACAGAGACCGCTGCACGCGAAGATTCAGAGATGTGAGCTTGCAGTTTATGCCAGTGGCGATGCCCCAAATCTTGCTACTCTGGCAGTACAGCCGACATCGAGAGACAGAATTCAGGCAGGGCAAACTTCTGACGAGCAGTTGCAGAAGTGGAGAAGAGGGACGAGGCTAAGGTTCAGAGACTATATAGAGTTGTGGACGGCATAGTCAGATATAGGAACCGTCTATGGGTTCCTGACTGCGATTCCCTGAGAGCAGATATTTTGAGCGAGGCCCACAGCACTCCGTACTCCATCCATCCATGGAGTACGGAGATGTATAAAGACCTTCAGACTCCTTATTGGTGGTCGGGCATGAAGCGAGATATTTTGCGTTTCGTTTTCGAGTGTTTGACTTGTCAGCAGGTCAAGGCAGAGCATCAGAGACCTGCAGGGAAGCTGAGACCACTCCCTATTCTCAAGTGGAAATGGGAGAACATTACCATGGATTTTGTGACAGGGCTTCTGAGGACTACTGTAGGATATAATGTCATCTGAGTGATAGTTGATCGGCTCACTAAATCAGCTCATTTCCTACTGACCATTAAGACTTTCACCATGACTCAGTACATAGAGTTGTACATCAGAGAGATAGTCAGACTGCACGGGATTTCAGTGTCCATCGTGTCAGATAGGGATCCGAGGTCCACGTCTGTATTCTCGAAGAGTCTACATCAGGCGTTGGATGCTAAGTTACTGTTCATTCTGTGTGTTTCTGGAGAGACATCCTTATTTCAATATGATTCAAGTACTAAAATTCGACTACAAGAAAAGAAATATCAAAACTCTCCAAATGTAACATAAAATAAATATTCCCGTGTGATACCGCATATTAATACGCTGCAGTCTACACTTGCTTTTTTCTGTGCTTTTTTACTTCTTTGGGATTTGCGCTGTTTTGTCACCGACGGCCCCTACCATATTTTTTGGCATCTATGGCATCATTTTGAATCTTTGTTCAAATGATGTTGCCCATTGAAAGGGAGTTGTTCTGTTTTTTTTTTTAGCTTAGGTAGATTATTTTATATCTCTCATACATTATTCTATAAATAGAATGATATATATTTGTCATAGAAGAGTTGCATCAACGACGATTTTGAGTATATGTGTGAATATATGACAATATTAGAGGGAAAGTCGGGATTGTGCTTACTAAGAATATGATGGTCATTTACTTGAAAAATGACGAAAGACTCGATGAAATTCAATATAAAACAAATTTTTAGAAATAAAAAAAATAATGTGTACCCTTTATTAGTGATGCTTTAGATGAATTATTTTCCCTATATTCAATGTTGACAATTCAAGCATAATTTGTATTCAAACTATTTTTCAAAGTTTGGTTCAAAGTGAGGCTACCAAACTTTGAAAATATATTCATCATTCACACTTCACCAAACCCAAAAATTTTCCTACAAATAACCATATAGTTGCATTCATCCATCTATCCAAAGACACGCAAAAACACAAGCAATTGAGTGTTGTATAACAGTCATTTAGATAGATTTTAGTATGCTCTGTGGTTGCGGCAATGTCCGATCTTCCACGTCAGAAAGAATTTTCTATGTGATTAGAGTTGTGTGAGTTCCACTTTGAAAGTGAGATTGAGTATATCATCCAAGAATAATTATTCTTGAATTTCTTAGTGTCTCCTAAGTTGTTCTAAAGAGAGTTGTTGTTAACTCATATGGTTGTAGGAACGATTTGTACCCATTATTGATATAGTGGAGACTACTTTTGTTGGACTTCGGTCTCGTGATTTTTTCCTAATTTGGGTTTTCCACGTAAAAATCCTAATTATTATCATTATTGATATCGTGGAAATATTTTGATCTGATATTACCGCTAAAGGGAAAAGAATCAACTCTTCCGCTGTAAGAAAAGTTATTTAATTTGGCTATCTAAAACGTCCACTACTCTTTTTTCTTTAAAATATACTAGAATTTTTTTCTTTCCTACACTATTCGGCCGAACTACCATACACATACATATATATTTTTAAAATACATTTGCACCATTTAAAATAAATTCACCAACTATTATTTAAAAATCCAAAGGAAAATAATTCAAAACATAAAATCGTCAATGGTTTACCAAACCTAAACTTCGCAAAATATCAAAATAAACTAACTCTAACATCCTCTCAAAAACTTCTCAAAAGCATCATAAAAGTCATAAAATCTTTAACGTAAACTTAAATCATAAATTAAATTTAAATGCGAAAAACTAGCACTGGTCCTCAGGTTGTGTGCACCTTCAGTCCAGCAAGATCAACCATCAAGTCTCTCAACAACATCGATATCATGCTCACCTGCATCGATCACACCTAGTGAGTCTATTGACCCAGCAAACATTAACCATGATAACAAGTAATATATATACAATCACATGCAATAGTGAAAATACTTTTATATAAAATAATTTTTCATGATCATGCATAAACTTAAACATTTTTCCTCTCATCATATGCATTTCCTTTTTCATCATATACGTATACATTTTTCATTTTATTGATTTCGGATAGTTAATTGTGACTTTCGTATCATCTAAAGGTCGATGGATCCATCTACGTGTAAATACAGTGCTGGGCGGCGGGGATATTAGCGACACTCTCACACCTCAACTGAGCCTTGGCCTTACATATCATCATATCATGTCGATGGAAATACGATCGTCGAGCTCCCTCTGGGGCCTTCTCCCGTAAACGGGCTCTCTCTGGGGCCTTTTCCCTCATGTTATCTCCAATCATATCATCGTATTAGTCACAATCACTTAACCTCCTCCAATGTTTCATATTTTCATCACTTATAAAAATTCATGCATATATATAAATCATTTTTCTTTTAAACCAAGCATGTAACACATCTTTTAGCATTAACGTTTCATCATAAAGTTTCATAAACATTTAAAATAAAATTTTTATCATATATTACAGCATTCAGGGCGTCTAACAATTTTTAGGTATAAAATGACCGTTTTACCCCTAGAAGCATAAATTTTCAAATTTATCCCAAGACCTCGAAATGACATCCCAAATCATTCTAAACTTAACATATAACCTTAAAACACTCCTATAAATATTCCTTAGACGTAAAATTATGCCCCTCGACTAATTTATCAAATCGTTTTTAAAGTTTAGACGTACATCCCGGTTTTGACAAGTATTAACTCGAAACTTAACCAAAACTTACCAAACTCGGAGCAAAGCTTAATAACACACAACTAAACCTTTTCCAACCCAAACTAACCCCATTAGAACCCTCGAACCAGCCTAGCTACCTACTGAAATTTTTGGTGTTCCTATTTTCTAAAACCCTAGTCTATATCATGCAAATTTTCGATCCTAGCTTTCAAGCAACTCGACCAGCCCCTATGAGCCCCTCCTAGGACCATGACTGAACCCCGATGAACCCTTTTGGACCCTACTGGACAGAGCTTAGAAGACCTAGAAGCCCCAACCCTTCCATCCGTCAATTATGCATTCGCGCGGCTCCCTCAACTCGTGCGATCCTCCTTTCCATTCGAGCCAACCCTCGTGCAGCCATCTTATGACCCTCATGCAGCCATCTTATGACCCTCATGCAGCCCTCTTAGAACTCCTAGTCATGCTCTAACAGTAGATAGAAACTGTAACCAACAAGGACTCCTAGCCGAATACCCCTTAGCCAGTAGGACTCTTATTTCGTGGAAGCTATGTACCCTCCATGTCCAGCCCTTGTGAAACCATTTCTAGCCTCCTAAAACCTCTGAAATTCATCCTTTTTTATTTCCCTAACATTGCAGCCCTTTTATGCACCATTAACAAGATTTTTGTATCATTAAAACATGAGTTTTGGCCATGGCATGTCAAAAAACGAAAATAAAATCTGTGTATCATGTTTTTTATGCAGGGATATAATTAAATACACATAATATGGTGTGAAAAATGTTTGGAAGAAAGTTAAGGCGTGCCTTTGCGTATATTACGTCCGAAAACAATTTGGTGATGCGAGGAACGTTGGCAGAGAGACAACCCTTACTGAATTCTCCTTCAACATTCACGTGAGGGCTAGTGTGTGGTGTGTGTGTGTTCTTGTAGAGGCAGATGAAAAAGTCCTTGTAAAATTTAGGGGAAGGGGCATGTGGTTATGTAGGTTAAGGGAGGGTTTTGGCTTTTAAATATCAATTAGAACACGAGATGTAAGCTTAGGCCCATTAACATAGTATATTAGGCCCATTAAGCCTAATAATTAATATTTAAAATATTTTGTTTAGGAAAGTTTGTGAAAATAATAGCCTAGTTATCGCAAAGTTCATATTTTCTTCGAAAATCGAATACCGTTTAAAAATAGGACTCGGTATATAAAATACATCATTTTCGAAAATTTCATTTAAAATACACCACACATTTAAACAATTAAAAATAATTGTTTAATAAAAATATTTTCTCCTAAATGGTCCCCGGTCTCCGTTTTCGATCGCGTCTCGAATAACCTTTAAAACACAATTTTATGCAAGTAGAAAACCATATTTTAAACATGTAAACACGTCTATCATATTAACTAAATGCAATTAAAATAAATTAATTAAGATACATAAGAAATTTGATAACTTACATGCATGTGATTCACGTAGATCTTCAAATTTTCGGGACGTTACACTATCTATCCCAACAAGGAATATCAGAGCCATATTAGGATACATGGAAGAATCCATTGCGCAGGGATGTTTAAACTCAATGCAAATATGACAGAGCATCTGAATTCTTACCAGGGTCTAATCAACCAATCTATCACCATGAAGATTACCCTGGATGACGAAGTTACGACACTATTATTACTGAGCTCCTTGCCAGATAGTTGGGATACTCTTGTGGTGTCGCTCAATAATTCTGCTCCTGATGGAAAACTGACATTACAAACAGTCAAAGATTGTCTTCTAAATGAAGTGTCCAGAAGAAAGGAGCAAGAAGCCAACTCTTAAACAAAGGCATTAGTTACAGAAATCGTTGATAATCGAGGAAGAAATTACACTAGAGGACCTCAGAAAGGAAGAGACAAATCCAGAGGAAAGTACAAGACCAGAAAACAATTCAAATGCCATTATTGTTGTTGGAACTTCTCAGTTCGCAATCTTAATTTTGATGTTAACAAAACTTATCATCTTATTTCTAACAATTTACCTTAGTGCGCAGACAGCTAAAACTGAACTAATCAGTTCACGAAATCATAACTGAAGCTATCGAAGATATCAACTGATTAAACCAACTTATCGCCGACACCAAATCAGTCCAACTGGTTCTTCTATCAAGTAGCTCAGTTAAATTGTCCAGTTGATAAGTAATTCAGCAGGAAGATCTCAAAAGCCTGGTCAGCTGATGTTGTATCCAACTGACGAAGAGCTCAACTGACCAGTTCAAACTGAACAAAGGTGAAATCAGTTCAACTGACGAGTCAACTAATTTCACTAAGCCCAACTGAATATCAGTCAAGCTGACCAAACTGAAGCATCAGTTAAAAACCTTTCAGTGCAGATTAAGACAAGCATACAGTAAATGGATTTCAGCTGTGCGTAAAGGTACAACCTCTTGTCCAGTCAAAGGACAATACTGGCCGTTGCATCAGAGCATTTGAAGACAAAACGCTTCAGAAGGACAGATGAAAAGACGAGACACAAAGACCAAGAAGCCGATTCAAAATGCAACGGATACAATAAATGAGTCTCACTGTACGATCAGTTATTCCCGCCTATATAAAGAGGAGATCAATGAAGACTCAATATATAACAAAACAAGAACCAAAAACAAGAAGAGAGTGAGAAAAAGAAAAACAAAGAAGGGCACGCTCAGTTGCAAATCAGCTTACAGAAGCATTCAAGCCCGGAGGGAACTCGTTATCATTGTATCTGCTTAGTATAGAAGCCATTGTCCCTCAGTATGTGAGAACACTTTTGTTCAGTTCTCACATACACACTCACTCTCAAAACCACTCAAAAACAGTCTTGCACAAAGACGTTAAACTTGTGTATGTAGTCTTTGACACATAAACGTTAAAGAAGTGTTGGTTGCAAGGTGCTGCCTTCAGTCGTAGCTAGGAGTTCAGTTTAGGTAGTAGTGTAAGTCCTAGCTGAGTGAGTTTGTACAAGTAGTTGTCTAAATCAAAGTCTTCTAGTGGATCCTATCCGTGGAGATAGAAGGGGTGACGTAGGAGCAGTTGAAGTCTCCGAACATCCATAAACATATATTTTGTATTTAACTGATTAACTATTGTTTTCAAACTGTTTTGATCAGTTTGAGTATTTGTCAGTTCAGTTGTTACCGTAACTGAACTGAAGAATGCAAAAACTAATATGTCTTATTTCAGTTAGTCAGTTTACATAAGTTAGAATGTTTTCTAAATATATCAGTATTCTTCACGAAGGATTACTTCGAGTTTTTTCCACTTGGTTTTAAAACCAAACTCGATTTAATTAATCGGTGTTAATATTCTTAGAACACGAGCTATTGAAGCTCATTGGAAACTGTTGTGTACGAAATGCCTTCGAAGGCACTAGCACACACGATCCTTCAGTTGGTATCAGAGCGGGTTGTTCTAAGTAGAACATTTAAAGAAAACTGTGTTTTAAAATGTATTACTTTAAAATAGTGTTAAAAGCTATTTAAAAGTATTTTAAATTATTTTCAAAACTATTTGAAAATATTTATATGTCTATCTTTAGTAAAGAGTTGAGAGGATTGGTCCTGCAATTTTCGTTATGACCACTTCTCCAATTTCTTAACTTTGGAGTTTTTAATCAGGGTGTAGGGGACTGAGGAACATATGCAAAGATGCACAGCCAAATTGCTCACTGAACAAGAAATCAGTTGCAAACCTACCAAGTCAATTGTTCTTCAGACGAAACTCATCTATGTTGGGATGTTGGTTTATTTAATCACCAACTGAACTCCACGTGAGCCTAGTCAGAGTCTGCTCGACCAGTTGGGTGAGCACAGAGGACAAGTCCAAAGCAGTTTAACTCATTTCTCTAGCAAATGGAACTCACAACTGATGCAGTTGTTCAAGCTATCAAGACAACTAGCTGATGGTATATCCAGTTCTGTCACAGAAACCGACTGATATCGATGCTGTTTAAAATATGCTATTGTGATAGCAATTTTTCCTTTTTCAACTGATGTATACACTCAAATGTAAATTCTTGAAAATTTAAATAAAACATCATTCTTATTCAGTTGTGTTCCGTTGGGATTGAATAGATATTTCAGTTATCTTGCTTACGATGCTTGAATGATTAATTGACTAAGTTAAATATTTCTCAAATACGGGTTTTATTCAGTTTCTGAGCGGGAGCTTTCCTTTGTAAGAAAATTTAGCTTAAAATCTAGTTACTCTCTCAGTCAACTGAAAAGTTCTGTTTTAAATTTTTCTTTAGTAATTCAGTTTTTGAGGGGGAGCCTTTAACAGAGTTCGAATGTACTAACCCTTAAACTGAATATATTGCGCTTTAATTGCTTAAGTTTCGTGACCATAAAAAAGGGGGAGATTGTTGGAACTTCTCAGTTCGCAATCTTAATTTTGATGTTAACAAAACTTATCATCTTATTTCTAACAATTTACCTTAGTGTGCAGACAGCTAGAACTGAACTAATCAATTCACGAAATCATAACTGAAGCTATCGAAGACATCAACTGATTAAACCAACTTACCGCCGAGACCAAATCAGTCCAACTGGTTCTTCTATCAAGCAGCTCAGTTAAATTGTCCAGTTGATAAGTAATTCAACAGGAAGATCTCAAAAGCCTGGCCAGCTGATGTTGTATCCAACTGACGAAGAGCTCAACTGACCTGTTCAAACAGAACAAAGGTGAAATCAGTTCAACTGGCGAGTCAACTAATTTCACTAAGCCCAACTGAAGATCAGTCAAGCTGACCAAACTGATGCATCGGTTAAAAACCTTTCAGTGCAGATTAAGACAAGCTTACAATAAATGGATTCCAGCTGTGCATAAAGGTACAACCCTTAGTCCAGTCAAAGGACAATAATGGTAATTGCATCAGAGCATTAGAAGACAAAACGCTTCAGAAGGACAGACGAAAAGGCGAGACACAAAGTCCAAGAAGCCGATTCAAAATGCAACGGATGCAATAAATGAGTCTCACTGTACGATCAGTTATTCCCGCCTATATAAAGAGGAGATCAGTGAAGACTCAACATATAGCAAAACAAGAACCAAAAACAAGAAGAGAGTGAGAAAAAGAAAAACAGAGAAGGGCACACTCAGTTGCAAATCAGCTTATAGAAGCATTCAAGCCCGGAGGGAACTCGTTATCATTGTATCTGATTAGTATAGAAGCCATTATCCCTCAGTATGTGAGAACACTTTTGTTCAGTTCTCACATACACACTCACTCTCAAAACCACTCAAAAACAGTCTTGCACAAAGACGTTAAACTTGTGTATGTAGTCTTTGACACATAGACGTTAAAAAAATGTTGGCTGGAAGGTGCTGTCTTCAGTCGTAGCTAGAAGTTCAGTTTAGGCAGTAGTGTAAGGCCTAGCTGAGTCGGTTTGTACAAGTAGTTGTATAAATCAAAGTCTTCTAGTGGATCCTATCCGTGGAGATAGAAGGGGTGACGTAGGAGCAATTGAAGTCTCCGAACATCCATAAACATATCTTGTGTATTTAACTGATTAACTATTGTTTTCGAACTGTTTTGATCAGTTGGAGTATTCGTCAGTTGAGTTGTCACCGTAACTGAACTGAAGAATGCAAAAACTAATCTCTCTTATTTCAGTTAGTCAGTTTACATAAGTTAAAATATTTTCTCAATATATCAGTATTCTTCACGAAGGATTACTTCGAGTTTCTTCCGCTTGGTTTTAAAACCAAACTCGATTTATTCATCGGTGTTAATATTCTTAGAACACGAGCTATTGAAGCTCATTGAAAACTGTTGTGTACGAAATTCCTTCGAAGGCACTAGAACACACGATCCTTCAATTATGTAGGTCCAAACCACTATGAAAGAGAATGCAAAAAAAGAAGATAGATCAAAGAAATGGGACAAAGTCGGAAGAGAAAGACATGGCTGCAGTACATCTGATGGAGATATTATCATCCTTGGTGATGATGCATGTGTCAGTATATCATACCAGCAAACTGATTGGATTATTGAGTCGGGAGCTTCATATCATATTACTCCAAACAGAGATATATTTGCGTCCTACTCAAGTGGAAACTTTGGCAAAGTTAGAATGGCCAATCAAGGTTTGACTGAGGTCGTTGGTATAGGGAGCATTGTCTTGAAGACAGATACAAGGAGTCATCTCATTCTCAGAGATGTTCGACATGTTCCAGATATTCGATTTAACATCATCTATATAGGCAAGCTTGATGATGATGGTTGTTCAAGTAACTTCGGTGAAGGAAAATGGAAACTCACCAAAGGATCTCTTATTATTGATAGAGGTATGAAGGAAAATCCTCTTTACTTCATGCAAGCAAAAATATCCAATGGAGAGGTTCATGCATCTACAAAAACCTCATCCATTGAGTTGTGGCACAAGAAACTTGGACATATTAGCCAAAATGGAATGGAAACATTGGCTAAGAGAAAACTCCTTCCGGAAGTATCTGGTATGCATTTGGAAACCTGTTTTGATTGTTTGGCCGGAAAACAACACAGAGTTGCATTTCAAAGTTTTCTTTATCCAGAAAAACTCAACGCTTGGAGTTAGTACACACAGATTTGTGTTACATGAAATACAGAACTCTCGGTGGTGCGCTATATTTGTGATCTTTGTTGGGATTTCTCACGAAAGGTCTAGTGCTTTTCGCTGAAATATAAAGATCATGTCCTTGATGTCTTTAAGAATTTTACCGCAAAATTTGAAAGAGAAACAGGAAAGAAACTGAAGTGTATTCGTTCCAACAATGATGGTGAATACAGAGATCCATTTGAGCAATACTGTATAACTCATGGTATCAGGCTTGAGAAAAGTGTTTCAAAAATCCCACAGCACAATGGTCTAGCTGAAAGAATGAACAAGACAATTTGTTAGAGGATAAAGTGCATGTTATCACACTCCAAATTGCCCAATTCTTTTTGGGGCGAAGCTATGAGAACTGCAATTGATTTGATCAATCTTTCTCCATCAACTTCGTTAGATGGTGATGTTCCTAACAAAGTCTGGACAGGGAAAGATGTCTCATACAAACACTGAATGTTTGGTTGCAAAGCTTTGTTCATATAACAAAAATGAAAGATCCAAGCTTGACGACAAATTTAAAAAGTGCACATTTTTGGGTTATGGCCATGAAGAGTTCGGATACAGATTATGGGATCCATTGAATCAAAAGATTGTTAGAAGCCAAGATATTGTATTCCTCAAAGATGAAATTGGTTCTGATGTGGAATACAACAAACGATCACAATCATCCAATTCAAAAACTCCTGTAAATTTAGATTTCAGGATCACGGGGCAGAAACACAAACTGAGCATGACTATTCAGTTGAGCCAATAGATGCTCAAGACAACTCTTCAACTCCACCTTCAGAAACAGTTATCAGAAGGTCCACCAAAAAAAGAATACCTTATACGAGATACAACCCACATGAGTATGTGTTTATCACTGATGGCGGAGAAGCAGAGAGTTTCAAAGAAGCTGTATCAAGTACACAAAAATATAAGTAGATCGAAACGATGAAAGAAGAGATGCAATCGCTTCATGAAAATCACACCTACAACTTAGTAAAACTACAAAAAAGTAAGAAAGCACTCAAAAATAAATGGGTTTACAGGTTGAAGACTAAAGAAAATAAATCACGGCTAAGGTACAAAGCGAGGCTAGTTGTGAAGGGTTTCAGCCAGAAGAAAGGTGTTGATTTTGATGAAATTTTCTCACCAGTGGTGAAGATGTCCTCTATCAGAGTTGTTCTGGGACTTGCAGCTAGTATGGATATGGAAATAGAACAACTCGATGTTAAGACTGCATTTCTTCATGGTGATCTACATGAAGAAATATACATGGAGCAACCGGAAGGATTCATAGTTAAAGGCAAAGAAGATATGGTGTGTCGATTAAACAAAAGTTTATACGTGTTGAAACAAGCTCCAAGACAGTGGTACAAGAAGTTTGATACATTCATGATGAATCATGGGTACAACAGAACCAGTTCTGATCATTGTGTATTTGTTAAGAAATATGATCAGAATGATATCATCATGATATTGTTGTATGTTGATGATATGTTGATCATTGGTCATGATTCAAGCAAGATAGAAAAGCTTAAGGGGGAGCTTAACAAGTAATTTGCAATGAAAGACTTAGGATCAGCAAAACAGATTCTTAGAATAAAGATCTCGAGGGATAAGGCCAATAAAAAACTATGGTTATCTCAAGAACAATACATTGAGAAAGTTCTTTAAAGATTCAAAATGGATAAAGCAAAGGCTGTTACTCCACTTGCATGTCATTTCAAACTAAGTTCCATTCAATGTCCCACAAGTGAGGAAGAAAAGAAATAAATGGAAAGGGTTCTTTATGCTTCAGCAGTCGCCAGTTTGATGTATGCGATGGTATGTTCAAGACCTTACATTGCTCACGCATTTGGCATGGTAAGTCGATTTCTCTCGAATCCTGGCAAAGATAATTGGTCAGCAGTGAAATGGATATTCCGATATCTGAGAGGTACGTCTAGGCTTTCTTTGAGATTCGAAACTAGTCAAACTATGTTAGAAGGTTATGCTGATGCAGATATGGCAGGTGATATTGATTCTAGAAAGTCCACATCCGGATACTTGATGACCTTTGCAGGGGAACAGTCTCATGGCAATCAAAACTTCAAAAGTGCGTGGCATTGTCTACAACAAAAGCCGAGTACCTAGCCACAACTGAAGCATGTAAAAAATACTATGGTTGAAAAAGTTTCTACAAGAGTTAGGCTTGAGACAAGAAAAATTTACGCTCTACTATGATAGTCAGAGTGCAATTCATCTGAGTAAGAACTCTAGTTTACACTTAAGGTCAAAGCATATTTTTGTTAGGTATCATTGGATCCGAGATGCGTTGAACGAGAAATTGTTACATCTTGAGAAGCTACGTACCGATGATAATGGTTATGATATGTTTACACTAATATTGCACAAGTAAATAAGTCCATCTTGGTGGATGACCTATAGTCCATCCGGTACACATATCCAAAATTTGAGACGAATCTCAATTATAACAAAACTCCTCCCCCATCCCCATCTAAAGAAGGAAAAAAACGATTGAACCAACAAGCATCACTTACTTTCTATGTATAGAACTTTGTATAAACACAACTACCCAATAAAAAAAAGTTCACGTGACATCCATGGAGATATGAAGAAATCTCATCTTTTACATATTCCACTACATAAAGCAATAATGTTGTAGCATTAAACCCATCATGGTAATATTTTTCCAATTCTGAAAGTCAGTTTGGTTATAAAATAAAAAGATATTCAGGAAAGTCAAAAACCCAATTAACCAGAAGATCCTATCATAGTCAGTCCAGTTTGCCATGGACCCACTCATAAGCAATAAGAGGAAAGTGGTAAAAAAATTCCAGGCATTTCAAGTAGTGGCTTCAATAGGAGAATTTTGAAAGAACTTTAAGCATAATTAGGTACCTAAAAGCACTTCAGAGGTCCACAGCTCCCAATGTACAATTATATCTTTGATGAAATCTTCTTTTCCCTTCAATTTCTGAAGATTATTTCATCGAGGGAGGGGAAGCAATGATGATTGAGGGAAGAGGGAAAAAACAAAGACAAATGAAACTGATCGAATTTGATTGCGGAAAGTAAGGCGAGAGTTTAGAAAGGTGAGTGCAAACAACAGAGCTTCTAACACGACTATATTTCAAGAAATGAGATATCCTAACAGCTTAAAAGGGAGTGTCCATGTGTCCCACGAGATATCCTAACAAGATACCACATAGCATAGGTACCTGGCTAGTATCCCTTAGTGAGCAACCAATTTGAGAATCTAACATCACCTGGTGAAAAAAACAGAGCATGAACAAGGCATATAGGAAACAAGCAGTAAGTAAGATGATAAATGGGAATAACAACTTCTGGCCCATCAAATTGCCAATGAAGGAATGAGATTCACAGAAAAATGTAATCGTAACTGCACAATACTTATTCAGTTCTTTCATAGTCAAAGATTAAATAGATAGAGTTGGACCGGTGGGGATTAAAAAATGAAGCGCAAGACATTATATTATGCCTGCTTGTTAGTAGTGGATTAAGCGTTGGCACACTAAGCAAGGCACAGAATGCAGTGCTATACTTCTAATGATCTTATGGCTGCGTATATTACTTAAGGTGTTATATCTGAAACTCCATTTATACCTTATGCATTCCAAACCAGCTTTGAAAGGAATGCAAAGAAGTACACGTTTGAACCTTGGAGCACAGAAACCAATAATCTATCTAAGTATATCTACAAAATTTCATTAAGTAAATGATAAAAAAGAGTGTTGCAACTACTAATTCTCACATGAAAAATAAAAATAACTCAACCCCTCAAATTTGAACAAGTTCTGATTTGGGGTTTACCAGTTATCATAAAAGAAAATTCAAGAATGCATAAAGTAACTGGAACATTAGTCGATAAATTGTTGGACTCCAGGCTCCACTGAAATTCTATCTTTCACTTTTTCTCGGGCCAGGCCTTCCAGAGAATATTCACATTATTTGATAAATAGTTTGTGAACCAAAATTTTCACCCACCACAGTTACTAAACAACTCCACTGCAGAAAACTGTATACACATTCAATCGAGATGCATGCGCTTTCAAAGGAGAATATTGTCATAGTGCATAACATAGACCAAGTACAGCGCTTAATCCAATAGTACACAGCTTGTATACCTAGGTCTTTGAAATTATAGCTTATTTTCTTCATGTAAGTGGATTGTGTAAACGTGAAATAATTAGGGATTTTTTCTAGATTGAAAACAGCATTATCATCTCATTGTTCTACAGAAAATTTCATTATTCACATCATTATCCAAAGTTTAGGTTTTAGTAGCCGACTTGCTCAACTAGTTTGTGAGTGCTCAATAAGAGCTTCACGATCTCTTGCGAAGAAATGTAATTTTATTACGGATACACGAGAAATAATTTCACCACTAATATAACTTAGCTACTCGTACAATATTTAATAAACCCATATCATTTTTACAATCTATCTTTTGAGATGCACGTTGTTTAGAATGTAATACCAAAGATCATTTGTTCAGCAACATAAAAAAGGGCAAAACGCGACTATATTGATACAAACCATTCTGCATTAGCATTTCACAGACAAATTTGTAAAAAGAGTATATATGAACATGTCACAGGACCTGCCCCAAAAGAAATCTCCTGGCAGAGACCGATTTCTTATCGTCCTGTAGTCCTGAATCTGACTCATCATGAAACCACCCAACGGATTTTTGAGCTTCTTCGACAATTTTCGAAATCCCTGCGTGTAATAAAATGTGAAGAAGATGAAAATAATAATACGAATAAAGAAAGATAGTAAAAATTACACAGACAACCGACTGAAATAAATTTCTTTTCCCGCGTTTCAAGATCAATTTATCCGCATTACAATCAAACTAATCCAACACCAAAAATTCCAGTACCAAAATTACAATTGATCTCATGCCTTTAGGTCAAAAACACATCATGCCAACAACAAAAAATGACTAAAAAATATTCCGAAACGTCAAATCTTTGATTCAAGATTCAAAGCAACGTAATTCTAAGCACAAATTCAATTACGCATGTATTCGATACTCGAGAGAAAGAGAGAGCTTGTAAAACCTCCGGAAACAGTTTGCTTGTTGTGACGAATATCGTGAACGGTGGCTGATATTTTCCAGTACAGCGGCCGTCCAACGTAATACAGTGCCATCGCCGCCGCCGCCACCAGCAGCAGCCGGAATACGAGCTTCACCGATCGAGAAGCCATTGCTTCGGAACTTTCAAATTCCAATGCGCGTACGGAATCGTGTGACAGATCTTTTATGGAACAGTGAGCAATAAAAGGGAAAGAGAAAATGAGTAAATCGGGACTCCCGGAGGTTTATTAAAAACAAAGGAGCGGGATGTAATTTATTTTTTTATGCTTTATTAAACTTATTTAAAACTTAATTTTTTTAATTAGTATATTTAAATTTTCATTTTAATTTTATATATATTAAAATTAAATTAAATAAAAAACTTACACGATCCAACCTCAATCAACCCAATCAACTCAAGCCATCTCTCACTCCACTCTTTCTCAATCTTCTCAATTTCTTGTTAATGTTATTCTAAGATCCTTCTTCACATCACTTCAATTTTTTTCAAATTTGTTTGGTTTCTTGTTGTAGATTGTAACAATGAGTCTAGAACATATTGGTTTGCAAGAAATCCAACGAGAGAATCACGTATTGGTAATAATTCAACTTGTTATTTTGCATTTTACCACTAAATTTAGATTGGGTCGAGCTTGACTCATAAATTTGATCAGGGTGTTATAGATCTATTTGTTGATTTCTTGTTCGACATGTTCCCCATCATCGATTTGGACACACGCACACACACAGCGACCTAAATTGAATTTTGGGTCGCAACTTTACACCTTGGTCGTAAGCATGACCTAGGTGGGTCGAGCTCTTCACGCCTGGGTCGAGCCATGTGTGGGTCAAGGGCTTGATGTTTGGGTTGAGGAGCGAGGTTTGGGTCGAGTCTACTGTTACTCCACCCAAATCTCATGACTCGACCAAATTTTTTATTATATCACTTGTTAGGTGCAATAATTGTCCATGTTTGGTAGAACGATCAAACCGTGGTGTTTGAGCTGATGTTCGTTCTAAAAGATTTGAATTGCACCATTACCACCAGCTATAACTTTTGATAAAACGGCAAATGATCGGTCCTACAATTGGTATCAGAGCCAAGGTCACGGGTCCCTTCGATTCTCACTTATTTCAAGGAGTGCAATTATTGGGAGGGAGATTGTTCGGTGCAATAATTTTTCCTGCTTGTTAGAGCGATCGAACTGTGGTGCTTGAGATGTTGTTCGGTTTAAAAGATTTGAGTTGCACCATTACCACCATCTATAGTTTTTGGTAAAGCGACAAACACTCGCTCCTACAACACTATTTAATTTTAAATTTTGACAATTAATAACATTTTTGTTTTTTGCATATTTACTGTCCCGAAAATTTGAAGGTCCAAGTGAACCACATGCATGCAAGATTATCAAATTTCTTATGTATTTTAATTAAATTATTTTATTTGCATTTATTAAATGTGGTAGGCATGTTTGCATATTTAAAATATAGTTTTCAACTAGAATGCATAAAACTGGGTTTTAAAAATTATTCGAGATGCAATCGAGGAACGGAAACCGGTGGCCATATGAATGAAAATATTTATTAAATAATTATTTTTAATTGTTCAATGTGGGGTGTATTTGTAATTATACGCCGAGTCGTATGTTTAAACAGTATTCGATTTTCGACGAAAATATGAACTTTTCGATGACTCGGCTATTATTTTCACCACCTTTCCAAAACAAAATATTTTAAATAATTGCTATTGGGTTTAATGGGCCTAATATATCATGTTAATGGGCCCAAACTTGCATGCATGCTTAATTAAAAATAAAAAGCTCTAAACCCATAACCTAAACGCTTAAAACCCACACCCCTCCCCTCAAAAATTACAAGAACTCTTCCCCACCAGAAAAAACACACACACCACACGTAACTTTGAAGGGTAAGCCACGAAAGTTTTGAGGAAAATTTAGCAAGTCCTCTCCGTCGACGTCCCTCGAATCGCCACAACGTTTTCGTGCGTAATATATGCAAAAGCACGCCTTAATTCTCCTTTTTCTCATCTATCACACCATATTATGGTTTTGATGTATGTTTGCATGAACAAATAAGTTGCATTGCATTAATTTTCGTTTTATTTGCATGCCATGCCAAGAACTCAAGTTTTTATGGTTTAAAACTCTTGCTAGTGATGCATGAAGGGGCTGCCTTGATAGGGACACCAAAAGGGATAAAATTTAGAGGGTTTAATGGCCTAGAAAAGGTTGCACAAGGGTTGGACATGGAGGGTATTTAGGTTGCACAAAAATAAGAATCCTCGGAGGCAAGGACTCTTCTACTAGGAGTCTTCGAGGTTCACGGCTACTAGCTGCGGTTAGGGTGTGTCCAGTAGACTTAAGAGGGCTGCATGATGGTCCTAAGATGGCTGCACAAGGGTTGGCTCGAAGGGCATGGAGGATCGCACGAGTTGAGGGAGCCGCACACATGCTTAGTTGAAGGGTTGAGGGGCTGGGGATTCTAGTTCTTCTAGGCTCGGTCCAGTAGGGTCCTTAAGTTTCGGTCAGGGTCCTAGGAGGGTCAGCTAGGGTCTGGTTGGGTTGGTCAAGGGCTAGGGCCGAAGGGTGCAAGCTTAGTCAAGCTAGAGTTTCGGAATAAAAATGGAGAAAAATTCAGTAGCTTCCTAGGCTTGGTTTGGTTTGAATATGGTTTATTTAGGTGTCATTAAGCTTTGGTTCAAGTTTGGTTAAGTGTCGAGTGAATACGAATCAAAACCGGGATGTACGTCTAAGCTTTTAAAAAGATTTGGTAAATTAGTCGAGGGGCATAAGTTTACGTCTAAGGAATATTTATGGGAGTTTTTTAAGGTTATATGTTAAGTTTGAAATGATTTGGGACGTCGTTTCGAGGTCTAAGAATAAATACGAAAAATTATGCTTCTAGGGGTAAAATGGTCATTTTAGACCAAAAAAATGTTAGGCGTTCTGGCAGTGCCCTGAATGCTGTAAAATATGTTAATATATTTATTTTAAATGTTTATGGAAATATGATGAATGTTAACCCTAAAAGATATGTTGCATGCTTGGTTTAAAAGAAAAATGATTATTTTATGAATGAATTTTATAAAGTGATGAAAATATGAAATATTGAAGGAAGTGAAATAATTGTGACTAACACGATGTTACGATGATACGATAGTACGATGATATGTAAGGCCAAGGATCAGTTGACGGGTGAGAGTGTCGTTGATGTCCTCGCAGCCCAGTACTATGATTACACGTAGATGGATTCATCGATCTTCAGCTAATACGAAAGTCACAATTAACGATTTGAATTCAACGAAAAGAAAAATATATATGTATATGATGAAATAGAATATGTTTATGAATAAAGAAAAATATTTATGTTTATGCATGTTCATGAAATGTTATGTTAAGTAAAAATATTTTCATTATTGCATGTTGATGTATATGTAGTACTTGTTATCATGATTAAAGTTTATTAAGCCAATAGACTCACTAGGTGTGGACGATGCATGTGAGCATGATGTTAATAGAGGACTTGATGTGTAACGTCCCGAAAATCTGAAAGTCCAAGTGAACCACATGCATGCAAATTATTAAATTTCTTTGGTATTTTATTAAATTTTTTTAAAGCATAAAATGCATTGTTTATTTTATTAATTTGTGTTTAATTATTTTCATGCATTTTATGCGTAATTATTGCATGATAGGGATTTATTTCATGAATTTTATCAGTTCATGTATTAGGATTTCTAGGTGCATTTCACGCTCGAACGAGGAACGGAGACCGCAGAATTTTCAGTAAAATTATTTTTTATCACACGATTTATTTTATAAATTAATGCAAGGTGTTTTTAAGTCGATTTTTCAAAAATGGGATTTTATTGGATATTTTTACCCGTATGGTTTTATTTTTTTTAGGGTACGCAAATTTAATCGAACGAGTGGACGTTTCAGTTGGTATCAGAGCAAGGCTCCTGTATAGGGTTGTGTCGTCGCCAGCTACTGCCGCTCAGTCTTCAAGCCTCAAGTCTGTAAGTTGTATGATTTTACATGTTTTAAATGTCTTAATGCTATCACCTGGATGTTTACATGATATATGCTTACAATACATGTTTATCGGTCGCTATGTTTTGAGATTTAATGTTTTAAAAATTTTATGCATGTTATGACATGGAACAAGAAATTATATGATTTCCATGCATGCGGGCCTTGTGGCGGAATTGGACATGAATAAGATATTTGCTGCTGGGCATTAAGAAAGGATTAGAAATGATTTGACTATATTAATTTTTGGTTAGTAGTACTGATGTTTTACTTGTGGGTCATAAGTTAAACTTGACAATTATGAATGCCTTTGGGACTCGTAGATTTTCTAAGAAAATACCAAAGGTTCGTGGTTGCTAGTTTAGTTAATTTTGAAGATTTCATGTAAGGATTAATGATTCGAAGACTACGATGACCTTAGAGAGTATAAAGACGTAGAATTTATTTAGGATGCATGCTCTACCTAGTTAGATTTAAGGGTTGAATTGCAAGAATTGAGAATTTTAAGGACCTAATTGTAATAACTCCTAATTTGAGGACCTAAGTGCAAAACAAAATTCTAAGGGACTATTTGCGCATTTACCAAACTTTGGAATTAAATTTTGAGTTTCGAAAATTTTAAGGTTTAAGGAGGCTAAGTCAAAAATTTTAGGTGGACAAAAATGCAAATTTCGAAGAGTTGTAGGGCCAAAAATGTAATTTTTGAGAACTTTAAGGGCCACATTGCAAATTCTGGAATTTTTGAGGATTTAATTCGAACTTTAGAGGAACACTTGGGTTAAATTAGTAATTTTTCGATGTTATGAGAATTGATTTTGGGTTTAATAAGTTTAAAATTATTGAACTTTATGTTACGAAAAACATATAAAATGGAATTAGGAATGCTAACAACTTATTGGTAATTGTGGAATTTCGAGATTTAGGACAAATTGGTTAATGTTTGAGGAAATTAAGAATTTATATTGCAATTGATAAGAAACTTGGGGACTAGTTTAACAGTAAGTGAGAAGCAAATGGTTTAAATGACTGGAATTTTTGATGATTTAGATTTGAAAGGATATTTGGAACCTTGAGATATCTGAGTTATAATGTTATAAGAAATAGTAATCAAGGACATTGTAGGATAAATCAATCTTGGGATTGAAAAATGTAAGCGTTAGTGAAATAATGTTGTGTCAAATTAAGAATTTAAAGTGATGGCCATCTAAGGTAAAGTTGATCGGTTAGTTAAGTTATAAGAATAGACATTGAGTTAGCAAAATTTTGGGAACTTAAGTTTGATGTATCATAAGTTTAAATCATGATCTTAACAATTAAGATTATACCTTTGTTGGAATTAAATTTTTCTAGAAAGTTGGGTATGATTGATGGTTAGATCATTTGATAGACGCATGTAAGAGGTGAGGTAGACACCTTGTCTTGAGGGATTTTGAAAGTCATTAAAAAACTTGGGGCTAAGCGGATATGTGTGTTGAAATTATTTTATCCAAAGCTATTTGGATTGGGTAAGTTTGAATTTCAAATTTATGGGATATTTGTTCATAAGAAAATTTTGGGTGAAATAAAAACAGAAGGGAATTAGTGGAGTTCAACATAGGATACCAATGAACGAATGTTAAGATTTTTATCGCGTAAAAAATCTAAAATCGTGATATGGGGATTCTAGAACTCTATGAGTTATAAGTGAAGTTGATTTATTAAAATTATTCTAAGGCTACTATGGGATGAATTAATAAGTTTTATACGCTAGTATGTATTAAGCATTGAGGATACGTAAGAATGCAACATTCGTTTCAATGAGTAAAGTCCAAGGGCCTTAGGCCTCAACTATATTGTAATTTGGAAGGAAATAGTTCACTACAAAAAAAAGTGTTTCCAGAAGCGGTTTTTAAGGAGCACTTTTAAAACCACTCGTGCAAACTGAACAACAAAATCGGTTTTACTTAAACCGTTTCTATTTCCTTACTTTTAGGAGTGGTCGCATAACCGCTTTATTTGCGCAATTTTTAGTACCGATTTGTATCAACCGCTGCTATAAATTGCTCCTATTGATTTAGCTATTAGGACCATTCTGGAAACTACTCTAATTGAATATTTTTAACAGCGGTTTAGTACCGATTTGTATCAACCGTTGCTATAAATTGCTCCTATTGATTTAGGTATTAGTACCATTCTGGAAAGTACTCTAATTGAATATTTTTAACAGCGGTTTCACAAAACCGGTGTTGTGGACCCGCCCTTATAGCTCTGTTTTTTTAGGATTGATTTGAAAATTGCACCTATTAAATACATTTAGTATTGGTCGTATAAACCGTTTCTATACATTGCTCTTATTGATATAACTATTAAGAGCATTCCGAAAATTGCTCATATTGAAGACATGTAACAGCCGTTTTCACATAACATGTGTCATGGACCGCCCTTATAGATCTGTTTTTTAGGATTGAATTGAAAATTGCACCTATTAAATACATTTAGTATTGGTCGTATAAACCGTTTCTATACATTGCTCTTTTTGTTGGAACTTGCATGAATTTTTCTGTGAAGAAAAAGAGTGGGGATGACGGATAAAGGAACGAGCATATATCTCTAGCAAACATGAAGATATGAAAAAGTACATCATTTTTTGCCGCAGAAGAAACAATATTTAGGGCCACCAAGGCAGCAGGGGCAGCAGAAGCCCTAGACAGGTTAGGAGGTCCCAGCAGCAGAGACCTCCCCAGGCACCAGGGGCGCCTAAGCCAGATGACAGACAGTCATGCACGCAGTGCAACAAGTTCCACATCGACAAGTGTTTATGGGGGACCTACAGATGCTTCATTTTCGGGATGGAGGGTCACAAAGCATCAGACTGCCCTAAAAACACAGGCCCCACTACTGGGCGAGCTTATGTGATGCATGCCGAGGAGGCCGATGCAGAGCCAGATTCGACGCTGATTACTGGTAACCCTTATGTTTAAGCTTCTAATTTATCGCACGATTGCTTGGATTTTATGCTTTTTTGAGGATTAAATTATGAGATTGATAACTTAGAAGGAATTAGGACGCATGCTCTACTTAGTTGGGATTAAAAATGTAATTGTTTAATTGGAGAATTTTAGGACCCAATTGTAGTAACCAGTATTAAGGGGTGATTTTTGAATCTTCTGTAACTTGGGGAATTTGACATTTAGGTTTTTGAGAATTTCTCAATTTTTAGGTTAAATTTCCAAAAAAAAATTTATGGGGTCATGTTGCAAATTTCGAAAAGTTGAAGGACCAAAATGTAATTTTCGAGACTTTGAGAGCTAAACTGTAATTTCGAAAATTTTGTAGTCAAATTCACAATTTTGATGAGTACTTGGGATTAATCGTTGAATTTTTGAGGATTTTGGAATAATTTCCGATAAGAAATTTCTTAAACTTCAACACGATTAGATTTGATGGTATGTTTTGTCGCAGAGAGGATATATATTTCAGGTGTAGCCACGCATGCATTGCTAGATTCAGGGGCTACACATTCGTTTATATCCGAATTATTCGTCAAGCGACTAGGAATCGTACCAGTGGCGATGGATTCAGGGTTCAGAGTATCGATCCCATCCGGGGATCAGATTTTCACTTCTCAGATAGTGAAGAGATTGGAGTTTCGGTTACAGAAATATATGGTGCAGGCAGATTTAATAGTTTTATCGTTGCTGGAGTTCGACATTATTCTGGGTATGGATTGGCTTTCGTTGAATGGAGCTGTCATAGACTTTCGACAGAGGTCAGTGTCTGTCCGACCGCCCAGTGGTAAGCCGTTTATTTTTGAGGCAGCCAGAGACCAGCAGTTTCCACATGTCATTTCCTGCATGTGTGCGAGGAAGCTTATGAAGAGAGGCTGCCAGAAATTTTTGGCCAGCATCGTATCAGTGTCAGAGCCAGTCAGTCAGAGGCTCGAGGACGTGGATGTGGTCAGTGAGTTCTCCAGTATTTTCCCTGGTGATGTTTCAGGCATCCCACCAGACAGAGAGGTGGACTTCTGTATTGAGGTGATGGTAGGTACAGTGCCGATCTCTAAGGCACCTTATCTTCTAGCACCCGTAGAGATGAAAGAACTGAAATACTAGATTCAGGATTTGCTAGATAAGGGTTTCATTTGCCCTAGATTTTCTCCATGGGGCGCACCGGTACTGTTTGTCAAGAGGAAATATGGCAGCATGCGGCTTTGCATTGACTACCGAGAGCTGAACAGGGTCACAGTTAAGAACAAGTATCCATTGCCGAGGATCAAGGATTTGTTTGATCAGCTTCAGAGGGTATCGGTGTTCTCGAAGATAGGCCTCCGATACGGATACCATCAGCTGAAGGTGAGAGAGTTTGACGTGCATAAACAGCTTTTCGAACGCGTTTTGGGCACTATGAGTTTATGGTGATGCCCTTCGGTTTGACAAACGCGCCAAAGATCTTCATGGATCTCATGAATCGCGTGTTTCAGCCATACTTGAATCACTTCGTCATATTTTTCATTGACGATATCCTGATCAATTCAAAGAGCAGAGAGGAGCATAGCCAGCATCTGAGGACCGTACTGCATACATTACAGGACAAACAGTTGTATGCCAAGTTCAGTAAGTGAGAGTTTTGGCTTGACAGAGTGGCATTCTTGGGCCACATTGTATCTCGAGACGGTATTGAGGTCGACCTCAGTAAGGTCGAAGCAGTCAGAGATTGGCCAGTGCCTAAGAGCGTGATAGAGATCCGTAGCTTCTTGGGATTGGCTGGGTACTACAGGAAATTCATTCAGGGCTTCTCTTCTATCGCGGTGCCTATGACCGCCTTGAAGAAGAAGAATGCCAAGTTTTTATGGGGATTTGAGTGCCAGGAGAGCTTTGACAGGTTGAAGCTAGCATTGACCACAACACCAGTTCTAGCTATGCCATCAAAGCAGGGAGAGTTTGTGGTTTATACAGATGCTTCGAAGCTCGGTTTGGGCACGGTTCTGATGCAGCATGACAGGGTTATAGACTACGCGTTCAGACAGCTGAAGATTCATGAGAAGATTTATCCGACTCATGATCTCGAGCTAGCAGCCGTGGTGTTTGCTCTGAAGATTTGGAGACACTATCTATATGGAGAGAAGTGCATGCTTTTCACCGATCATGAGAGCCTGAAGTACTTCTTCACACAGAAAGAGTTGAACATGAGGCAGAGGAGATGGCTAGAGCTAGTGAATGATTATGACTGTGACATTAGCTACCATCCGGGTAAAGCTAATGTGGTTGCAGACGCTCTGAGCAGGAAGCACTATTGATTGCTCATTTGACGGTACAGAGACCGCTGCACGCGAAGATTCAGAGATGTGAGCTTGCAGTTTATGCCAGTGGCGATGCCCCAAATCTTGCTACTCTGGCAGTATAGCCGACATCGAGAGACAGAATTCAGGCAGGGCAAACTTCTGACGAGCAGTTGCAGAAGTGGAGAAGAGGGACGAGGCTAAGGGTCAGAGACTATATAGAGTTGTGGACGGCATAGTCAGATATAGGAACCGTCTATGGGTTCCTGACTGCGATTCCCTGAGAGCAGATATTTTGAGCGAGGCCCACAGCACTCCGTACTCCATCCATCCATGCAGTACGGAGATGTATAAAGACCTTCAGACTCCTTATTGGTGGTCGGGCATGAAGCGAGATATTTTGCGTTTCGTTTTCGAGTGTTTGACTTGTCAGCAGGTCAAGGCAGAGCATCAGAGACCTGCAGGGAAGCTGAGACCACTCCCTATTCTCAAGTGGAAATGGGAGAACATTACCATGGATTTTGTGACAGGGCTTCTGAGGACTACTGTAGGATATAATGTCATCTGAGTGATAGTTGATCGGCTCACTAAATCAGCTCATTTCCTACTGACCATTAAGACTTTCACCATGACTCAGTACATAGAGTTGTACATCAGAGAGATAGTCAGACTGCACGGGATTTCAGTGTCCATCGTGTCAGATAGGGATCCGAGGTCCACGTCTGTATTCTCGAAGAGTCTACATCAGGCGTTGGGTGCTAAGTTACTGTTCATTCTGTGTGTTTCTGGAGAGACGTCCTTATTTCAATATGATTCAAGTACTAAAATTCGACTACAAGAAAAGAAATATCAAAACTCTCCAAATGTAACATAAAATAAATATTCCCGTGTGATACCGCATATTAATACGCTGCAGTCTACACTTGCTTTTTTCTGTGCTTTTTTACTTCTTTGGGATTTGCGCTGTTTTGTCACCGACGGCCCCTACCATATTTTTTGGCATCTATGGCATCATTTTGAATCTTTGTTCAAATGATGTTGCCCATTGAAAGGGAGTTGTTCTTTTTTTTTTTTTTAGCTTAGGTAGATTATTTTATATCTCTCATACATTATTCTATAAATAGAATGATATATATTTGTCATAGAAGAGTTGCATCAACGACGATTTTGAGTATATGTGTGAATATATGACAATATTAGAGGGAAAGTCGGGATTGTGCTTACTAAGAATATGATGGTCATTTACTTGAAAAATGACGAAAGACTCGATGAAATTCAATATAAAACAAATTTTTAGAAATAAAAAAAATAATGTGTACCCTTTATTAGTGATGCTTTAGATGAATTATTTTCCCTATATTCAATGTTGACAATTCAAGCATAATTTGTATTCAAACTATTTTTCAAAGTTTGGTTCAAAGTGAGGCTACCAAACTTTGAAAATATATTCATCATTCACACTTCACCAAACCCAAAAATTTTCCTACAAATAACCATATAGTTGCATTCATCCATCTATCCAAAGACATGCAAAAACACAAGCAATTGAGTGTTGTATAACAGTCATTTAGATAGATTTTAGTATGCTCTGTGGTTGCGGCAATGTCCGATCTTCCACGTCAGAAAGAATTTTCTATGTGATTAGAGTTGTGTGAGTTCCACTTTGAAAGTGAGATTGAGTATATCATCCAAGAATAATTATTCTTGAATTTCTTAATGTCTCCTAAGTTGTTCTAAAGAGAGTTGTTGTTAACTCATATGGTTGTAGGAACGATTTGTACCCATTATTGATATAGTGAAGACTACTTTTGTTGGACTTCGGTCTCGTGATTTTTTCCTAATTTGGGTTTTCCACGTAAAAATCCTAATTATTATCATTATTGATATCGTGGAAATATTTTGATCTGATATTACCGCTAAAGGGAAAAGAATCAACTCTTCCGCTGTAAGAAAAGTTATTTAATTTGGCTATCTAAAACGTCCACTACTCTTTTTTCTTTAAAATATACTAGAATTTTTTTCTTTCCTACACTATTCGGCCGAACTACCATACACATACATATATATTTTTAAAATACATTTGCACCATTTAAAATAAATTCACAAACTATTATTTAAAAATACAAAAGAAAATAATTCAAAACATAAAATCGTCAATGGTTTACCAAACCTAAACTTCGCAAAATATCAAAATAAACTAACTCTAACATCCTCTCAAAAACTTCTCAAAAGCATCATAAAAGTCATAAAATCTTTAACATAAACTTAAATCATAAATTAAATTTAAATGCGAAAAACTAGCACTGGTCCTCAGGTTGTGTGCACCTTCAGTCCAGCAAGATCAACCATCAAGTCTCTCAACAACATCGATATCATGCTCACCTGCATCGATCACACCTAGTGAGTCTATTGACCCAGCAAACATTAACCATGATAACAAGTAATATATATACAATCACATGCAATAGTGAAAATACTTTTATATAAAATAATTTTTCATGATCATGCATAAACTTAAACATTTTTCCTCTCATCATATGCATTTCCTTTTTCATCATATACGTATACATTTTTCATTTTATTGAATTCGGATAGTTAATTGTGACTTTCGTATCATCTAAAGGTCGATGGATCCATCTACGTGTAAATACAGTGCTGGGCGGCGGGGATATTAGCGACACTCTCACACCTCAACTGAGCCTTGGCCTTACATATCATCATATCATATCGATGGAAATACGATCGTCGAGCTCCCTCTGGGGCCTTCTCCCGTAAACGGGCTCTCTCTGGGGCCTTTTCCCTCATGTTATCTCCAATCATATCATCGTATTAGTCACAATCACTTAACCTCCTCCAATGTTTCATATTTTCATCACTTATAAAAATTCATGCATATATATAAATCATTTTTCTTTTAAACCAAGCATGTAACACATCTTTTAGCATTAACGTTTCATCATAAAGTTTCATAAACATTTAAAATAAAATTTTTATCATATATTACAGCATTCAGGGCGTCTAACAATTTTTAGGTATAAAATGACCGTTTTACCCCTAGAAGCATAAATTTTCAAATTTATCCCAAGACCTCGAAATGACATCCCAAATCATTCTAAACTTAACATATAACCTTAAAACACTCCTATAAATATTCCTTAGACGTAAAATTATGCCCCTCGACTAATTTATCAAATCGTTTTTAAAGTTTAGACGTACATCCCGGTTTTGACAAGTATTAACTCGAAACTTAACCAAAACTTACCAAACTCGGAGCAAAGCTTAATAACACACAACCAAACCTTTTCCAACCCAAACTAACCCCATTAGAACCCTCGAACCAGCCTAGCTACCTACTGAAATTTTTGGTGTTCCTATTTTCTAAAACCCTAGTCTATATCATGCAAATTTTCGATCCTAGCTTTCAAGCAACTCGACCAGCCCCTATGAGCCCCTCCTAGGACCATGACTAAACCCCGATGAACCCTTTTGGACCCTACTGGACAGAGCTTAGAAGACCTAGAAGCCCCAGCCCTTCCATCCGTTAATTATGCATTCGCGCGGCTCCCTCAACTCGTGCGATCCTCCTTTCCATTCGAGCCAACCCTCGTGCAGCCATATTATGACCCTCATGCAGCCCTCTTAGAACTCCTAGTCATGCTCTAACAGTAGATAGAAACTGTAACCAACAAGGACTCCTAGCCGAATACCCCTTAGCCAGTAGGACTCTTATTTCGTGGAAGCTATGTACCCTCCATGTCCAGCCCTTGTGAAACCATTTCTAGCCTCCTAAAACCTCTGAAATTCATCCTTTTTTATTTCCCTAACATTGCAGCCCTTTTATGCACCATTAACAAGATTTTTGTATCATTAAAACATGAGTTTTGGCCATGGCATGTCAAAAAACGAAAATAAAATCTGTGTATCATGTTTTTTATGCAGGGATATAATTAAATACACATAATATGGTGTGAAAAATGTTTGGAAGAAAGTTAAGGCGTGCCTTTGCGTATATTACGTCCGAAAACAATTTGGTGATGCGAGGAACGTTGGCGGAGAGACAACCCTTACTGAATTCTCCTTCAACATTCACGTGAGGGCTAGTGTGTGGTGTGTGTGTGTTCTTGTAGAGGCAGATGAAAAAGTCCTTGTAAAATTTAGGGGAAGGGGCATGTGGTTATGTAGGTTAAGGGAGGGTTTTGGCTTTTAAATATCAATTAGAACACGAGATGTAAGCTTAGGCCCATTAACATAGTATATTAGGCCCATTAAGCCTAATAATTAATATTTAAAATATTTTGTTTAGGAAAGTTTGTGAAAATAATAGCCTAGTTATCGCAAAGTTCATATTTTCTTCGAAAATCGAATACCGTTTAAAAATAGGACTCGGTATATAAAATACATCATTTTCGAAAATTTCATTTAAAATACACCACACATTTAAACAATTAAAAATAATTGTTTAATAAAAATATTTTCTCCTAAATGGTCCCCGGTCTCCGTTCTTCGATCGCGTCTCGAATAACCTTTAAAACACAATTTTATGCATTCTAGTAGAAAACCATATTTTAAACATGTAAACACGTCTATCATATTATCTAAATGCAATTAAAATAAATTAATTAAGATACATAAGAAATTTGATAACTTACATGCATGTGGTTCACGTAGATCTTCAAATTTTCGGGACGTTACACTATCTATCCCAACAAGGAATATCAGAGCCATATTAGGATACATGGAAGAATCCATTGCGCAGGGATGTTTAAACTCAATGCAAATATGACAGAGCATCTGAATTCTTACCAGGGTCTAATCAACCAATCTATCACCATGAAGATTACCCTGGATGACGAAGTTACGACACTATTATTACTGAGCTCCTTGCCAGATAGTTGGGATACTCTTGTGGTGTCGCTCAATAATTCTGCTCCTGATGGAAAACTGACATTACAAACAGTCAAAGATTGTCTTCTAAATGAAGTGTCCAGAAGAAAGGAGCAAGAAGCCAACTCTTAAACAAAGGCATTAGTTACAGAAATCGTTGATAATCGAGGAAGAAATTACACTAGAGGACCTCAGAAAGGAAGAGACAAATCCAGAGGAAAGAACAAGACCAGAAAACAATTCAAATGCCATTATTGTTGTTGGAACTTCTCAGTTCGCAATCTTAATTTTGATGTTAACAAAACTTATCATCTTATTTCTAACAATTTACCTTAGTGCGCAGACAGCTAAAACTGAACTAATCAGTTCACGAAATCATAACTGAAGCTATCGAAGATATCAACTGATTAAACCAACTTATCGCCAACACCAAATCAGTCCAACTGGTTCTTCTATCAAGTAGCTCAGTTAAATTGTCCAGTTGATAAGTAATTCAGCAGGAAGATCTCAAAAGCCTGGTCAGCTGATGTTGTATCCAACTGACGAAGAGCTCAACTGACCAGTTCAAACTGAACAAAGGTGAAATCAGTTCAACTGACGAGTCAACTAATTTCACTAAGCCCAACTGAAGATCAGTCAAGCTGACCAAACTGAAGCATCAGTTAAAAACCTTTCAGTGCAGATTAAGACAAGCTTACAGTAAATGGATTTCAGCTGTGCGTAAAGGTACAACCTCTTGTCCAGTCAAAGGACAATAATGGCCGTTGCATCAGAGCATTTGAAGACAAAACGCTTCAGAAGGACAGAAGAAAAGACGAGACACAAAGACCAAGAAGCCGATTCAAAATGCAACGGATACAATAAATGAGTCTCACTGTACGATCAGTTATTCCCGCCTATATAAAGAGGAGATCAATGAAGACTCAATATATAACAAAACAAGAACCAAAAACAAGAAGAGAGTGAGAAAAAGAAAAACAAAGAAGGGCACGCTCAGTTGCAAATCAGCTTACAGAAGCATTCAAGCCCGGAAGGAACTCGTTATCATTGTATCTGCTTAGTATAGAAGCCATTGTCCCTCAGTATGTGAGAACACTTTTGTTCAGTTCTCACATACACACTCACTCTCAAAACCACTCAAAAACAGTCTTGCACAAAGACGTTAAACTTGTGTATGTAGTCTTTGACACATAAACGTTAAAGAAGTGTTGGTTGCAAGGTGCTGCCTTCAGTCGTAGCTAGGAGTTCAGTTTAGGTAGTAGTGTAAGTCCTAGCTGAGTGAGTTTGTACAAGTAGTTGTCTAAATCAAAGTCTTCTAGTGGATCCTATCCGTGGAGATAGAAGGGGTGACGTAAGAGCAGTTGAAGTCTCCGAACATCCATAAACATATATTTTGTATTTAACTGATTAACTATTGTTTTCAAACTGTTTTGATCAGTTTGAGTATTCGTCAGTTCAGTTGTTACCGTAACTGAACTGAAGAATGCAAAAACTAATATGTCTTATTTCAGTTAGTCAGTTTACATAAGTTAGAATATTTTCTAAATATATCAGTATTCTTCACGAAGGATTACTTCGAGTTTTTTCCACTTGGTTTTAAAACCAAACTCGATTTAATTAATCAGTGTTAATATTCTTAGAACACGAGCTATTGTAGCTCATTGGAAACTGTTGTGTACGAAATGCCTTCGAAGGCACTAGCACACACGATCCTTCAGTTGGTATCAGAGCGGGTTGTTCTAAGTAGAACATTTAAAGAAAACTGTGTTTTAAAATGTATTACTTTAAAATAGTGTTAAAAGCTATTTAAAAGTATTTTAAATTATTTTCAAAACTATTTGAAAATATTTATATGTCTATCTTTAGTAAAGAGTTGAGAGGATTGGTCCTGCAATTTTCGTTATGACCACTTCTCCAATTTCTTAACTTTGGAGTTTTTAATCAGGCTGTAGGGGACTGAGGAACATATGCAAAGATGCACAGCCAAATTGCTCACTGAACAAGAAATCAGTTGCAAACCTACCAAGTCAATTGTTCTTCAGACGAAACTCATCTATGTTGGGATGTTGGTTTATTTAATCACCAACTGAACTCCACGTGAGCCTAGTCAGAGTCTGCTCGACCAGTTGGGTGAGCACAGAGGACAAGTCCAAAGCAGTTTAACTCATTTCTCTAGCAAATGGAACTCACAACTGATGCAGCAGTTCAAGCTATCAAGACAACTAGCTGATGGTATATCCAGTTCTGTCACAGAAACCGACTGATATCGATGCTGTTTAAAATATGCTATTGTGATAGCAATTTTTCCTTTTTCAACTGATGTATACACTCAAATGTAAATTCTTGAAAATTTAAATAAAACATCATTCTTATTCAGTTGTGTTCCGTTGGGATTGAATAGATATTTCAGTTATCTTGCTTACGATGCTTGAATGATTAATTGACTAAGTTAAATATTTCTCAAATACGGGTTTTATTCAGTTTCTGAGCGGGAGCTTTCCTTTGTAAGAAAATTTAGCTTAAAATCTAGTTACTCTCTCAGTCAACTGAAAAGTTCTGTTTTAAATTTTTCTTTAGTAATTCAGTTTTTGAGGGGGAGCCTTTAACAGAGTTCGAATGTACTAACCCTTAAACTGAATATATTGCGCTTTAATTGCTTAAGTTTCGTGACCATAAAAAAAGGGGAGATTGTTGGAACTTCTCAGTTCGCAATCTTAATTTTGATGTTAACAAAACTTATCATCTTATTTCTAACAATTTACCTTAGTGTGCAGACAGCTAGAACTGAACTAATCAATTCACGAAATTATAACTGAAGCTATCGAAGACATCAACTGATTAAACCAACTTACCGCCGAGACCAAATCAGTCCAACTGGTTCTTCTATCAAGCAGCTCAGTTAAATTGTCCAGTTGATAAGTAATTCAGCAGGAAGATCTCAAAAGCCTGGCCAGCTGATGTTGTATCCAACTGACGAAGAGCTCAACTGACCTGTTCAAACAGAACAAAGGTGAAATCAGTTCAACTGGCGAGTCAACTAATTTCACTAAGCCCAACTGAAGATCAGTCAAGCTGACCAAACTGATGCATCAGTTAAAAACCTTTCAGTGCAGATTAAGACAAGCTTACAGTAATGGATTCCAGCTGTGCATAAAGGTACAACCCCTAGTCCAGTCAAAGGACAATAATGGTCATTGCATCAGAGCATTAGAAGACAAAACGCTTCAGAAGGACAGACGAAAAGGCGAGACACAAAGTCCAAGAAGCCGATTCAAAATGCAACAGATGCAATAAATGAGTCTCACTGTACGATCAATTATTCCCGCCTATATAAAGAGGAGATCAATGAAGACTCAACATATAGCAAAACAAGAACCAAAAACAAGAAGAGAGTGAGAAAAAGAAAAACAGAGAAGGGCACACTCAGCTGCAAATCAGCTTATAGAAGCATTCAAGCCCGGAGGGAACTCGTTATCATTGTATCTGATTAGTATAGAAGCTATTATCCCTCAGTATGTGAGAACACTTTTGTTCAGTTCTCACATACACACTCACTCTCAAAACCACTCAAAAACAGTCTTGCACAAAGACGTTAAACTTGTGTATGTAGTCTTTGACACATAGACGTTAAAAAAATATTGGCTGGAAGGTGCTGTCTTCAGTCGTAGCTAGGAGTTCAGTTTAGGCAGTAGTGTAAGGCCTAGCTGAGTCGGTTTGTACAAGTAGTTGTATAAATCAAAGTCTTCTACTGGATCCTATCCGTGGAGATAGAAGGGGTGACGTAGGAGCAATTGAAGTCTCCGAACATCCATAAACATATCTTGTGTATTTAACTGATTAACTATTGTTTTCGAACTGTTTTGATCAGTTGGAGTATTCGTCAGTTCAGTTAGTTGTCACCGTAACTGAACTGAAGAATGCAAAAACTAATCTCTCTTATTTCAGTTAGTCAGTTTACATAAGTTAAAATATTTTCTCAATATATCAGTATTCTTCACGAATGATTACTTCGAGTTTCTTCCGCTTGGTTTTAAAACCAAACTCGATTTAATTCATCGGTGTTAATATTCTTAGAACACGAGCTATTGAAGCTCATTGAAAACTGTTGTGTACGAAATTCCTTCGAAGGCACTAGAACACACGATCCTTCAATTATGTAGGTCCAAACCACTATGAAAGAGAATGCAAAAAAAGAAAGATCAAAGAAATGGGACAAAGTCGGAAGAGAAAGACATGGCTGCAGTACATCTGATGGAGATATTATCATCCTTGGTGATGATGCATGTGTCAGTATATCATACCAGCAAACTGATTGGATTATTGAGTCGGGAGCTTCATATCATATTACTCCAAACAGAGATATATTTGCGTCCTACTCAAGTGGAAACTTTGGCAAAGTTAGAATGGCCAATCAAGGTTTGACTGAGGTCGTTGGTATAGGGAGCATTGTCTTGAAGACAGATACAAGGAGTCATCTCATTCTCAGAGATGTTCGACATGTTCCAGATATTCGATTTAACATCATCTATATAGGCAAGCTTGATGATGATGGTTGTTCAAGTAACTTCGGTGAAGGAAAATGGAAACTCACCAAAGGATCTCTTATTATTGATAGAGGTATGAAGCAAAATCCTCTTTACTTCATGCAAGCAAAAATATCCAATGGAGAGGTTCATGCATCTACAAAAACCTCATCCATTGAGTTGTGGCACAAGAAACTTGGACATATTAGCCAAAATGGAATGGAAACATTGGCTAAGAGAAAACTCCTTCCGGAAGTATCTGGTATGCATTTGGAAACCTGTTTTGATTGTTTGGCCGGAAAACAACACAGAGTTGCATTTCAAAGTTTTCTTTATCCAGAAAAACTCAACGCTTGGAGTTAGTACACACAGATTTGTGTTACATGAAATACAGAACTCTCGGTGGTGCGTTATATTTGTGATCTTTGTTGTGATTTCTCACGAAAGGTCTGGTGCTTTTCGCTGAAATATAAAGATCATGTCCTTGATGTCTTTAAGAATTTTACCGCAAAATTTGAAAGAGAAACAGGAAAGAAACTGAAGTGTATTCGTTCCAACAATGATGGTGAATACAGAGGTCCATTTGAGCAATACTGTATAACTCATGGTATCAGGCTTGAGAAAAGTGTTTCAAAAATCCCACAGCACAATGGTCTAGCTGAAAGAATGAACAAGACAATTTGTTAGAGGATAAAGTGCATGTTATCACACTCCAAATTGCCCAATTCTTTTTGGGGCGAAGCTATGAGAACTGCAATTGATTCGATCAATCTTTCTCCATCAACTTCGTTAGATGGTGATGTTCCTAACAAAGTCTGGACAGGGAAAGATGTCTCATACAAACACTGAATGTTTGGTTGCAAAGCTTTGTTCATATAACAAAAATGAAAGATCCAAGCTTGACGACAAATTTAAAAAGTGCACATTTTTGGGTTATGGCCATGAAGAGTTCGGATACAGATTATGGGATCCATTGAATCAAAAGATTGTTAGAAGCCAAGATATTGTATTCCTCAAAGATGAAATTGGTTCTGATGTGGAATACAACAAACGATCACAATCATCCAATTCAAAAACTCCTGTAAATTTAGATTTCAGGATCACGGGGCAGAAACACAAACTGAGCATGACTATTCAGTTGAGCCAATAGATGCTCAAGACAACTCTTCAACTCCACCTTCAGAAACAGTTATCAGAAGGTCCACCAAAAAAAGAATACCTTATACGAGATACAACCCACATGAGTATGTGTTTATCACTGATGGCGGAGAAGCAGAGAGTTTCAAAGAAGCTGTATCAAGTACACAAAAATATAAGTAGATCGAAACGATGAAAGAAGAGATGCAATCGCTTCATGAAAATCACACCTACAACTTAGTAAAACTATAAAAAAGTAAGAAAGCACTCAAAAATAAATGGGTTTACAGGTTGAAGACTAAAGAAAATAAATCACGGCTAAGGTACAAAGCGAGGCTAGTTGTGAAGGGTTTCAGCCAGAAGAAAGGTGTTGATTTTGATGAAATTTTCTCACCAGTGGTGAAGATGTCCTCTATCAGAGTTGTTCTGGGACTTGCAGCTAGTATGGATATGGAAATAGAACAACTCGATGTTAAGACTGCATTTCTTCATGGTTATCTACATGAAGAAATATACATGGAGCAACCGGAAGGATTCATAGTTAAAGGCAAAGAAGATATGGTGTGTCGATTAAACAAAAGTTTATACGTGTTGAAACAAGCTCCAAGACAGTGGTACAAGAAGTTTGATACATTCATGATGAATCATGGGTACAACAGAACCAGTTCTGATCATTGTGTATTTGTTAAGAAATATGATCAGAATGATATCATCATGATATTGTTGTATGTTGATGATATGTTGATCATTGGTCATGATTCAAGCAAGATAGAAAAGCTTAAGGGGGAGCTTAACAAGTAATTTGCAATGAAAGACTTAGGATCAGCAAAACAGATTCTTAGAATAAAGATCTCGAGGGATAAGGCCAATAAGAAACTATGGTTATCTCAAGAACAATACATTGAGAAAGTTCTTGAAAGATTCAAAATGGATGAAGCAAAGGCTGTTACTCCACTTGCATGTCATTTCAAACTAAGTTCCATTCAATGTCCCACAAGTGAGGAAGAAAAGAAATAAATGGAAAGGGTTCTTTATGCTTCAGCAGTCGGCAGTTTGATGTATGCGATGGTATGTTCAAGACCTTACATTGCTCACGCATTTGGCATGGTAAGTCGATTTCTCTCGAATCCTGGCAAAGATAATTGGTCAGCAGTGAAATGGATATTCCGATATCTGAGAGGTACGTCTAGGCTTTCTTTGAGATTCGAAACTAGTCAAACTATGTTAGAAGGTTATGCTGATGCAGATATGGCAGGTGATATTGATTCTAGAAAGTCCACATCCGGATACTTGATGACCTTTGCAGGGGAACAGTCTCATGGCAATCAAAACTTCAAAAGTGCGTGGCATTGTCTACAACAAAAGCCGAGTACCTAGCCACAACTGAAGCATGTAAAAAAATACTATGGTTGACAAAGTTTCTACAAGAGTTAGGCTTGAGACAAGAAAAATTTACGCTCTACTATGATAGTCAGAGTGCAATTCATCTGAGTAAGAACTCTAGTTTACACTTAAGGTCAAAGCATATTTTTGTTAGGTATCATTGGATCCGAGATGCGTTGAACGAGAAATTGTTACATCTTGAGAAGCTACGTACCGATGATAATGGTTATGATATGTTTACACTAATATTGCACAAGTAAATAAGTCCATCTTGGTGGATGACCTATAGTCCATCCGGTACTCATATCCAAAATTTGAGACGAATCTCAATTATAACAAAACTCCTCCCCCATCCCCATCTAAAGAAGGAAAAAAACGATTGAACCAACAAGCATCACTTACTTTCTATGTATAGAACTTTGTATAAACACAACTACCCAATAAAAAAAAGTTCACGTGACATCCATGGAGATATGAAGAAATCTCATCTTTTACATATTCCACTACATAAAGCAATAATGTTGTAGCATTAAACCCATCATGGTAATATTTTTCCAATTCTGAAAGTCAGTTTGGTTATAAAATAAAAAGATATTCAGGAAAGTCAAAAACCCAATTAACCAGAAGATCCTATCATAGTCAGTCCAGTTTGCCATGGACCCACTCATAAGCAATAAGAGGAAAGTGGTAAAAAAATTCCAGGCATTTCAAGTAGTGGCTTCAATAGGAGAATTTTGAAAGAACTTTAAGCATAATTAGGTACCTAAAAGCACTTCAGAGGTCCACAGCTCCCAATGTACAATTATATCTTTGATGAAATCTTCTTTTCCCTTCAATTTCTGAAGATTATTTCATCGAGGGAGGGGAAGCAATGATGATTGAGGGAAGAGGGAAAAAACAAAGACAAATGAAACTGATCGAATTTGATTGCGGAAAGTAAGGCGAGAGTTTAGAAAGGTGAGTGCAAACAACAGAGCTTCTAACACGACTATATTTCAAGAAATGAGATATCCTAACAGCTTAAAAGGGAGTGTCCATGTGTCCCACGAGATATCCTAACAAGATACCACATAGCATAGGTACCTGGCTAGTATCCCTTAGTGAGCAACCAATTTGAGAATCTAACATCACCTGGTGAAAAAAACAGAGCATGAACAAGGCATATAGGAAACAAGCAGTAAGTAAGATGATAAATGGGAATAACAACTTCTGGCCCATCAAATTGCCAATGAAGGAATGAGATTCACAGAAAAATGTAATCGTAACTGCACAATACTTATTCAGTTCTTTCATAGTCAAAGATTAAATAGATAGAGTTGGACCGGTGGGGATTAAAAAATGAAGCGCAAGACATTATATTATGCCTGCTTGTTAGTAGTGGATTAAGCGTTGGCACACTAAGCAAGGCACAGAATGCAGTGCTATACTTCTAATGATCTTATGGCTGCGTATATTACTTAAGGTGTTATATCTGAAACTCCATTTATACCTTATGCATTCCAAACCAGCTTTTAAAGGAATGCAAAGAAGTACACGTTTGAACCTTGGAGCACAGAAACCAATAATCTATCTAAGTACTTTATCTACAAAATTTCATTAAGTAAATGATAAAAAAGAGTGTTGCAACTACTAATTCTCACATGAAAAATAAAAATAACTCAACCCCTCAAATTTGAACAAGTTCTGATTTGGGGTTTACCAGTTATCATAAAAGAAAATTCAAGAATGCATAAAGTAACTGGAACATTAGTCGATAAATTGTTGGACTCCAGGCTCCACTGAAATTCTATCTTTCACTTTTTCTCGGGCCAGGCCTTTCAGAGAATATTCACATTATTTGATAAATAGTTTGTGAACCAAAATTTTCACCCACCACAGTTACTAAACAACTCCACTGCAGAAAACTGTATACACATTCAATCGAGATGCATGCGCTTTCAAAGGAGAATATTGTCATAGTGCATAACATAGACCAAGTACAGCGCTTAATCCAATAGTACACAGCTTGTATACCTAGGTCTTTGAAATTATAGCTTATTTTCTTCATGTAAGTGGATTGTGTAAACGTGAAATAATTAGGGATTTTTTCTAGATTGAAAACAGCATTATCATCTCATTGTTCTACAGAAAATTTCATTATTCACATCATTATCCAAAGTTTAGGTTTTAGTAGCCGACTTGCTCAACTAGTTTGTGAGTGCTCAATAAGAGCTTCACGATCTCTTGCGAAGAAATGTAATTTTATTACGGATACACGAGAAATAATTTCACCACTAATATAACTTAGCTACTCGTACAATATTTAATAAACCCATATCATTTTTACAATCTATCTTTTGAGATGCACGTTGTTTAGAATGTAATACCAAAGATCATTTGTTCAGCAACATAAAAAAGGGCAAAACGCGACTATATTGATACAAACCATTCTGCATTAGCATTTCACAGACAAATTTGTAAAAAGAGTATATATGAACATGTCACAGGACCTGCCCCAAAAGAAATCTCCTGGCAGAGACCGATTTCTTATCGTCCTGTAGTCCTGAATCTGACTCATCATGAAACCACCCAACGGATTTTTGAGCTTCTTCGACAATTTTCGAAATCCCTGCGTGTAATAAAATGTGAAGAAGATGAAAATAATAATACGAATAAAGAAAGATAGTAAAAATTACACAGACAACCGACTGAAATAAATTTCTTTTCCCGCGTTTCAAGATCAATTTATCCGCATTACAATCAAACTAATCCAACACCAAAAATTCCAGTACCAAAATTACAATTGATCTCATGCCTTTAGGTCAAAAACACATCATGCCAACAACAAAAAATGACTAAAAAATATTCCGAAACGTCAAATCTTTGATTCAAGATTCAAAGCAACGTAATTCTAAGCACAAATTCAATTACGCATGTATTCGATACTCGAGAGAAAGAGAGAGCTTGTAAAACCTCCAGAAACAGTTTGCTTGTTGTGACGAATATCGTGAACGGTGGCTGATATTTTCCAGTACAGCGGCCGTCCAACGTAATACAGTGCCATCGCCGCCGCCGCCACCAGCAGCAGCCGGAATACGAGCTTCACCGATCGAGAAGCCATTGCTTCGGAACTTTCAAATTCCAATGCGCGTACGGAATCGTGTGACAGATCTTTTATGGAACAGTGAGCAATAAAAGGGAAAGAGAAAATGAGTAAATCGGGACTCCCGGAGGTTTATTAAAAACAAAGGAGCGGGATGTAATTTATTTTTTTATGCTTTATTAAACTTATTTAAAACTTAATTTTTTTAATTAGTATATTTAAATTTTCATTTTAATTTTATATATGTTAAAATTAAATTAAATAAAAAACTTACACGATCCAACCTCAATCAACCCAATCAACTCAAGCCATCTCTCACTCCACTCTTTCTCAATCTTCTCAATTTCTTGTTAATGTTATTCTAAGATCCTTCTTCACATCACTTCAATTTTTTTCAAATTTGTTTGGTTTCTTGTTGTAGATTGTAACAATGAGTCTAGAACATATTGGTTTGCAAGAAATCCAATGAGAGAATCACGTATTGGTAAGAATTCAACTTGTTATTTTGCATTTTACCACTAAATTTAGATTGGGTCGAGCTTGACTCATAAATTTGATCAGGGTGTTATAGATCTATTTGTTGATTTCTTGTTCGACCTGTTCCCCATCATCGATTTGGACACACGCACACACACAGCGACCTAAATTGAATTTTGGGTCGCAACTTTACACCTTGGTCGTAAGCATGACCTAGGTGGGTCGAGCTCTTCACGCCTGGGTCGAGCCATGTGTGGGTCAAGGGCTTGATGTTTGGGTTGAGGAGGGAGGTTTGGGTCGAGTCTACTGTTACTCCACCCAAATCTCATGACTCGACCAAATTTTTTATTATATCACTTGTTAGGTGCAATAATTGTTCATGTTTGGTAGAACGATCAAACTGTGGTGTTTGAGCTGATGTTCGTTCTAAAAAATTTGAATTGCACCATTACCACCAGCTATAACTTTTGATAAAGCGACAAATGATCGGTCCTACAATTGGTATCAGAGCCAAGGTCACGGGTCCCTTCGATTCTCACTTATTTCAAGGAGTGCAATTATTGGGAGGGAGATTGTTCGGTGCAATAATTTTTCCTGCTTGTTAGAGCGATCGAACTGTGGTGCTTGAGATGTTGTTCGGTTTAAAAGATTTGAGTTGCACCATTACCACCATCTATAGTTTTTGGTAAAGCGACAAACACTCGCTCCTACAACACTATTTAATTTTAAATTTTGACAATTAATAACATTTTTGTTTTTTGCATATTTACTGTCCCGAAAATTTGAAGGTCCAAGTGAACCACATGCATGCAAGATTATCAAATTTCTTATGTATTTTAATTAAATTATTTTATTTACATTTATTAAATGTGGTAGGCATGTTTGCATATTTAAAATATAGTTTTCAACTAGAATGCATAAAACTGGGTTTTAAAAATTATTCGAGATGCAATCGAGGAACGGAAACCGGTGGCCATATGAATGAAAATATTTATTAAATAATTATTTTTAATTGTTCAATGTGGGGTGTATTTGTAATTATACGCCGAGTCGTATGTTTAAACAGTACTCGATTTTCGACGAAAATATGAACTTTTCGATGACTCGGCTATTATTTTCACCACCTTTCCAAAACAAAATATTTTAAATAATTGCTATTGGATTTAATGAGCCTAATATATCATGTTAATGGGCCCAAACTTGCATGCATGCTTAATTAAAAATAAAAAGCTCTAAACCCATAACCTAAACGCTTAAAACCCACACCCCTCCCCTCAAAAATTACAAGAACTCTTCCCCACCAGAAAAAACACACACACCACACGTAACTTTGAAGGGTAAGCCACGAAAGTTTTGAGGAAAATTTAGCAAGTCCTCTCCGTCGACGTCCCTCGAATCGCCACAACGTTTTCGTGCGTAATATATGCAAAAGCACGCCTTAATTCTCTTTTTTCTCATCTATCACACCATATTATGGTTTTGATGTATGTTTGCATGAACAAATAAGTTGCATTGCATTAATTTTCGTTTTATTTGCATGCCATGCCAAGAACTCAAGTTTTTATGGTTTAAAACTCTTGCTAGTGATGCATGAAGGGGCTGCCTTGATAGGGACACCAAAAGGGATAAAATTTAGGGGGTTTAATGGCCTAGAAAAGGTTGCACAAGGGCTGGACATGGAGGGTATTTAGGTTGCACAAAAATAAGAATCCTCGGAGGCTAGGACTCTTCTACTAGGAGTCTTCGAGGTTCACGGCTACTAGCTGCGGTTAGGGTGTGTCCAGTAGACTTAAGAGGGCTGCATGATGGTCCTAAGATGGCTGCACAAGGGTTGGCTCGAAGGGCATGGAGGATCGCACGAGTTGAGGGAGCCGCACACATGCTTAGTTGAAGGGTTGAGGGGCTGGGGATTCTAGTTCTTCTAGGCTCGGTCCAGTAGGGTCCTTAAGTTTCGGTCAGGGTCCTAGGAGGGTCAGCTAGGGTCTGGTTGGGTTGGTCAAGGGCTAGGGCCGAAGGGTGCAAGCTTAGTCAAGCTAGAGTTTCGGAATAAAAATGCAGAAAAATTCAGTAGCTTCCTAGGCTTGGTTTGGTTTGAATATGGTTTATTTAGGTGTCATTAAGCTTTGGTTCAAGTTTGGTTAAGTGTCGAGTGAATACGAATCAAAACCGGGATGTACGTCTAAGCTTTTAAAAAGATTTGGTAAATTAGTCGAGGGGCATAAGTTTACGTCTAAGGAATATTTATGGGAGTTTTTTAAGGTTATATGTTAAGTTTGAAATGATTTGGGACGTCGTTTCGAGGTCTAAGAATAAATACGAAAAATTATGCTTCTAGGGGTAAAATGGTCATTTTAGACCAAAAAAATGTTAGGCGTTCTGGCAGTGCCCTGAATGCTGTAAAATATGTTAATATATTTATTTTAAATGTTTATGGAAATATGATGAATGTTAACCCTAAAAGATATGTTGCATGCTTGGTTTAAAAGAAAAATGATTATTTTATGAATGAATTTTATAAAGTGATGAAAATATGAAATATTGAAGGAAGTGAAATAATTGTGACTAACACGATGTTACGATGATACGATAATACGATGATATGTAAGGCCAAGGATCAGTTGACGGGTGAGAGTGTCGTTGATGTCCTCGCAGCCCAGTACTATGATTACACGTAGATGGATTCATCGATCTTCAGCTAATACGAAAGCCACAATTAACGATTTGAATTCAACGAAAAGAAAAATATATATGTATATGATGAAATAGAATATGTTTATGAATAAAGAAAAATGTTTATGTTTATGCATGTTCATGAAATGTTATGTTAAGTAAAAATATTTTCATTATTGCATGTTGATGTATATGTAGTACTTGTTATCATGATTAAAGTTTATTAAGCCAATAGACTCACTAGGTGTGGACGATGCATGTGAGCATGATGTTAATAGAGGACTTGATGTGTAACGTCCCGAAAATCTGAAAGTCCAAGTGAACCACATGCATGCAAATTATTAAATTTCTTTGGTATTTTATTAAATTTTTTTAAAGCATAAAATGCATTGTATATTTTATTAATTTGTGTTTAATTATTTTCATGCATTTTATGCGTAATTATTGCATGATAGGGATTTATTTCATGAATTTTATCAGTTCATGTATTAGGATTTCTAGGTGCATTTCACGCTCGAACGAGGAACGGAGACCGCAGAATTTTCAGTAAAATTATTTTTTATCACACGATTTATTTTATAAATTAATGCAAGGTGTTTTTAAGTCGATTTTTCAAAAATGAGATTTTATTGGATATTTTTACCCGTATGGTTTTATTTTTTTTACGGTACGCAAATTTAATCGAACGAGTGGACGTTTCAGTTGGTATCAGAGCAAGGCTCCTGTATAGGGTTGTGCCGTCGCCAGCTACTGCCGCTCAGTCTTCAAGCCTCAAGTCTGTAAGTTGTATGATTTTACATGTTTTAAATGTCTTAATGCTATCACCTGGATGTTTACATGATATATGCTTACAATACATGTTTATCGGTCGCTATGTTTTGAGATTTAATGTTTTAAAAATTTTATGCATGTTATGACATGGAACAAGAAATTATATGATTTCCATGCATGCGGGCCTTGTGGCGGAATTGGACATGAATAAGATATTTGCTGCTGGGCATTAAGAAAGGATTGAAAATGATTTGACTATATTAATTTTTGGTTAGTAGTACTGATATTTTACTTGTGGGTCATAAGTTAAACTTGACAATTATGAATGCCTTTGGGACTCGTAGATTTTCTAAGAAAATACCAAAGGTTCGTGGTTGCTAGTTTAGTTAATTTTGAAGATTTCATGTAAGGATTAATGATTCGAAGACTACGATGACCTTAGAGAGTATAAAGACGTAGAATTTATTTAGGATGCATGTTCTACCTAGTTAGATTTAAGGGTTGAATTGCAAGAATTGAGAATTTTAAGGACCTAATTGTAATAACTCCTAATTTGAGGACCTAAGTGCAAAACAAAATTCTAAGGGACTATTTGCGCATTTACCAAACTTTGGGATTAAATTTTGAGTTTCGAAAATTTTAAGGTTTAAGGAGGCTAAGTCAAAAATTTTAGGTGGACAAAAATGCAAATTTCGAAGAGTTGAAGGGCCAAAAATGTAATTTTTGAGAACTTTAAGGGCCACATTGCAAATTCTGGAATTTTTGAGGATTTAATTCGAACTTTAGAGGAACACTTGGGTTAAATTAGTAATTTTTCGATGTTATGAGAATTGATTTTGGGTTTAATAAGTTTAAAATTATTGAACTTTATGTTACGAAAAACATATAAAATGGAATTAGGAATGCTAACAACTTATTGGTAATTGTGGAATTTCGAGATTTAGGACAAATTGGTTAATGTTTGAGGAAATTAAGAATTTATATTGCAATTGATAAGAAACTTGGGGACTAGTTTAACAGTAAGTGAGAAGCAAATGGTTTAAATGACTGGAATTTTTGATGATTTAGATTTGAAAGGATATTTGGAACCTTGAGATATCTGAGTTATAATGTTATAAGAAATAGTAATCAAGGACATTGTAGGATAAATCAATCTTGGGATTGAAAAATGTAAGCGTTAGTGAAATAATGTTGTGTCAAATTAAGAATTTAAAGTGATGGCCATCTAAGGTAAAGTTGATCGGTTAGTTAAGTTATAAGAATAGACATTGAGTTAGCAAAATTTTGGGAACTTAAGTTTGATGTATCATAAGTTTAAATCATGATCTTAACAATTAAGATTATACCTTTGTTGGAATTAAATTTTTCTAGAAAGTTGGGTATGATTGATTGTTAGATCATTTGATAGACGCATGTAAGAGGTGAGGTAGACACCTTGTCTTGAGGGATTTTGAAAGTCATTAAAAAACTTGGGGCTAAGCGGATATGTGTGTTGGAATTATTTTATCCAAAGCTATTTGGATTGGGTAAGTTTGAATTTCAAATTTATGGGATATTTGTTCATACGGAAATTTTGGGTGAAATAAAAACAGAAGGGAATTAGTGGAGTTCAACATAGGTTACCAATGAACGAATGTTAAGATTTTTATCGAGTAAAAAATCTAAAATCGTGATATGGGGATTCTAGAACTCTATGGGTTATAAGTGAAGTTGATTTATTAAAATTATTCTAAGGCTACTATGGGATGAATTAATAAGTTTTATACGCTAGTATGTATTAAGCATTGAGGATACGTAAGAATGCAACATTCGTTTCAATGAGTAAAGTCCAAGGGCCTTAGGCCTCAACTATATTGTAATTTGGAAGGAAATAGTTCACTACAAAAAAAAGTGTTTCCAGAAGCGGTTTTTGAGGAGCACTTTTAAAACCACTCGTGCAAACTGAACAGCAAAATCGGTTTTACTTAAACCGTTTCTATTTCCTTACTTTTAGGAGTGGTCGCATAACTGCTTTATTTGCGCAATTTTTAGTATCGATTTGTATCAACCGCTGCTATAAATTGCTCCTATTGATTTAGCTATTAGGACCATTCTGGAAACTACTCTAATTGAATATTTTTAACAGCGGTTTAGTACCGATTTGTATCAACCGTTGCTATAAATTGCTCCTATTGATTTAGGTATTAGGATCATTCTGGAAAGTACTCTAATTGAATATTTTTAACAGCGGTTTCACAAAACCGGTGTTGTGGACCCGCCCTTATAGCTCTGTTTTTTTAGGATTGATTTGAAAATTGCACCTATTAAATACATTTAGTATTGGTCGTATAAACCGTTTCTATACATTGCTCTTATTGATATAACTATTAAGAGCATTCCGGAAATTGCTCATATTGAAGACATGTAACAGCCGTTTTCACATAACATGTGTCATGGACCGCCATTATAGCTCTGTTTTTTAGGATTGAATTGAAAATTGCACCTATTAAATACATTTAGTATTGGTCGTATAAACCGTTTCTATACATTACTCTTTTTGTTGGAACTTGCATGAATTTTTCTGTGAAGAAAAAGAGTGGGGATGACGGATAAAGGAACGAGCATATATCTCTAGCAAACATGAAGATATGAAAAAGTACATCATTTTTTGCCGCAGAATCAATAATATTTTTTCAATACCTATGAAATTGATCATCCCATTTGAGGCCAAGTGATCGGTGATATATTGATTTAGGGATCCATTTTGAATCTAGTATAAATTTAGAACAACTTTATTAATACTAACATTTTATAAAAATGTTTAAGTAAAAATCATATATCAGTATTATATCTGAATTCATATAATATATTAGTAAGTACCGTATTTTTAATATTTTGTATTAATTTTCATCCGAAAATACAAATGTGTAATCAATATTAGTATTTGATATATATGTTTTTTGCGTAAAAAACATATATATCAAATACTAATATTGATTACACATTTGTATTTTGAGTACTCACAAAACATATATTAATATCAGATCTGAAAAAATTAGTACTCAAATTTCATATATTATTACTGTATTTTTAATGTTTTGTATCGAATTTTATCTAAGAAAATAAATGTGGACTTAGAGAGTGCAAACATATTTTGTTGTAGATCAAATAGTTTAAATAAATAATTTTTTTGACAACGACTAACATGAATTTTTTGTTTAGATTTAGAGAGTGCATAGTAATTTACTCTTAACTATTCAATCCAAATTGATTAATCAATTAAAAAGACTATTTATCTACTTAATTAAAAATATGACAATTAGCAATGACCAAGTGTGAGAGATTTGAAAGACTGAGTCAAATTACGTGTACTACAGAAAACAAATATTTTATGATAATGATATAATAAATCTATAAAAATCAATCCTCAATATATAATCTGAAATTTTTGTAAGTTGATTAGATAATGATGTTGGTTTCTTTGATTTTTTTTAATTTAACAGTATATTCAATTTCACAAATGCCAAAATTTTGGCGGTAGATCTTATAACATTTACCACCAAAATTTTCATTTAACCAATTGAATTATATTAAATAGGAAAATTTGTGCACACTTTCTTTGACAAAATATTTGACATTTTTAAAAATATTCGTTCAATATGTGAATGTAATAGCTCAAATCATACTATAAATAATTTCAGTTGACTAAAAACCAATTGATTTTTTTTTATTTCCTTCTTGCTTGTCTTGATTCTTGTTCCACTGTCAAAATAACAAAAATATATATTTTTAAATTACAAAAATCTCTCCACAAAAAGTTCCATACTTTTTAAAAATTGTGGTGATAAAGATAATCCACAAAAGTTTCTCCAATTAAAAAAATTCTGAAAAGATAAACATCCATTTAAAATTTTAAAATACCTTAATCTGAAACATTTCCCTCCATATTAAAGTTTAAAGTGTGATAATATGAAAAGATAAACATCCAACTCTTTTATCAAATTCTCTCGTTCTTTCATAATTCACTTCTTTCTACGGAAGATTGCCTTTTCTTTTGGCATTTGGAGGTAATTTATTTTCTTGTATGTGATTACTTCTTGCACTACCAAAATTTGTAAAACCTTCCTTACATGCTTGTACGGTTTTCTTGAATATGGATCAATTGAGAATTTTTAGATTAATGTAATTTGTTTCATACTTGGTTCGTCATGTGTATTTAGAAACACATGGGATTATCAGTCAGATCCAATTTTCTAGAACGATAGAAGGTTATACATATTTTCTTCTCCTTGAAATTTGAGTATGGTTTGCGGTGGGAGGCTTGTATAGGAACTCTTGGATGGTGTTTGCATTAAATGTTTCTTTTTATTAATTGAACCTCGATTTTGTTGACAGTGTACCCCAATATTTGTTTTCTTTTCTTTTCCATCTAGAAATTAAGGTGACATGCCTCGGTCGGTTGGTGGCGTAGGAGCCAATCAGTTCTTGAACTAAATTAAAAGATTAGTCACTAAATTAAAAGATTAGCCAACGGAGCCAAATTACAGAGGAGTTTTATTTTTTTTAATATTTTATAGTTTTTTATATTATAAATATTTATATTAAGAATTATAAATATTATTTATATAATAATATGATATTATTATATTAATTTAATAATTAGATATATTTAAATAATAGTATAATATTTATTATATTATTTTAATAATTAGATAATATTTATTCGAGGTAATTTATTTCCTGTATGTGATTACTTCTTGCACTACTAAAGTTTGTAGAACCTTCCTTACATGGTTGTACGATTTTCTTGAATCTTGATCAATTGAAAATTTTTAGATTAATGTAATTTGTTTCATATTTGGTTTTATAAATTTTTGTGTAAATATTTCATTTCTGAAAAATAAATATTAGTGAAATCAATTGCACTCAATTTTCGAGTGTCCTTCGGTGTGTGCGGTATGTTCATCTCCAAAGAAGTTTCTAATATAAAAAATTTACCATTTTGTTAATTACATACATTTAATAAATATTTTGTGCGATTTTTTCATTATTTTTCAGGTTTGATATTAAATATGACAAATAAAAGAATGCGAAAGTTGCTTCAGAATATAAGTGGACGATCTCGTAGAGATGATACGGGTAATAGAGGACACGAAGATGAGCCCGACTCACAAATCACTTCATCAAATCCGTCATTAGACCCACGAAACAATGCAACACAAAACAATACAATGGAATCAAGACAAAACGAAGAGCATAATCGAGGAGGTTAAAAATATTTTTTGAGTATAAATTGTTGATTATGTTTATCACTTGAAAAAAAAATTATATTTTGCATATTTTTTTAGGTCACAACGAGATCACACATTCATCCCAAAGCCCACGAAAGAAACGTGGGAAAACTATTATGAAGCATGTTCATTCTTTAGCACCCGGTGACCGTTTAGTAGTAACATTTAATGAAAGAGGTCAACCTTATGGAGAAATGCAGCCGACGCTTGCCAATTTTTTGGGCACCATTGCTCGTAATGGAAATGTTTTGCCCCTTGATTTTTCAGATTGGAGAAAAATGCCTAAGCGTTGCTTGGATGATGCATGAGAACGTTTAACAGTAAGTTGATAAATATTTTAATTCATACTTAATTCAAAACATTATTCTAACTTTTCAATGTTCACAGGCAAGTTTTGATATCCTCGATCAACATAGAGCTAGTGTGATGCAGATGATGGGAGTTTCATGGAGGCGATGGAAGGCCCAAGTTAAAGCTACTTCTTATGATCCGAATATTCCATTAAGGGAACTTGTGTCAATTCGCCCCATTCCCCATGACCTTACGCCAGAAGTATGGCAAACTTTGTGTCATTACTGGAAGTCTAATGAGGTTGTTCTTATTTTGATTGATTTTTATATATATTTTTTTCTTATGGATAAATTTGATATAATTATATTTTTGCAGAGCACTTCAAGAATAAATCGAGAAAATGGGAGTAAAAAAAGAGGGATACATGCACAAGGACGGACAAATATTGCATCTTTGGAATATAAGTTTGTAAGTATTAGATCATAAAATATCTTCACGAATATTTTCATACTATTGATTTATTATATTACATGTTTTTTTTGTGTGTACTTTTGGCATGTATGGATTAGATATAAGGGAGCTATGGTAGTCAATTTTGTTAAGACATTTTCCATGCTTAGTATTTGAAAATATAATCAAGATTTTATTGTTGTGATGATATCATTCAATATAGATGAGTCTTGAGCTATTATAACTTTTGCATATTTAATCAAAAATATTTTTTTTCCTATGGTTAGTTTCAAGAAAATGGCAGAAAACCAACTCGTATTGAAATATTACATTTGAGTCGACAAAGTAAAAAGAAAGGAGGAGCTCTTGTTGATGATGAAGCAATACGAGTTGAGGTTATAATTGTTTCAACGCTTTGAAATAGCTTCTCAATATTTTTTCATTTTATTGACAAAATTTTTTTGTTAGGATTTACTAAATGATGCGGTGCAGCGTCATCTCCAAGACAAGCCCGAAGGAACACAACCAACAGAAGTGCATGAGGATGCATTTCGGTTATAGTCTATTTACAATTTTATTTTTTTAAAATATAATTATACATTGTACGATACTAATTATATGTATATTTTCAGTGAAATATTTGGACTAGAGCATTCTGGTCGGGTTCGATGTCTAGGAGCTGGTGCATTGCCTAGCCAAGTTTTCCCATATCAGTATAAGTCTAGATTATTTTTAACACAGAGTAATCTCCCTACTTCTGATGTTACTAATAAGTTACGAGAAATGCAAGATAAAATGAAAAGTATGGAAGAACAAAGGCTAGAAGAAATGGAGCGGATGAGACAGATACATGAACATCAACTCCAAAATTTTACAAGAGTAATTCAAAGTATGATAACTGGAAGTGCTGGAGGATCTCGTGGGCCAGAATTATTACCAACACAGGTAGCCACATATTGAATAGTAATGAATTGATTCTAAATTACTTATATAAATGCATAGTATTAATTTAATTTTTTTTCTAGATGGCAGCTATCATGGCAGATATTATGCAGCAACAGACAAAAACTCCAAAAAATGCACATGAAAGTCGAAGATCTCCATCAATGTCAAAGTCGGATAGTGATTAGAAGAAATTTGAAAAACATTTTTACTTTATCCATTGAATTTGAAATATTTTGGGTTATTTTATATTAGAAATTGGAAATATTATTGATATTTTATGTGGATAATAGTGCTTTATTAATTAATGGTAACATTCATTTTGTGGATTGAAATATTAAATATGAAGTTTTTTATTGTTTATTTGATGAATATTTATTTATCTATTTTTTTGGTTGATGAATTGTTTGCGAAATAATGTATATTTGTTTTAAATAAAATACAATAAAAGAGTAAATTATTGTTAAATTGGATTTAGTAGCAATTCCAAATAATTTTATTAAAATCAATTTAAAATATCGGCTCAAACATTGCTTCTATATCTTTTGTTTTACGAACGATTTGAAAACTACTCTCATATCGACAACGTATAGGAACGGAGGAAAACCATTCTTATTGCCAACTGTGTCCAAAGCGGTTTGACACCGGTCCTATATTTCTTGCTCCTATATCGATGCCATATAGGAGTGATTTGCAACCGCTCTTAAAGTTGTGATACGCACGACGTGTATGATCGGTGTCAAACCGCTCTTCAGTTGCCACCATCAATGGCGGTTGCAAAGCACTCTTATATTAATGGCGTGTAGGAACGGTGAATGACCGTTCTTACACCTCACTCTTTTTAGAACGCTTTGAAGGGGCTTCTAAATGCAGAGCTATGGGAGCGGTCCAAAACCGTTGTAATATTCACAATATATACAATTGGTTTCAAACCGCTCTTTAATTGGCAACATCAATAGCGGTTGCAAATCGCTCTTATATCCATGGCATATAGGAGCGGTGTAAGACCGTTCTTACACTTCACGCCTTTTAGAACACTTTGAAACGGTTCCTATATACACAACTACAAAAACGGTTCGAAACTGTTGTAAATATGTTATGGGTACGAGCATTATCAAACCGCACCTAAAATAAACAATAGAAGCGGTTCTTCAACTTGTACCACCGGTTGAAAAAACCGCTTCTATAAGATATAAGGTCATCAATAAGAGGAGCGCTTTTGCAACCGGTGGTACAAGTGCTGGAGCGGTTAAAAACCGATCTTAAAATTGAAAAAAACCGCTTCTGTAAGAGTGTTTTTTTGTAGTGGTTTAAGCATGTAATTGAGTCTAGAAGGGTTTTATTATTTAGGTAAGAGATCGATATGGTATATTTTGGGTTTATGGATTATCATTACTCGAGGTTTAAGATTTGTAAAGATTTAATATTTGGGACGTACTTGTAAATAGTAAAGTTACGTAAGATTGGTGTCGTAAGATAAAGATTCGATTCAAGGATCTTAAGCTAATATTATTTTGGGGTGAGAAAAAATTTAAATTTTGAGTGTATTACCGAGGATAGGAATCGATCAGTAGATTTTGGTGCTAAGGTTTCTTAGGATGAACTGCATAAATACAAATGTAATAGATCAATGAACATTACGGGTACAGTGTAAGAAAATTTTAAGACGCAATAAAAATTCGGACCGCCATTTCTAATATTGGGAAGTTTGAGAAAAGTCAGAATTCGAGGCCTGAGTAGAATAGAACTAAGTCACCATAAGTCGTTCTAAGTTACGATTCACAAATGAGGATTTTCGTAGGCAATTTAATTAGGATTGAAGAGACGTAAGGACAAACTACATTTATTTTATCAGAGTAGTGCAGCGGAAGCGTGGATTATTGGGATACTAGAATTAAGAATCTAACTTTTTATTATCGAGAATAAGCGAATTTCAGGGACGAAATTCAATTTAAGGAGGGTAGATTGTAACGTCCCGAAAATCTGAAAGTCCACGTGAACCACGTGCATGCAAATTATTAAATTTCTTTGGTATTTTATTTAATTTTTTTAAAGCATAAAATGCATTGTTTATTTTATTAATTTGTGTTTAATTATTTTCATGCATTTTATGCATAATTATTGTATGATAGGAATTTATTTCATGAATTTTATCAGTTCATGTATTAGGATTTCTATGTGCATTTCACGCTCGAACGAGGAACGGAGACCGGAGAATTTTCAGGAAAATTATTTTTTATCACACGATTTATTTTATAAATTAATGCAAGGTGTTTTTAAGTCGATTTTTCAAAAATGGGATTTTATTGGGTATTTTTACCCGTATGGTTTTATTTTTTTTACGGCACGCAAATTTAATCGAACGAGTGGACGTTTCATGATGGTTGAACTAGCTGGATTGAAGGTGCACACAACCCGAAGACCATCGCTAGTTTTCTGCAATTTAAGTTAAAGTTATTATTTAAGTTTACGTTAAAGATTTTACGACTTTAATGATGATTTTGAGTGGTTTTTGAGAGGATGAATAGTTAGTTTTATTTTGAAATATTGATGAGTTAGGTTTGGTAAACAAATGATGATTTTATATTTTGAATTCTTTCCTTTGAATTTTCATCTATAGTTGGTTGTTTATTTTTTCAATGGTACAAAGTTATTTTAAAAATATGTTTATGTGTGTGTGTGTATATATATATATATATATATATATATATATATATATATATATATATATATTCGGCCGAATGAGTAGAATAGAAAAAAATTGTATTTTTTTTAAAGAAAAACGAGTAGGGGACGTTTCAGTTGGTATCAGAGCAATATTCCTGTAAAAGGTTGTGCCACAGTCAGTGCCGGGAAGCTCAGTCTTCAAGCCTCAAGTCTGTAAGTTTAAATGTTTTTAATATTATCACCTGCATGTTTACATGGTTTATACGATTAAACTACATGTTTAAACAATTTTTGAAGTTAAATGAAATTTATGTTTAAGTTTGCATGATAAAAGATTTTATGATTAAACATGGATCATGACATGACTTTTTTAGGTAAAAGATTTGATACTTTAGAATTTTTATGCATATTACGACATGAAATAAGAAATTATATAATTTCCATGCATGGTGGTCTTGTGGTGGAATTGGACATGTTTAAGAATTTGGTTAATGGGCTTTAGGAAAGGTTGAAAATGATTGAACTATATTGATTTTTGGGTTTTAGTACTACTGTTTCTACTTTTTGGGTCATAAGTTAATCGTGAAGATTACGAATGCTTTTGGACATCTAGATTTTATAAGAGAATACTGATGATTCAGTGGCTACTAGTTGAGTTAATTTTTGAGAATTACACATAAGGAATAATGATTCGAAGACTGCGATGATCTTTAAAAGTATGAAAATGTATAATTTGAGATTTTAGGTTTTTATGGAAATGAAATATTGATTATGAGAATTGATTTTGGGTTAATAAGCTTAAAATTATTGAAATTTTTGTTACGGAAAACATATAGAAGGGAACTAAGAATGCAAAAAAATAATTTATGGGTTAATTGTAGAATTTTTGAAGTTTAGGATCAATTGGATAATTTTCGAGGAAATTAGGAATTAATTTTGCAATTGTTAAGAAACTCGGGGATTAGTTTAGCAATAAGTGAGAGCTGAATGGTTTAAATGATAGGAATTTTCGATGATTTAGGCTTGAAGGGGGTTTTATTATAAAGGTAGAAGATCGATATTGGATATTTTAGGTTTTATAGACCAACATAGCGTGACATTTAAGATTTGCAACAATGTTATATTTGGGATATACTTGTAAATGGTTAAGTTACGTTAGTTTGGTGTCGTAAGATAAAGGTTCGATTCAAGGAAGCTTTTGGGATTTTAATTTGAAATATAATAGGTTGATGAACATCTTAGGTATAGTATAAGGAAAGTAAGATACGATAAGTTTGGACCTCCATTTCTAATATTGGAAATTAGGAGAAAAGTCAATATTCGAGGTTATAGTAAAAATAGAACTAAGTTACCGTAGGTCGTTTTAAGTTGCGATTCACAATCGAGAATTTTGAAGGCAAATTTAGTTAGGATTGAGGAGACATAAGGACATTCTAAAACTTTTTTTATCAGAGCGGCGCAGTGGAAGTATGGATTATTGGCATACTAGAATTAAGTCTAAATTTTTTATTATTGAGGATAAGTGAATTTCGGGGACGAAATTCGATTTAAGGGGGGTAGATTGTAACGTCCTGAAAATTTGAAGGTCCAAGTGACCACAATCATGCAAGATCATCAAATTTCTTATGTATTTTAATTATATTGTTTAATTTGCATTTATTAAATGTGGTAGGCATGTTTGCATATTTAAAATATGGTTTTCAAATAGAATACATAAAACAACGTTTTAAAGGTTATTCGAGATGCGATCGAGGAACGGAGACCGAGGGCCATATGAATGAAAATATTTAATTAAATATTTATTTTTAATTGTTTAATGTGGGGTTTATTTTAAATGGAATTTTCGAATATGAGGTATTTTGAGGTGATTTTATATGCTGAGTCGTATTTTTAAACAGTATTCGATTTTCGACGAAAATATGAAATTTTCGATAACTCGGCTATTATTTTCGCCGCCTTTCCAAAACAAAATATTTTAAAAATAATTGCTATTGAGCCTAAGGGGCCTAATATATCATGTTAATGCGCCCAAGCTTGCATACATGTTTAATTAACAATAAAAAGCTTTAACCCATAACCTAAACCCTTAAAACCCAAGCCCCTCCCCTCAAAAATTACAAGAACTCTTCTTCACCTGCAAATACACACACCACACGTAACTTTGAAGGGTAAGCCACGAAAAGTTTGAGGAAAATTCAGCAAGTCCTCTCCGTCGACGTCCCTCGAATCGCCACAACGTTTTAGTACGTAATATACGTAAAGGCACATCTTTATTCTTTTTTTTCTCATCTATCACACCATATTATGGTTTTGATGTATGTTTGCATGAAAAAATACGTTGCATTGCATTAATTTTCGTTTTATTTGCATGCCATGCCAAGAACTCAAGTTTTAATGGTTTAAAACTCTTGCTAGTGATGCATGAAGGGGTTGCCTTGATAGGGACACCAAAAAGGATAAAAGTTAGAGGGTTTGATGGCCTAGAAAAGGTTGCAGAAGGGCTGGACATGGAGGGTATTTAGGTTGCATGAAAATTAGAATCCTTGGAGGCAAGGACTCTTCTACTAGGAGTCTTCGAGGGTCACGGCTACTAGTTGTGGTTAGGGTGTGTCCAGTAGACTTAAGAGGGCTTCATGATGGTCCTAAGATGGCTACACTATGGTTGGCTTGAAGGGCATGGAGGATCGCACGAGTTGAGGGAGCCGTGCACATGCTTATTTGACGGATTGAGGGGCTTGGGATTCTAGTTCTTCTAGGCTCGGTCCAGTAGGGTCCTTAAGGTTTGGTCAGGGTCCTATGAGGGTCAGCTAGGGTCTGGTTGGGTTGGTCAAGGGCTAGGGCCGAAGGGTGCAAGCTTAGTCAAGCTAGGGTTTCGGAATAAAAGTGTAGAAAAATTCAGTAGCTTCCTAGGCTTGTTCAAGGGACTTGGTTGGCTTGGTTTGGGTTGAATATGGTTTATTTAGGTGTTATTAAGCTTTGGTTCAAGTTTGGTTAAGTTTCGAGTGAATAAGAGTCAAAATCAGGATGTACGTCTGAGCTTTAAAAACGATTTAGGAAATTAGTCGCGTATGGATAAGGTATATTTATGGGAGTGTTTTAAGGTTATATGTTAAGTTTGGAATGATTTAGGACGTCGTTTCGAGGTCTAATGATAAATACAAAAAATTATGCTTCTAGGGGTAAAACAGTCATTTTACACATGCTTGGTTTAAAAGAAAAATGATTATTTTATGCATGAATTTTATAAAGTGATGAAAATATGAAATGTTGAAGGAAGTGAAGTAATTGTGATTAATACGATGATACGATAATACAATGATATGTACGGCCAAGGCTCAGTTGACGGGTGAGAGTGTCAGCCGATGTCCCCGCCTCCCCAGTACTGTGGTTACACGTCGATGGATCCATCGACCTTCAATTAAGAAAGTCACAATTAACGATCTGAATTCAACGAAATGAAAAATGTGTACGTATATGATGAAATGGAATATGTTTATGATAAAAGAAAAATGTTTATGTTTATGCATGTTCATGTTATGTTATGTTAAGTAAAAGTATTTTCACTGTTGCATGTGGATGTATATGTAGTACTTGTTATCATGGTTAAGGTTTGCTGAGTCAATAGACTTACTAGGTGTGATCGATACTGGTGAGCTTGATGTTAATGGAGGACATGATGGTTGAACTAGCTGGACTGAATGTGCACACAACCCGAAGACCAGCGCTAGTTTTCTGCAATTTAAGTTAAAGTTATAATTTAAGTTTACGTTAATGTTAGAGTTAGTTTTATTTTGAGTTAGTGTTAGTTTTATTTTGAAATATTGCTGAGTTTAGGTTGAGGTACCTGATAATGATGAATTTAGGTTGAGGTATTTTGGTGGAAGAGGCAGTATATGTTTGGGGGATTTGATAGTTAAAATGGATGACTATGAGAATAAGTTGGGTGAAGAGATAGACTTGGAGAAGTTGAAATTGGTCAGTCTTTTTTTCGTTACAGGTGTATTGGGTCGACAACGAAAAGATAAAATTGATACACTGGACCAAGAGTGGATTAGATTAGCTAATAATTTTGATAGTTTTACTAACTATCCATGAGGTAGAATAGCTTTTGAAGAAATACTTTATGGATTAAGAAACGATCTCAAAGCTAAGTTTAGAAGCTATGAAAATTTGGTTACACGTAGTGGGAATTATCTAGACTTTAGTGGGTGGGTAGCTTCCACATAAGAAGATTTATTCATCCTTTGCAGGTAACTAAATATTGTTCATTTTATAAATATTGTTGTTATTTGATATCATACTAATAAATGTTTTTAACTTTTTTGTGATAGATTATAGCGTATGAATATTTTCCAGCAATTGCTAAAGCATTTGCTAGACACCAGGAAGATCCTAATGTACCGATACCTCAGATGTGTCATTGGTTGACTCGGAAATGAAGTAAAAATTATGCTCCTTCCATTGATGATGTGAATAAAGCATTTAAAAATGAATATACCAAGGTATATACAAAAAATCAATTTATTTAGTTTGTATTATCTAATATATTTTTGGTTAATTGTTAACTAATTTTCATTATAATGTTTAATGTTAATAATTAATTTAGGATATTTTAGGGATGCTTATTCCCACCACGGAGGAGCTGTTGTCTGTGCATTATATGACTGACTATTTTGTTGATTCTAATCCTAATGTGGTAGTCAATCGCATTACGGAATTGATTAGCCAAACTATCAAAGTAGTGTGCAGTCAAGATCCATTGGACGACCCAAAGAATGAAGTTGGTATACAGACTGAGGATCAACGGTCTCTCCGGCCATTCGCATATACATATTCCGTGTCATCCCGAGATAAAGTCCGAAAATCTCCTCGGCCATCCACAGATGGCGGTCCTTCACACAGGAATCAACTGTCTCCTCCATTAACTGACATGGGACATACATCTATGCATATGGATCATACATCTCTAGCAGATATGTATGAAGTTCGTTAGAAAAGTTTGGAGGATAAAATTACGAGAATGCAAAAGGACCAAGCCGAAGGATTTTATCATATCATGGATGAATTGAAACATATAAAGAAAGATATCTCTAGCTCGAAAGATATGTTTGGGATATTGCCTTCAGTGAGTGCCAATATTGGTAATTTTTATCGATATTTATTTGATTCAACTATCTTGTTAGCTTAAAAAATGACAAAATTGTATGTAATATTCTCTCATTTTATGGAGAGACAACAAGAAGAACACCTGAAGAGACGCCATTTATGAGATGGAGGAGGTGGATCCAAATACACCACTTAGAGAGATGCGTCTTTGACTTGTGCTTTTGAAAAGACTTCAGGCTATAAGTTAAGATTATTCACTATTGACGAAGAGCCTATGACAGATGAGGAACTGCGTCAACTTCTTATAAATGATATGACGTCTATGTATTTTGAGAAGAGAGTTAGAATGTTCGCCAGTAGATCGTGGAATCGAGTAAGCGCTGAGATTAATTCTTACACGGAAAATACGAGGATATCTGGGATGTACTCTCTTACGAAAGAAAGTGGTTTCTTGAACTAGGGACACCTGCTTCTTGGTTGAATGAGACCGTTAGTTTTTTCTTATTTTCTTTTTTGTTTATTACATTGAGTTAGTAATTAACATATTTCACTTTATGATTTTCAGCATATTCAAGAATGTTGTCGAGGGTTACTTAAATTACAAAGGACGTACTCACATTTTTTAAGGTCTAGAAAATTCGAACGACGTAACCTGACTTCATGCAATCTAGAGTTTTGCTAAAATATGTGTTTAATTATTTTTAATGCATTAAATGTATGATTATTACATGGATGTGTTTTTTTTTCATGGTTGTTAAGATTTCATTGATTAGGGCTTTTAGCAGTATTCCGCTCTCGAACAAGGAACGGAGAACGGTGACAGTTAAGGAAAAATATTTTTATTAAATTTTTATTTTTAATTATTTAATGATATATACGTGAGAGATTTTCGAAAATGGGCTTGTAGGGTATTTTTACTCATCGAGTCATATTTTAACCGGTACGCAAATTTTAGGAAGTCAGAAGACTTTTTGAGGGTTCGGCAATATTTTCAAAAACGTACGTAAACGAATTATTTTTCGGGAGTGTTTTTGGGCTTGATAGGACTATTTTATTTCATAATGGGCCTAAAATATTTTTAATCTAATTATTTTTAATTAAGGGTCCATTAGCAATAAATATTATAATTAACCCTAAACCTTCCCAAACCCTAAACCCTACCTCCATAGCTTCGGCCGCCCCTCCTCCCCATTCCAGCAGCATTTTTGAAATCCCAGCAACCACATTCCTTGGTTTTTCTCAAGTTTCTTTCAAAAGATTTCATCCGGTGCACGTTCTACACGATTATCTTAAAGTTTTCGAGCATAAATACGCAAAGACACGCCTATATCTCGTTTTTCTCATCATCAACATCAGTATATATTGATTTGTATGTTTTTTCATGATAAATTCTTAGACCTATCATGTTGAATTGGATTTACATTGTGAGGCCCGGGGCCGAAGAGGGCGGGGGGTGATCGCCGGTGCCATGAGGTTGCATGGACAATGAGCGGCTCCTGTCAGGCTTCTAGGTGGAGGGAACATGAATGAACCGATTCCACACCGGAATGAGAGGGATTCCGAGACTGTTCAATGTAATGGACTGTACAGTTGAAGATGGCTTAAAAGATTTGATTTGTACTACTCATATCACGAAGGTGCATTTTCTTTTCGGTAGCTCATCACATAAGAACTCCAAAGTTAAGCGTGCTTGACTTAGGGATAATTTTGGGATGGGTGACCTCCTGGGAAGTTTCCCAGGGTGCGTGTGAGTGAGGACATAAGCACGCTGGAAAGACTCGTCTTGATACAGTGAGGACAGTCGTCTAATCTGGGGCGTTACAGTTGGTATCAGAGCCGACCTCTCTTAGTACGGTGTGGTTCGGAGACGAACCAAGCGGAAGCTGGTGGACATGTGAGGCCCGGGGCCGAAGAGGACGGGGGGTGATCGCCGGTGCCATGAGGTTGCACGGACAATGAGCGGCTCCTGGCAGGCTTCTAGGTAGAGGGAACATGAATGAACCGATTCCACACCGAAATGAGAGGGATTCCGAGACTGTTCAATGTAATGGACTGTACAGTTAAAGAGGGCTTAAAAGATTTGATTTGTACTACTCATATCTCGAAGGTGCATCTTCATTTCGGTAGCTCTTCACATAAGAACTCCAAAGTTAACCGTGCTTGACTTGGCACAATTTTGGGATGGGTAACCTCCTGGGAAGTTTCCCAGGGTGCGTGTGAGTGAGGACATAAGCACGCTGGAAAGACTCGTCTTGATACAGTGAGAACAGTCGTCGAATCTGGGGCGTTACATACATGGTTTTGACACGAAATATGCATACATTTTGACATGTACTCACGTTTTTTATATGTTGCCTAAGGGGATACATGGATCGAAAGCCGTAGGACTCAATTTGTGGCTAGCAGGTGGTCTTCGAAGGTTAAGATCAGATCGAGACTGGTTTGAGTGATGGTGCGGTCAGGTTCTTCCTTGTTCTAAGGCAGGTAATGGTTCAGTCGTGCGTTGTGGGAGGTGTAGTGGTGCAAGGTTTGTTCCGATATGTGGTTCATGCCCTGGTGGGTCTGACACGTGGCTTGGAGTGGTTCAAGCACGCCTGATTGTGGGCTAAGGGTAGATCAAAATGGGTAGACATGGTTAGGGCTCGGTTTTGTGGAATTCGGGTAAAACATGCTCAACAGCGTGCATGGGGATATGGTCCTTGGCTAGGTCCATGCAGGATGATCTAAAGGTGGTCTAGGAGAGGTTGGTTCGAGTCTAGTCCGGGTTGGTTGAGAGTAGGGTAGAGTTTGGCTTCGGAATTTGATTGGGGTTTTGGTTGAAGGGGGTGGCGCTGCGGCGCTGCTCACTAGGCACCGCAGCGCCCGGTCTTAGGCCCTTGTAGCACCGCAGCGCTGCTGCATGACAGTAACGCTACATTGCCAGTGCCTAAGCGCTAGTCCAGTATTTGAGGGGTATTAGGTTTTAACGCTATTGTATCGTTTGGGTATTCATATGTCGTTATGATCGAGATTAGTGAGGGTTAAATTGCGTCATACGAGGTTTGATTAGGAGTCTTTGAAATATGGTTTAAGTTTGGTTGGCTTCGGGTCGAAATTTTGAGTTCCAGGGTAAAATTGTCATTTTACACATGGGTCGAGTTAGCAGTCCTGGCAGTACCCTGAGAACCAAAACTACATGTTTTAAAATGTATATGTTAATATGAACATGAATTTGTATGAAAATACGAAAAAATACGTTGCATACTTGGATTTAAGAAAATGTACGTATATGCATGTTTTTTTTTATAGGTGATGAATACGATGACATGTTTTGAAGGAGGGGAGTTGGTTGTGACTAATACGAACACGAATACGAACATGTAAGTCCAAGGTTTAGTGGATGGGTGATATTGTCGCTGATATCATCTGTCATCGGGTACCACGATTATATGTAGATGGATCCATCATCTAGAGCTGATACGAAAGTCACAACTAATGATCTGAATTCAGTAAAAATAAATGAACAGTATACCTTGATATGATGAGATATGTTATGGATGCGTTTTTGCTTGTACAGGTTATGTTTAGCTCATGCTTTTCAGATCATGAAATGTATTTTAATTACAATACTTTTCACTGTTGCATATTATGTCTATGTACTTGTTATCACGGTTCTGGTATGTTGAGTCTTTAGACTCACTAGGTGTGAATGATGCAGGTGAGCATGATGATGTGGAGACTGGAGGCACCGAAGACTGAGTAAGCAGAACTGGGTGTGTGCACGTTAACCCGAGGGCCATACTTTTTCCGCACATTATATGTTTATGAGTCAGGAGTAAAACATTGTCATTTTTAAGCATTTTACATCATTTTGTATGCTGATGGTTTGACTGGGTTTTGATTGTTACATTTAAGTCCTTTTAAAACCATAATCTATTGATTTGACGAGATTAAAATTATTTAACTGCAGTATTTTCATTTAGTAGTAAATGATCTTTTTTAATATGCATGTGTTGATTGTAATTTTCGAAAATAGCTTAAAAAAATTCTAATAGTCTTTTAGTAGCAAAATTACAGTTGGTATCAGAGCAAAGGTCCTGTAAAGGGTTGTGCCACCGCCAGCTTCAGAAGCTCAGTCGTCAAATCTCAAGTCTGTAAGTTTGTATGTTTTAATTGTTTTGAATAGTCTAGTGCTATCATGTGCATGTTTACATGATATATGTTTTCTAGTGTATTACAGTATATGTTGAGCTGTTTATATGCTCTAAGGATTAAATTTTTTGAAAACTAGATTAAATTGTATGATGGTTTACGTTTATAATTGGACTATATTGCCTCCTAGACGAGCCCCTAAAACGGACAGGCGGGATGATAATCCTGGAGGTGATAGAGGCTTTCCACCTACCACCACCTCCAGGAGACGCAGCTACCCGAGTCCTTGAGGGTATTGCGAGGTTGATGGATCAGGGGCAGCAGGCTCGAGACCCCAGACTAACATCTATGAGCAGTTCAGACGGCTCAAACCGAAGGAGTTCGGCGGTACTTGATAAACATAAAAATTGTACATTAATTAAATGTTTTATAATATAAATATATAGTTTTTTTTATATTAAATGTTTAAATATTATATGTTTTATAATAAATTGTATAAAATATAAGTTGTTGTGTAATTACAAGTTTTTGCTATTTTTTACAGGTTCGATAAAACAAGAATAAACTTGGCGTTGCAAATGAGATTAAGATGATTCTTGGACCTGTAGAAAGTTGATGTTAATATCTACAATATTGGTGTCAAGCATGAGATAAAAATCCTCTCACAATTGGGATCAAATTAAGCAACAAATAAAGTTACCAAAGGAGTGACAGTTTTACCATGCTCTAGTATTTTGACCATATCTCTCAAATTACTTGGTCAAATGATTTGAAAAAAATACCACAACTAGACAACTCAATTATCCACATGTTTCTTTTTATGTGAAGAAGCAAATTCCAAGAAGAAGATTTTCAAAAGTGATGTGTAATATAATATAATATCTTGGAACACCAATGAAGACTTTTGTGTAAAAAAATTATATTTTATTTGTGGTTGTCCCCCCAAATTTGGCTATAAATAGGGGTTCATTGTAATGTATTGAGATATCCCTCATTCTATGAACAAACCTTTGAGTTCATAATATTTCTCTCTATATTTTTCCTTTATTTCTTCATTTAAATATAATTAGCATGTTAATTTCATATTCAAAGTTTTACACTTTGAATAATGAATAGCTAACTTCCTAAAGTTGAGATGAAAAGGTAAAACTCTTGGCATGATAATAAGGTTACTAAAAGGTAAGAATCTATGTTTTATATTATTTAATCATTATTTATTGTTTATGTTATATTTATTTCTTTAAGCATTTTTATACCCTACTTATAAGTGGGAGTTTTGATTTATTGTTGCTATATGTTACACTAAATTCTTGAAACCATTTAAATGTTAGTTTGGTGTTACCAACCATTTAAAGTGGATGCCTTGATTTATTATATATGAATATATTATAATATTGAATTCTTGGAACCATTTAAATGTTTGTTTGGTTTTACCAACCATTTAAAGTGGGAACCTTGATTTACTATATATAAATATATCATAATATTAATTTCTTGGTACCATTTAAATGTTAGTTTGGTTTTACCAATCATTTAAAGTGGGAACCTTGATTCAGTGTTTACAAATTTATATAGCACAATAAATACTTGACCACATTTATAAGTTTTGGTATATATTATATACTTATAAGATAATAATATATAACATAATATAAATATGATTATTTAATATATTGGAACCATTTTATTAAGTGGATTTCAATAATGTTCGTTAATGTTAACTTTATTAAAATACCAAGAGTGGATCCTTTAATCTCAACTACTTAAATTAAAATTTGAACAATTAAAATTTACCCATTAAAGATTCAAACAATTAAAATTAAAAAGAAACAAAAACAAAAACAAAACAAAAAGACATTGTAGTGGACTTGTAATTATCTTAGCTTCCCTGTGGAAACGATATTCGGACTCACCGAATTATACTACTTGTGGACAACCTGCTCTTGGGAGTGCAACAATCAAAGTCGCAACAAGTTTTTGGCGCCGTTGCCAGGGAAGTATAATTTAATTTCAAGTCTATTTAATTTTGTTTATAGTTTATTTTTCTTTATTTAAATTTTTATTGCTTTTGTGTGTTTTTATTTTTTTTGCATTTGCATTTGAATGAGCATTTGGTGACGTACACTTAGTGGTCGACTCATTCGAAATAACCCTTTATTTTTACAAAACATGGCGGAAGAACCCATCCAAGAAAATGAAGATGAAATTCAATCTCAACATGATCATGATAGACGAAGAACACTTAGAGATCACATGAATTCTACACGTACTAGTGCACCTTCATGTCTAGTTTTTCCCCCTGGTGCATCTCATTTCAATTTTAAGCCTGGTATTATCCAACTTTTACCCAATTTTCATGGCTTAGATTCTGAAAATCCATACATGCATTTACGAGAGTTTGAAGAAGTGTGCAACACATATAATGATCTAAATTGTAGCATGAACACCATTCGACTTAAGCTTTTTCCTTTTTCTTTAAAAGATAAAGCTAAAACTTGGCTACAAAATCTTAGATCGGGATCCATTCGAACTTGGGATGAATTGCAACAACAATTTTTGAAAATGTTTTTTCCATCTCATAGAACAAATTCTTTCAAAAGGCAAATCATTACTTTCACTCAAAAACAAGGAGAAACTTTTTATCAGTGTTGGGATAGATACAAAGAATTGCTTAATCTTTGTCCACATCATGGTTTTGAAATTTGGAGAGTTGTTTCTCAATTTTATGAAGGCTTAACACCTAAAGATAGGCAAATGGTTGAATTTATGTGTAATGGAACATTTGAAGATAAAGATCCAAATGAGGCAATTGAGTATCTCGATTCATTAGCTGAAAATGCTCAAAATTGGGACACTATAGGTACAATCGAACCATCAAACAAGATTCAATCTCCTACATCTGGTGGAGGTATGTACACTCTCAAAGATGAACATGATCTTCAAGCTAGATTTACCTCTTTGGCAAGAAAAGTTGAGGCACTTGAATTGAAAAAGAATGGTCAATTAAAATATGTTCAAGAAATTGTGTGTCACATCTGTGATACAAGTGATCATTTTACAAAAGATTGACCCACTTTTCCCACTTTTAAAGAATGTCTCCATGAACAAGCCAATGTTTTGAACAATTTCAAAAGGCCAAATTTTGAACCATTTTCTCAAAATTACAATCCAGGTTGGCGAAATCATCCAAATTTTAGTTGGAGGAATGATAATGCTGCACAATTTTCACAACCACATTTCCAAAATCAACAAAATTTTCAAAATTATGCACCTTATGTTCCTCCACCTAAAAGAAATTTGGAAGATACATTGAATTCTTTCATTGCAAAGCAAGAGTCTATCAATACTCAAACTGCTCAAACCATGACAGATTTGAAAGATACTCTTGCTAAATTTGCATCTGCACTTAATGTTCATGAAAAAGGTAAATTTCCTTCACAACCTCTGCCTAATCCCAAGGATCATCATTCACAAACTGGAACTTCTGGAACTCAATCGATGAATCAGATAAAATCTGTTATTACCCTTCGAAGTGGTAAGGTTGTGGAAAAATCCATTCTTCAACCTTGTGAAGATGATGATAAATCAACTCCAAAGGGTAAGGAAGTGGAACCCATAACTTGCGAAGAGGAGGTTCAATAGACAGTGTCACCACCATTCCCTCATGCATTGAAAAATACAAAAAAATCAAATTTGAATTCTGATATATATGATATTTTTAAACAAGTAAAAGTTAATATTCCTTTATTAGATGCAATGAAAACAGGTACCTATCATATGCCAAATTTTTGAAAGACTTGTGCACTGTGAAAAGAAAATTGAATGTGAAAAAGAAAGCATTTTTAGCCGAACAAGTAAGTGCAATCATTCAAAATAATAATACTTTGAAATACAAAGACCCTGGTTGTCCTACTATTTCATGTATTATTGGAGAACGAAAGATTAAAAAAGCCTTGCTTGATCTTGGAGCTAGTGTGAATTTAATTCCATATTCAGTTTATCAAGAACTCAATCTAGGCGAGTTAAAATCAACTTCGGTAACACTTTTACTTGCCGATAGATCTGTTAAAGTGCCAAGAGGTATGATAGAAGACGTATTGGTCCAAGTTGATAACTTTGTATATCCTGTCGATTTCATAGTTTTAGATACACAACCTATCGAAGCTTGTAATGCAATTCCTGTAATTCTGGCTCGTCCATTTTTAGCAACTTCTAATGCCCTTATAAATTGCAGGAATGGAATAATGAAGTTGTCATTTGGTAACATGACCTTGGAGTTCAATGTTTTTAATCTTTGTAAGCAACCACATGACAAAAGAGATGAAAGTGAAGATGAAAATCTTGTGGAAGAAAACATTCAAGAAGGGAGTATTCGTGATCAATTAGATATTTGTTCAATTGAAATTGTTAAAGAAAATATTGAAATTGATCTTGATGATTTTATCAGGTATCACTCGTTACCAGGATCAGAGAAAGAATTTGATGCAAAATATGAGAACAAAGACGAACCACCCATATTGGAGTTAAAATCCTTGCCAGAAGAATTGAAGTATGCATTTCTTGGAGAAGATGAAACATATCTGGTGGTAATTTCTTCCAAACTAGAAAGTGATCAAGAAGGTAAATTATTTGATATGCTTAAAAGACATAAAAATGCAATTGGTTGGACACTAAAAGATCTCAAAAGCATTAATCCACTAATTTGCACACACAAAATTCATTTAGAAGAAAATGCTAAAACATCTCAACAACCACAAAGGAGATTAAATCTACACATGAAAGATGTTGTGAAAACTGAAGTTCTCAAACTACTTGATGTTGGGATTATCTACCCTATTTCTGATAGTAAGTGGGTAAGCCCAACACAAGTAGTTCCAAAAAAATCTGGCATCACAGTGATAAAAAATGAAAAAGGTGAATTGTTAACAAGTCGAGTCCCATCTAGTTGGCGGATGTGTATTGATTATAGAAAATTAAATGACGCCACTAGAAAAGATCATTTTCCATTACCATTTTTGGATCAAATTTTAGAAAGAGTAGCAGGTCATCCATACTACTGTTTTCTTGATGGATATTCAGGTTATTATCAAATTTCCATTGCACTCGAAGATCAAGAAAAAACTACATTCACATGTCCTTTTGGAACATTTGCATTCAGAAGGATGCCATTTGGTTTATGCAATGCCCCAGCAACATTTCAAAGATGTATGCTAAGCATTTTTTGTGACATGGTTGAAAATTGTTTGGAAATTTTCATGGATGATTTAACTGTCTTTGGGAATACATTTGATAATTGTCTTGAAAATTTGGAAAAAGTTTTAAAAAGATGCGAGGAAAAAAGTCTTATTTTAAATTGGGAAAAATGTCATTACATGATTTCTTCTGGAATTGTTTTGGGACATGTCGTGTCATCTCATGGAATTGAAGTTGATAAAGCAAAAGTTGATGTCATTGCCAATTTACCCCCTCCAAAAACCATTAAAGAAATTCGCTCATTTTTGGGACATGCTGGATTTTATCGGAGGTTTATAAAGGACTTTAGTTTAATCTCTAAACCCATTTGTAACCTCTTAACAAAAGACACTGCATTTGAGTGGACTCAAGAATGTCAAAATGCTTTTGATAAAATTATTCGACATTTAACATCAGCTCCTATCATGCAACCTCCTGACTGGTCTTTACCATTTGAAATCATGTGCGATGCGAGTGATTATGCAGTCGGTGTAGCACTGGGTCAAAGAAGAAACTGTAAGCCTTATGTGATATATTATGCAAGTAGAACTTTAAACAATGCTCAAATGAATTACTCCACAACTGAAAAAGAACTACTTGCTGTAATATTTGCATTAGATAAATTTCATTCTTATTTGATTGGATCAATGACTATTGTGTTTACTGATCATTCTGCTATTAGATATTTGTTGACCAAACAGGATGCAAAGCCACGACTGATACGATGGATTTTGTTACTCCAAGAATTTGACATTGTGATCAAAGATAAAAAAGGAACCGAGAATGTCGTAGCCGATCATTTATCGAGACTAGTAACAGGATCATCTTGTGAAATGACACCAATTAACGATAATTTTCCTGATGAACATCTATTTTCAGTTACTACTACACCTTGGTTTGCTAACATAGTAAATTTTCTTGTGACAGGAAAAATGCCACCGCAATGGAGTTCCCAAGATAAAAGAAAATTTTTGAATGAGGTAAAAAACTTTTATTGGGATGATCCGTATCTGTTCAAGTATTGTCCAGATCAAATTTTTCGACGTTGCATACCCGACAATGAGGTAAGTAGTGTCATTAAATTTTGTCATTTAGAAGCATGCAGATGAAATTTTTCTTCAAAGAAAACGGCTGCAAAAATCTTGCAGTGTGGATTTTATTGGCCCACTTTGTTTAAAAACACCCACAAAATCTGCAAGATCTGTGAAAATTGTTAAAAATTGGGTGCGATTTCAAAAAGAAACATGATGCCTTTGAATCCTATCATTGAAATTGAAATCTTTGACTGTTGGGGAATTGATTTTATGGGACCTTTTCCATCGTCGTTTGGATACTTGTATATTTTAGTTGCAGTTGATTATGTTTTCAAATGGATAGAGGCAATTCCATGTCGAAAAAATGATCATAAAATCGTCATCAAATTTTTAAAATAAAATATTTTTAGTAGATTTGGAATTTCTCGAGCCATGATAAGTGATGGGGGAACTCACTTTGTTAATAAACCATTTGCTTCATTAATGAAAAAATATGGTATTACTCATAAAGTAACTACTCCTTATCATCCTCAAACAAATGGACAAGTTGAATTAGCTAATAGGGAGATAAAGCAAATTTTGGAAAAAACTCTTAACTCAAATAGAAAAGATTGGTCTCTGCGACTTAATGATGCACTTTGGGCATATCGAACAGCTTTTAAAACATCATTGAATATGTCTCCCTATAGGTTGGTTTATGGAAAACATTGTCATTTGCCTGTGGAATTGGAACATAAAGCTTATTGGGCGATCAAAACTTTAAATTCAAGCATGGATGATGCCAACAAGTTGCGTAAATTGCAACTTAATGAACTTGATGAACTCAGAAATGACGCGTATGAGAATTCAAGGATTTATAAAGCAAAAATCAAATCATTTCATGATAAAACAATTATTAGAAAATCTTTTGAGATTGGTAAAAAAGTTTTGCTTTATAATTCTCGACTTCACATATTCTCAGGAAAATTACGATCAAGATGGACATGCCCATATGTTGTAAAACATGTGTATACTTATGGAGCTGTGGATATTGAAAATCCTAAAAATGGTGATATTTTTAAAGTAAATGGACAAAGGCTTAAACCATTTTTAGAATATGAAATCTTTCAAGAAGAGTTTATTTCCCTTTCTGATCCTTGATTTTTTTTTGTTGCATTTAAGTTTGTTTGTTTTTATTTCAGGTTTTCTTAATATTTTTATTTTCCCGGTTAAATGGCGGATAACGGTACTCCGTGACTCTCATAGTCGGTTAAATCAGTTTCCCACAATTGCTGATACAAAAATAAAAAAAAATAATTTTTTTTCTTTTCAAAATGGATGAAATTCTCTCAAAAATTTGTAAATATTTTCCCTCTGTTTCTGAAAATGTTATAAGAAAAATTTATGCAGGAATGTGTGAAAGATTGAGATTGCTAATGCAAAAAGAAATTCCAGAAGATATTCGTCTTGTAATAGAAGTTAAGGTCCGATTAGGAGGAGAAGTTCCACAATCATTGCTCATTCGGTATTTGCCTGGATTAGGAAAAAGCACTTATGCGAAAAAACGAAGGGCCAAAAGTTTAGGGGTTTGTCATAAGTGTGCAAGATGGACTTGTGACAAACGATGCAGATCTTTGGGATGTGTTTCCAATAACATAGAAGATAAAATTGGTTTCATTAAGAATGGGCTGAGTAAGGAGTCTTTAGATAACATCTTATTGACTCTTGAGACGCATTCTAGTGGATATGTGCATATTGAACTTCTCCGTTTATGGAAACAATTCCAAGATGAGCGTCATAGTCTTGGGAATCCGACTAAAAAAGACCCTGTTTGCCAATTTATAAGAAAATTGGATGGGAAGTATATCCTCGACTCATAGAAGGCGTTGAAGCCGTTTCTGGACGTAAAACCAGAGGAAAATTGTGAGCCACAATCACACTACTGTTTATATGCATGTGTGTCATTATTGTTTTTACTATTTATTCTGTTTACAGCTGTGACCCATAGTTTTGTCATGATAACATATTGCTCCTATAAAATCTCTCATCTTTCTCTCTATTTTCGCATAAAAAAAAAAGAAAGTAAAAACATGGCTGGATCCTCTGCACAAACATTGAAAAATATTTGTGTATTTTGTGGGTCGAGTCCTGGAAAAAATGAAGTGTTTGTAGAAGCAGCGAATAATCTTGAAAAGATATTGGCTGAGAGAAAAATTCACTTGGTATATGGGGGAGGTAATATTGGGTTAATGGGATCTGTTTCAACATCTGCTCATCTTAGAGGTAGTCAGGTTTTGGGTATTATTCCTATAGCTTTAGCTGAAGGAAATATTACAGGTGTTACGATTGGGGAGGAATTAAAAGTTTCTTCTATGTATGAAAAAATCACTCAAATGATTGAAAATTCTAATGCTTTTATTGCACTACCAGGTGGTTTTGGTACATTAGAAGAAATTTTTCACACTGTTTCTTGGCACAACTTAATATCCATAATAAACCTGTGGGCTTGTTGAATATCAATAATTATTTTGACAGTTTGTTGACATTTCTTGATAAAGCTGTGGAACAGAATTTCATTTCAGAAAATTCACGACGGATGCTCATCTGTGCTTCGACGGCCGACCAATTAATTGATGATTTGGAAGCTTTTGTTCATAAGCCTGATCCGATGATAACAAAGATCAATTGGTCGCAATCAAGCAGTAAGAAAAGGAAGTTGGAATCATTGATTCAAAAGTCGCGGATTGGTTTGCGTTTGTTTCAGTTTGTTATCTTCAATAAAATTCCAGGTGATATCTCTTTCATTACGTACTCTTTATTAATAGTTATTTTGACATTAGGGACAATGTCATATTCTGATTAGGGGGAGAACAAACTTATAAAAAAAAAAAGAATTTTAAAAAAAATAAATAAAAATAATAATATATATTATTTTAAAATAAAATCATGTTTATTGTTGTATCTTAGTAATTTTTGCAAAAATTGTCATACATTACATGTTTGAAAGATTTAAATTAGAACATGCATTAATCTATTTAAGAATGTTTAAATTTTTATTTGAAAAAAAAAAGTCAATTTTAATATTCTGATCAATATAAAAATATGATTTATGAAATCTTTTTGAGTGATTAACCATTGTGATAATATCAGGTATTAAAGTATATGGCCCAAGATATACCTTATAAGAGTGCCTATAATTTTAAACTCACACATATTTTGTGAGTGAGTGGAGAGGACTGAGAAAACAGATTTCGAGCCTTTATTGATCATGAGAGAGACTATCTATTGTTTAGATCTTGAGTTCTTATTTTGAAGAAAAAAAAAATGATATTTCCTGAAAAAAAAAAGGGGAGAAAAATACAAAAAGAAAGATATTGAATATCTATGTAATTTTTAAGTTATATGCTACGACCCATATATCTCTCATAAAAAAAAACAAAAAACAAAAAAGAGAGAGAAATTTATTGACAAATTAAATAAATATGTGGTCAAGAAGCATAAACTTAGTCTGATTCCATGATGTTATGCAAAAAAAAAAATTAAAAAATAAAAAAATATCAGGAAAAAATATATAATAAGAACAACTAGATTTTGAATCAATGGATTTTCTATCTTTTGATTAGCTTGGCTCGTTTGTCTGTCTGCATTCTGTAAATCATTTTTCTGAGCATTTATCTGTATTCCAACTCCATGAGAGAAATCGTTGCCATAAATTGAAATATTTATTAACCTGTGAGGATATGGAATTGAGACTCTTACTAGGAATTTCTGAAGGCCGTGTACATTTAACTACCTGAAATAAGCTTTGAATTGATCATCTCAAATTATTTCATAAATTATAATTATGATGATCTTGAAATAACTTTGACAGTTTTCAAATTTAATTTAAACACTTAGATAGTTTTGATTACATTTCTATTTAAATTAATCAATATGTTTTGTATTGCTATTAACGCTTAAATTGCTAGGGACTAGCAATAAGCTGGTTGGGAGGTATGATAAACATAAAAAATTGTACATTAATTAAATGTTTTATAATATAAATATATAGTTTTTGTTTTATTAAATGTTTAAATATTATATGTTTTATAATAAATTGTATTAAATATAAGTTGTTGTGTAATTACAAGTTTTTACTATTTTTTACAGGTTCGATAAAACAAGAATAAACTTGGCGTTGCAAATGGGATTAAGATGATTCTTGGACCTGTAGAAAGTTGATGTTAATATCTACAATATTGGTTTCAAGCATGAGATAAAAATCCTCTCACAATTGGGATCAAATTAAGCAACAAATAAAGTTACCAAAGGAGTGGCAGTTTTACCATGCTCTAGTATTTTGACCATATCTCTCAAATTACTTGGTCAAATGATTTGAAAAAAATACCACAACTAGACAACTCAATTATCCACATGTTTCTTTTTATGTGAAGAAGAAAATTCCAAGAAGAAGATTTTCAAAAGTGATGTGTAATATAATATAATATCTTGGAACACCAATGAAGACTTTTGTGTAAAAAAATAATATTTTATTTGTGGTTGTCTCCCCAAATTTGGCTATAAATAGGGGTGCATTGTAATGTATTGAGATATCCCTCATTCTATGAACAAACCTTTGAGTTCATAATATTTCTCTCTATATTTTTCCTTTATTTCTTCATTTAAATATAATTAGCATGTTAATTTCATATTCAAAGTTTTACACTTTGAATAATGAATAGTTAACTTCCTAAAGTTGAGATGAAAAGGTGAAACTCTTGGCATGATAATAAGGTTACTAAAAGGTAAGAATCTATGTTTTATATTATTTAATCATTATTTATTGTTTATGTTATATTTATTTTTTTAAGCATTTTTATACCCTACTTATAAGTGGGAGTTTTGATTTATTGTTGCTATATGTTACACTAAATTTTTGGAACCATTTAAATGTTAGTTTGGTGTTACCAACCATTTAAAGTGGATGCCTTGATTTATTATATATGAATATATTATAATATTAAATTCTTGGAACCATTTAAATGTTTGTTTGGTTTTAACAACCATTTAAAGTGGGAACCTTGATTTACTATATATAAATATATCATAATATTAATTTCTTGATACCATTTAAATGTTAGTTTGGTTTTACCAATCATTTAAAGTGGGAACCTTGATTCAGTGTTTACAAATTTATATAGCACAATAAATACTTGACTACATTTATAAGTTTTGGTATATATTATATACTTATAAGATAATAATATATAACATAATAAAAATATGATTATTTAATATATTGGAACCATTTTATTAAGTGGATTTCAATAATGTTCGTTAATGTTAACTTTATTAAAATACCAAGAGTGGATCCTTTAATCTCAACTACTTAAATTAAAATTTGAACAATTAAAATTTACCCATTATAGATTCAAACAATTAAAATTAAAAAGAAACAAAAACAAAAACAAAACAAAAAGACATTGTAGTGGACTTGTAATTACCTTAGCTTCCCTGTGGATACGATATTCGGACTCACCGAATTATACTACTTGTGGACAACCTGCTCTTGGGAGTGCAACAATCAAAGTCGCAACAGTACTACCGACCCATTTGTGGCGGAGGGTTGGATACGGTCACTGGAGCTGTACTTCCAGTACTTGGATATGAGAGATGGCGACGGGGTCAGATGTGCCACGTACACGCTGAGGGACGATGCATCCCTATGGTGGGAGGGAGAAGCTCATGGGGTGGATTTGGCTACCCTTACTTAGAACTAGTTCAAGGACATATTCTACAATAAGTACTTTGTAACTGATGTCAAGGGACGCCTGACGCGAGAGTATACGAGTCTCCGACATGGGGACTTGTCTATGGCGGAGTTTATCAGGAGATTCGACAGGGGCTGTCACTTTGTGCCCCTTATAGCGAGAGATGCGGCATAAAAGTTGAGGCACTTTATGGATGGCCTCAGACTCAATATACGCTGGGATGTCATGTTAATGAGGTCGGATACTTATGATGCTGCCACCGCTTGAGCATTTCAGGCAGAGCTGGACCTGAGGGATATAAATGTGGAGATGCAACGGAAAAGGCATTAGGCCAGCAGAGTTCTCAGCCGTAGAAGAAACAGTTTAACATGACACCCAAGAATCAAGGACAGTAGAAGCCCCAGGGAAAGTTCATGAAGCCCGAAAATCAGAAGCCACCACAGGCTCCAAGGGCTCCTTAGCCGTAGGAGAGACAGCCTTGCAAGCAGTGCAACCTGTTCCACAACAGTAAGTGTATGTGTGGGACCTTCAACTGTTTCATATGCAAAGAAGAGGGCCACAAAGCAGCTGACTGCCCTAGGAACAAGGGCCCCACTACTGGCAGGGCCTATGTGATGCATGCCGAGGAGGCGGAGGCCGAGCCAGACTCGACACTGATCACTGTTAATATTTTGTTTAAAAAAATTATTTCTCGACTCGATTCCATGGAATATTATGTTGTTTGTTGGAATTATTTTTGGGATTGAGAACTTAGAATAAAATAGGTTGCATGTTCTAATAGGTGGACTTACAGTGTGAATTGACGTAATTAAAAATTTAAGGGCCAAAATGCAATAACCGAAAAACATAGGGAACTAATTGCAAAAAATCGAAAGCGTAGGGACTGTTTTCAAATTCCCGATTTATAGGGGCTGTTTTTGCATTTTCGAGATTCTTGGAATTGAATTGTTAAATTTCAAAATTTTAATACCTAAACTGACTAAATTCGAATTTTATGGGGGCTAGAATACAATTTTCGAAAAATGAGAGACTAAATTGAAGAAAGTTCGAAACTTTAGGGTAAATTGCAATTTCCAAAAATTTATAAGGGCAAATTTTGTAATTTTCGAAGGACTTCTAGGAAAATGGAGATTTTTGAACATTTTTAGGGTAATCAATTATAGAAAATTTCCTTAAGTTTCAACACGATTTGATTTGATGGTATGTTTTGCCACAGGAAGGATATATATATCAGGTGTAGCCACGTATGTATTGTTAGATTTCGGAGCTACACATTCATTTATAACCAAGTCATTTGTCAAGTGACTAGGAATCATACCAGGATTTGGATTTGGGGTTCATAGTTTCGATTCCGTCCGGAGATCAGATGTTTACCTCGTAGATAGTGAGGAGTTTGCAGCTTCGGGTACATAAAAATGTGGTGCATGCAGATTTGATTGTGCTACCGTTGCCAGAGTTTGATATTATTCTGGGTATGGACTGACTTTCTTCGAACGAGTTGCGATAGATTTTTGAGGCGGGAAACCATTTATTTTTGAGGCAGCCAGATACCAGCAGATGCCGCACATCATTTCTTGCATCTATGCTAGAAAACTTATGAGGAGAGGCTGCCAAGCATTTCTGGCGAGCATTGTGACAGTAACCGAGCCAGTGAGTCAGTCAGAGACTAGAGGATGTCAAGGTGGTCAGGGATTTTCTCAGTATTTTCTCGGAAGATGTTTCAGGCATTCCAGGAGACAGAGAGTTTGACTTTTCTATCGAGCTGATGCCATTTACAGTGCCGATTTCTAAGGCACCCTATCATCTAGCACTTGCAGAGATGAAATAATTGAAGGATTAGATTCAGGACTTGTAGACAAGAGTTTAATTCGCCCGAGTTTCTCTCCATGGGGCGTATCGGTATTGTTTGTGAAGAAGAAAGACAGCAATACGCGGCTCTGTATCGACTACAGGGAACTGAACAAGGTCACAGTCAAGAACAAGTATCCTCTGCCTAGGATCGAGGTTGTATTTGATCAACTTCAGGGAGCATCCATGTTTTCGAAGATAGATCTCTGATCGGGATACAACCAGCTGAAGATGATAGAGTCTGATGTGCATAAGACGGCTTTCATGACGCGTTAAGGGTATTATGGGTTTATAGTGATGTCCTTCGGACTGAAGAACGCGCTAGCGATCTTCATGGATCTCATGAATTGCGTGTTTCAGTCATATTTGGATCAGTTCGTCATAGTTTTCATATAAAACATCCTGATCTATTCGAAGAGCAGAGAGGAACACAGTCAGCATTTGAGGAGTGTGCTACAGACTTTACAAGACAGACAGTTGTATTCCAAGTTCAGCAAGTGTGAGTTCTGGCTAGACAGAGTGGCATTCTTGGGCCACATCATATCCCGATATGGAGTGGAGGTTGATCCCAGCAAGGTTGAGGCAGTCAGAGATTGGCCAATTCCTAAGAGTGTGACCGAGATCCGTACGTAGCTTCTTGGTATTGGCTGGGTATTACAAGAAGTTTATTCAGAGCTTTTCTTCCATTGTGGTGCCCATGAATGCCTTGATAAAGAAGAATGACAAACTCATTTCGGGATCAGAGTGCCAGGAGAGTTTTAAAAAGCTGAAGCAAGCGTTAACTTCAGCGCCAGTTCTAGCTATGTCATCATGGCAAGGAGAGTTTGTGCTATACACAGATGCTTCGAAGCTCGGTTTGGGTTCAGTTCTGATGCAGCATGACAGAGTTATAGCCTACGCGTCTAGAAAATTGAAGGTGATGAGAAGAATTCTCCGACTCATGACCTTGAGCTAGCGGCAATAGTATTCGTCCTGAAAATTTGGAGGCACTATCTCTATGAGGAGAAGTGCAAGATTTTCACCGATCACAAGAGTTTGAAGTAATTCTTCACACAGAAAGAGCTGAATATGAGGACATCGGTGATGGATAAAACTGGCGAAAAACTATGATTGCGACATTATCTACCATCTGGGTAAGGCTAATGTGGTCGCGGATGCCCTGAGCAGTAAGCATGTAGTAATCGCTTAGTTGTCGGTACAGAGACCGTTGCAGGCAGAGATTCAGAGGTTGAACTTGCATTTTATGCCAGGGGTGATACTATTAATCTTTCTAGCCTGACATTACAGTCGACACTGAGGGACATGATTCGAGCAGGGCAGACTTCTGACGAGCAATTACATAAGTGGAGGCAGAGGGATGAATCCAAGGGCCTAAGGTTCTATTCAGTTTAGGATGGCATAGTCAGATATCGTGACCGACTGTGGGTTCCTAGCGGTGATTCCCTGAAAGCGGATATTATGAAGGAGGACCACAACACCTCGTACTTCATTCATCCAGGGAGTACGAAGATGTATAAAGATATGCAATCTTTATATTTGTGGCCGGACATGTAGCGAGATATTTTGCATTTCATGTCTGAGTGTTTGACGTGTCAGTAGGTTAAGGCCGAGTATCAGAGACCTGCAGGAAATCTAGGGGTGTCAATCGGGTGGGTTGGGTCGGGTTTCGGGTCAACCCACAAATTTTTTTTATTTTTTTTTCAATCCGAACCCAACCCGAACCCGAAGCAACCTTGAAAACCCCCAACCCGAACACGAACCCGTATAACCCGACTCAACCCGTCTAACCCGTCTAACCCGTCTAACCCGAATTTTATTTATTTTTTTTAAAAAAATTAATGAAAAAAATTCAAAAAAATTAAAAATAATAATAATATTTTAATTTAAAAACATAATAACAAAATTTCCGATTTAAATTTGAAAGTTTAATCGTAGAAAATTAAAAGTATATTTACTAAATCAAATAAAAAATTGTTAAAAAATAAAAATATGCAAAATAAATATTAAATGATGAAAATTTATCATATAAATATACAATAAATTTTGTTCAAACATACAATATATAAAAATATAGGTAATATTTTCAAAAATAAAGTTCGCGGGTCAACCCGCGACCCAACCCGACCCAACCCGAAACTCGCCTAACATGGCACTAACCCGAACCCACCCAACCCGAACCCGAAATACCTCAACCCGAACCTGATTTTTTTCGTCTTGGGTCGTGTCGGGTTGACGGGTCGTGTCGTATTTTGACACCCCTAAGAAATCTGAGACCTCTCCCTATTCCCGAGTGGAAATGGGAGAACATCACCATGGATTTTGTGATAGGTTTACCGAGGACAGCTGGAGGATATAATGCTATTTGGTTGATCATGTATTCGTGAAGATCGCACCGATGAAGGGTGTGATGAGATTCGTAAAGAAGGGCAAACTCAGTCCTAGATTCATAGGACCATTCGAGATCCTAAGAGAGAGTTGGGACACTAGCTTACAGAGTTGCATTACCGTCGAATCTGGCGAGAGTTCATAATGTATTCCACGTCTCGATGCTGTGAAAGTACATGGCGAATTTGAACTATGAGCCTTTGCAGTTGACTCCGAACTTGTCTTTCGAGGAAAGACCTACCCAGATATTGGACAGGCAGGAGAGGAGGCTCCGGAACAAGGTAATCCAAATGGTCTAGGTCAAGTAGTTGAATCATTCCGAGGAGAAGGCTACTTGGGGGACCGAGATGATGAGTCGCTACCCTGAGTTATTCAGTACGTTTTAAATTTCGATGACGAAATTCTATATAAGGGGGAGGAATTGTAAGGTCTAGAAAATTATAACGACGTAACCTGACTGCATGTAATCTAGGGTTTTGCTAAAATATATTTTAATTATTTTTAATTCATTAAATGTATGATTATTACATGGATAGGTGTTTATTTCATGGTTGTTAAAATTTCAATGATTATAGATTTTAGCGTTATTTCGCGTTCGAACGAGTAACGAAACCGGGGTATTTAAGGAAAAATATTTTATTAAATAATTAAAATAACCATGAAAGATTTTCTAAAATAGTCTTGTAAAGTATTTTTACTCATCGGGTCATATTTTAATCGCACGCAAAGGGCTTCTGACAATATTTTCAAAAATGTACCAAAATGAATTAATTTTCGGGAGTGTTTTTGGGGTTGATGGGACTATTTTATTTCATAATGGGCCTAAAATCTTTTTAATCTCATTATTTTTAATTAAGGACCCATTAGCATTAATTATCATAATTAACCCTCCAAAACCCTAAATCCTACCTTCATACCTTCGGCCGCCCTTCCTCCCCATTTCAGCAGCATTTTTGAAATCCCAGCAGCCACATCCCTTGGTTTTTCTCAAGTTTCTTTCAAAGGATCCCCGTTCCTCCGGTGAACGTTCTACGTGATTATCTCACAGTGTTTTAGTGTAAATATGCAAAGGCACGCCTATATCTCATTTTTCTCATCATTCACATCATTATATGTTGATTTGTATGTTTTTGCATGAGAAATTCTTAGGCCTATCATGTTGCATTGGATTTACATGGTTTTGACACAAAATATGCATACGTTTTGACATGTTACTCACGTTTTTTATATGTTGCATAAGGGGCTGCCTGTATCGAGAGCCGTAGGACTCAAGTCGTGGCTAGCAGGTGGTCTTCGAAGGTTAAGATAAGATCGAGACTGGTTTGAGTGATGTTGCGATCGAGTTCTTTCTTGTTCTAGGGTAGGTGATGGTTCAGTCGCGCGTTGTGGGTGGTGTAGTGGTGCAAGGTCTGTCCTAGGCTGTGGTTCAGGCCCTGGTGGGTCTGAGATGTAATTTTGAGTGGTTCAAGAATGCCTGGTTGCGGACTAAGGGTAGATCGAAAGGGGTAGACATGGTTAGGGCTCGTTTTGTGGCATTAGGGTAAAACATGCTCAACAGTGTGCATGGGGCTAGGGTCCTTGGCTAGGTCCGTCCAGGATTCAAAGTTGGGTTAGGAGAGGTTGGTTTGAGTCTTGTCCGGGTTGGTTGAGAGTAGGGTAGAGTTTGGCTTCAGAATTTGATTGGGGTTTTGGTTGCAGGGGGTGGCGCTGCGGCGCTGCTCACTTGGCGTCGTTGAGCCCGGTATTTGGCCCTTGTAGAACCGCAACATTGGTGCATGGCGCCTAGGCGCTTACAAAGCACCGCAACGCTACACCTCCACCGCCTAGGCGCTAGTCCAGTATATCAGGGGTATTAGTTTTTAGCGCCATTGTCTCGTTTGGGTATTGATATGTCATTATGACCAAGATGAGTGGGGGTTAACATGGGTCATACTGAGGTTTGATTAGGAGTCTCTGAAATTTGGTTTAAGTTTGGTTGGCTTCGGGTCGAAATTTTGATGTCCAGGGGTAAAATGGTCATTTTACACGCGGGTCTAGTTAGCAGTCTTGGCAGTGCCCTGATAACCAAAAGTTCATGTTTTAAAATGTATATGTTAATATGAACATGAATTTGTAGGAAAATACAAAAAAATACGCTGCATGCCTGGTTTTAAGAAAATGTACGTATATGCATGATTTTTTTTTTATAAGTGATGAATACGATGACATGTGTTGAAGTAGGGGAGTTGGTTGTGACTAATACAAACACGAATACGAACACAAACATGTAAGACCAAGGCTCAGTGGATGGATAATACTGTCGCTGATGTCCCCTCCACCGTGTACCGCAGTTATATGTAGATGGATCCATCGATTAGAGCTAATACGAAAGTCACAATTAATGATCTAAATTCAATAAAAGTAAATGAACACGTATATGTTGATATGAAGAGATATGTTATAGATACATTTATGCTTTGATATGTTATGTTTAAGCTCATGCTTTTCAAATCATGAAATGTATTTTAATTACAATACTTTTCAATGTTGCAGGTTGTGTATATGTACTTGTTATCACGGTTCAGGTGTGTTGAGTCTTTAGACACACTATAGTATGAATGACGCAGGTGAGCATGATGATGTGGAGGCTGGAGGCGCCGAAGACTGAGTTGGCGGAGCTGGGTGTGTGCACGTTAGCCTCGAGGGCCATACTTTTTCCGCACATTATATGTTTATGAGTCAGGAGTAAAACATTATTATTTTTATACATTTTACATTTTTTTGTATGTTGATGGTTTGACAAGGTTTTGACTGTTACATTTGAGTCCTTTTAAAACCATAGTCTATGAATTTGACGCGCTTAAAATTATTTAACTACGGTATTTTCATTTAGTAGTAAATGATCTTTTTTAACATGCTTGTGTTGATTGTAACTTTCAAAAATAGCTTAAAAAAATTCTAGTAGTAATTTCATAGCAGATTTTACACATTTCATGTCACATTACGTGTTATTGATGGACGTCGAATTTCATCAGCTGGTTTTGTAAGTTCCAAAGTTTCATCCAACTGCATGCAAATCTAAGAAAATGGAAAATGCATGATTAAATCATTTTAATTACATTAATTATATGTGGTAGGCATGTTACATGTTTAAATTTTGATTTTCTATTAGAATGCATAAAACTGTGTAGGGTTATTCGAGACGCGACCGAAGAACGGAGACCATAGATTGTAAAAAGAAAATATTTTTATTAAATGATTATTTTTAATTATTTAACATATGGCATATTAAATATGAAAATTTCGAAAATGATATCTTTTGAGATGTTTTTACATGCCGAGTCATATTTTAAATCGGTAATCGATTTTTGACAAAAACAAAGACTTTTTGAAGGCTCGGTTAATACTTTCGAAAAGTTTCCTAAACGAAATATTTTTCCTACATTCTAATGGGCCTATTGTACTAGGTTTATTGGGCCTAATTAGCTAACGTATTATTTATATTAAAAGATGGAGTTTCTAAACCATAAAACACTTCATAACTCGCGATCAAAGTGTTGGATCTCGGTTTTCTCGTGCCCAAAACGCAGCGGAAGTTTTAAAATTTTTATTTTATTTTTACAATCAAAATATTTTTTTTGGGCATTCGTATGGTTTATTATCATGAAACATACATAAGATGTTAGAATTTATACCTTTGGTGAATTAATCACACGACTCCAACTATTTCGGGTTTAGCGGAGATAGCTCTTGATGAAATCCCTACGAACTTTCTTCCAGAACTTATTTCCTACAATCCTTCTAATCAGGTCCACGACTGAAAGATTTATTCCTCTTCTAATTTGCATTAGAAAAATTAGAAGAAGTTTTTGCGTTGGAGATTAAAGTTTGAGAGACGACTCAAACTTTTCTTAAGAGGGATGGCCGAAAATTTGAGGGGAGGAGGAGAAAGTATTTCGAAAATTCCAAGGTGTAGGGAGACTAGGGTTATGGCTTGATTGCAACTATTTATAATTAAGCCAAGACCTAATAATCATAATTAACATTAATGGGCTTGATTAATTAATTGGGCTAGTCCAACTAGTATAATTAATTAATCAAAGTCTATTAAGAACTTTAATTATTTAGTATTTTGGACTTGTACTCCTACAAGCCCATTAAGCATACTTCCCATCAATTTTAATTTAATATTTAATAAACCCAACTTTTGAGCTTAATAAATTAAATTCATACATTTGAATTATTATTTAAATTATAAATTCAACTCATTGAATTTTATCACCTCCAAAATTTTATATTTAATAAACTCAACTTTTGAGTTTAATAAATTAAATTCTCAAATTTTATAAATTCAACTCCTTGAATTTATTCTCCCAAATTTTAATTATCATAAATTCAACTCCTTAAATTTACTATACAATAATATAAATACAACTTCTTGAATTTATTATCTCAACGGGAACAAACGATCCAGTGCTTGTGTGACCCTCAATAGGTAAGGGATACAGCTAGCCGTGGGTTCACAACTCTTTGTGATTCAGGACATAATCCTTTATTTGAGCTTACCCTTATTTGCCCCATTCTATATATATCAACAATTGATCATGAGAATGTCAAAATCGTAATTCTTATTAAACACATCAATCATAGTAAGAGCGTCTAGTAACATCGCCCCATGATTCCCTAGGTATCACTGATAGTGTCTGCAAGAACCAGTCGATTATGATTACCGTACAGTACGGTCCTTCATATCACATATCTCGATCGAATATGCAACCATTGGTTCATTGAGGGTTGCATAATAATTCGATAACTATGTGATACATATAAATAGTGGCATCGCATGTACCATTGGAGAACTCCTTCTTCAATGTACATCTCATACTCTGGCCAGAGATTCCACGCATTATTATTTCATCAGATCACATAGGATATCCACACCCATAGGTGAGCGGTGAATTCTCGACTACAATGCACTGGCTCCTACATGTGTCGCAACTGTACCCAATCTCGCCACCTGATGACTCTTCTAGTGCCGGTAAACGAGTCAAAGCACAGTCCTAGCATATAGAGCCTCAGTATTGTCCCGGGTCGTAAGAACGAATGGTGTACAATCATAACCACGGACTTATCCTCTCGATGAATGATAATCACTTGGAAAGTCCGAGGGAGGGTTGTTCGGTATAATCATCATATGACTACCCATCTGCATGTTTGGACATCTCTATGCCCTTACCATGAAACAAAGTACACAAAATCACAGATGCTAGTCTTGAGCTCAAGCAACCTTTATCCATGTTTTAGGCGGCTGAATCGACTAGGAACAAATTTAGATCATACAGTGTTTACAAACGAGTTTCAACATCGAGTTACGATTCATTTGTATTAAAGTATAATCAAGGTCTTTATCTAAGTTGGATAACATGAGTATAAAGATAAAGAAATAGCAAACCATGAAATAATGAATTATATTAAAATAAAGATTTTTTATTACAACTGAGTCAATAAAATCACTGGCCAACAGTTGGCTTGTAGGGCATCTACTCTAACAATCTCCCACTTGCCCTAGAGCCAACTACCCATAAACTTTAATCACATTGCTTTGCAATGCTTTTCAAACAATGGTCCTGGAAAGGGCTTTGTAAGTGGATCAGCAACATTATCTGCAGAGGGGACTCTTTCGATTGATATATCTCCTCTTCCCACAATCTCCCGAATGATGTGGAACTTCCTCAATACATGTTTGGATCGCTGATGAGACCTTGGTTCCTTTGCTTGCGCAACGGCACCAGTGTTGTCGCAGTACACGGGGACTGGATCAACTCCATTAGGAATAACGCCCAACTCTTGGACAAAATTCCTCATCCAAAATACCTCTTTGGCTGCAGCAGATGCAGCAATGTATTTAGCCTCAGTGTTGGAATCCGCAACGGTGTCTTGGTTGGAACTTTTCCAAGAGACAGCCGCACCATTAAGCATGAATACAAAGCTGGAGGTCGATTTAGAATCATCTACGTCACATTGGAAGCTAGAATTACTGTAGCCTTCCAATTTCATTCTCCACCCCTATAGACCATGAACAAGTTCTTAGTCTAGTGGGGACCTGGACGCTAATTCATTTCTTAATCGTCTGTGGGAATAATTAAATCAATTATAATAAACAGGGTCTAATTTTTTTTTATATAAGTGTCAAATGCGGAACGTAATGGAATACATTCAATATATACATCGAAACAAAGTACAAGTCTTGTACCATATACAGTCATTTAAAACTAAGGTTTAACAACTACAATTCATGTGTTCAAACCCTATCTATAATCCAAGTTCGTAGTCTCCACTCTAATCACGATCTCTCTCTTCATCTCCTCGACCCTGATCCTGTCCCACCTGTTGTCATGCACACATACAAACACGACAACAGCTGGATAAATACGGTGAGAAATATATCCCAGTATAAATCAACGATACATGCAATCATATTATCAATATAAAGCATGAAACATATATCAGTAATATGTATCAAATCTGAAAACATAGTCAATATAAAATTGTCAATCAGACTCGTGACTCTACTTCTCAGACTAGACTCATTCCTAGTCTAGGGATCCCGGTTTCCAGACGTTGGTATTCCATATTGAATATCAGTAATAGAAGAAACTCCGATTTTATTCAACATCGATATAACCAAACATCTGGTGTCTTGACCTATCCGTCACAGACTTTGGCATCTCCTGCCAATCACTATTCGGTGACAATGTGCAATAGGGTCAATGACGATTCCATCACTATCAGGCCCGTCTGTCACAAGACCAATCGTCTAATACATGATTTCTATAAGTCAATAGAACAAGCAAATCAGTCTAAATCAATGCACACAATAACAATAAGTATGTGGTTTAGGGAAACCCAAGTATATCCTACTCGAGTCATTCTCCCGGTTTGACATTGACTTATACCTTTCTTTAATAGCAGTTCTGACAACGTTCAAGTCTGGAATTCGAAGTCTGTCAATACTCAATCTGGCAATGACAATATCAAGAAGTAATATCAACATACTACTCAAATCAATACCAAATCTGATCAATCTGAATCTAACTCAAAATCAATGGCATAACGGAACAATCTGAATATCCCCGTCAATACAATATCAACAGATATCAATTACCACAACTCATAATCGATAACGGTACAAATCTGATATCACATCTCAATCAAATCAACTCAGAAAATCATAACAATTTCATACGGTATCCGTTCTTCAATCTGGTTTCGATTATACGATGTCTAACATGTCAAGAACATCATATATGAACCATATCCGATTCTGACAATATCATAATTTCAAGACATATCAAAACTTAATAAAAATTACGTCTAGTTGTAGCCTGCGTCGATAGGAACATGGTACCGCAGTCGGATTGAAAATCTGACGGACGGATTGAAATATAAAGGCGTAAGGATTTTCAGCCGTTTCTCTATTCCCTTTTCTCTGTTTCTTAGGCTGGAAATGAAATGTATATGTATATATATATCCAACTTGCATGTCTATGAAACGTGGCTCATTTTCTTGAATTCCAGTCGGCGCTCGGGCGGTAAGAAAGTACCGCTCAGGGCGCGGAATGTTCTGGCCAAATATTTCCTTATCGCACATTGGCGCTCGGGCTGTCATAAACTACCACTCGGGCGCCGCATCTTCTGCCCGAAACATATACTTGTTGAACAATGGCGCTCGGGCGGTCAAAAACTACCGCTCGGGCGCCAATAATTCTGTCCAAAAGTTGTGTAATTCATATGCTTGGCCCAATCCGGTCCCGGAATGATACATCTATCATAAATATCAATTATATATTACAACATTATCAAAACTCAAAATCTACCAACTCGACCCAGTCGACCCAAAATCGACTCAAACTCGACCCAAACCCTAAACCATAAACCAAACCCCAAACTCCACCCACTCGACCCAAAATCGAGCCACTCACCACCAACTCGACCTAAATTTAAAATCCACCACAAACATATTACAATCTCTGTCCACTCGACCCAATGCCCACCCACTCGACCAAAAATTGACCCACTCACCACCCACTTGACCCAAACTTAAAAACTCAAACACATTACAATCTCTGTCAAAAAAACACAAACACATTAATAAAATTGATTGTCTTTAAAGTCAAACAAATTACATATCATTCAACCCTATCTTCTACAAAATTCTCCAGTAGAAGGAAATCTGTTTGTTTTTTTTTTCTTCCACATCTTCTCTTGATCATAGGTGGCAATACTAACATATCATCACGTGGTGACTCATTTTGATTCAGAACAAGATAAATTGGCTCTGAATAGGCTAAGGACCATATCATAATAGAATAATATTCTGAGCACAAGTAACAAAAATTAACATCACAGAAGTAACTCGCTGCAATTTCATGAAAACATGTAATCTTGTCAATATCAAATTCTCTACAGGTACATCTCTTTGATTCCAAATCCACAATGTCACTATTTGTAGCAATTCTAACATTGAACTCAAGACAGCCCAGCTCGTAAACCTTATATCCCCGACCATTATTAAACCTTTAACGAAGAATCGACTCAACAGTTGGAGTGAAATTTGTTGTTGATGTGATGGATGGCATTTTGATACCTTGAAAACCAAGATGTAGTCAGTGTCTGCATATAATATAATAGTGCAATGATTAGAAGTTGTATTTCTTCATGCAATATTGCATTTATAATTCAACACAATTTTTTTTATCATAATGTCATACCGAGATCTTCGGCTATATGCTCAAGTCCATTGATCCAATGAATCACTTTCATCCAAACACTTTGCAGCATCGGGATATATTTTCTTAAACTTTTCATACTCCACGTCAAAGTCGGTTTGTTTATAAATTTTTGCTAAACGCATAAATATTTCGGTACAATCCTTCTTTTTGCAACGAATTTTCATATTTTGAGGCAAGTGCCATATACAATGACCATGGTGTGAATTTTTTTAAACCTCAGCAACTGCAGCAATGATGCCCGAATGTTTGTCTGAGATAATCACCAACTCTTCCTCATCAACCACTACTTCCAAGAGCTTCGTCAAAAACCAACTCCATGAAGCAATGGATTCTACATCAATAACAGCCCAAGCCAAAGAATATTGATGAAAATATCCATCTTGTTCTGAAGCCACAAGTAAAATACCATCATACTTTCCTTTCAACCATGTACCATCAATAGATATGGCTTTTCTCATGCATCTATATCCTCTTGCACTTGCGTCATATGCTAAAAACAAATACTTGAATATATTATGCTCATCTACTACTAAATCTATTATACTACCTTGATTCATTATCTTGACCATTTTCAAATATGAAGGCAGAAGAGCAAAACTTCTTTTTGGATGACCTCTGAAGATATCATGAGCAGTTGTTTGCCTTTCAAGGCTTTATAATAGGTAATGTCAACCCCTCTTATTCCGCATCATTGTCATAAATAATTTTGGTTTAGGTTTTTTTTGTTGCCCCCAAAAGTTATCTACCAACATGTCACAAACGACAAATGAGCTTGCTTTTCGATGTCTTTTACGCATTTCTGTCGAGTCACAATTGTGTGTGTTGCAGTATGTACGAATCACAAAATCTGTTGAGTCCTCATGTTTTGAAGTCCAAATTCTCCAGCTGCAGCCTTTAGTCACACAACGAACCGAATAGATATTTGGGAAAGATTTGACACTCTCAAACTCAAAAGACGAGTTCAAAGAAATTTTGGATAACTATTTCTTCACTTCATTCAGCCTTGCTTGAAAATATTTGATCAATAAATAGGTTGGAACCATCGGTGAATGAATATGTATCATTGTTAGCTTGAACATGAATCTCAGAATCATGAGCTACACCGATGTGCTTGATGTAAGTTTGTTGTATGACATCATTATCATCCATGCACTGCATCTATGTCCTCCACATCATTTTCTCTACTTCAAACGTCATTCTCTTCGATATTTTGAGTTGAACAAGAATTATTTATATATTCCAATACATCATTATTGGTACAATGGTCATTTGAGACAAAAGTTTTATCAAAATAGTGATCATACAGATTTTTTTCATTATTGACACAATCGTCATTCAAATGAGTCACATTTAAATCAACGGACATGATAGCTTGCTCGACCGTAAACACTCACACTAACTCCACCCACCCACTCGACCCACAACACACTACCTACTCGACCCACACACATAGCACACTCAACCCACACTATCTTGCTCGACCGTAAACACTCACACTAACTCCAACCAAAAAAATTCTAACCAAGAACAACCAGACCTAAACCGAAACAAATCTAGTTGCTACAACATTACGATAATAGTAACAACTTTACGAGTATATACTTACTTCTCTTACAAATCTTCAAATTTTTAAATGCTATTTGATTATATTTTGTATCGTTTGCGGTGAGGAACACAAAAAGAGCTAGAATGAAACCCTGAAACCTGGAGACGAGACCAATTAAATTTTTTTTAAAAAAATGAAATCTAACTACCTAATTAATGAGATAATTAATAATATCACCCAAATAACAGAGTCAACTCTCTTTTCTCGATTTAAAAATGTTAAAATCTTTTTTATTTAATTAAATTTTAAATGGATCATATATTTTTTATTGACCCGCAATAAAACGTAGGAATTTTAAAAAAATAAATAAATAAAAAAGTTGAGAGTCATTTTTTTAAAAGCATTTCAACCCTACATTAACAATCCCAAGATTTCAAGTTGGAGAACTTATCAAAATTAATCATTAAGTTGTTGATTCACCGCTAATTGATAAGAATTTTGAAATATTTTTTTTTTTTGTGATTTTATGTCAAATGATCATGCTATGTAGTGTCGGATGGTTTATCGCTGTTACAGTTGATATAATGGTTATAAAGGATCAAATGTGTTTTTTTATGTTGGCTAATGCATTTTATTCTCTCCTTGTAGTCTTAGGTAATATCGGCTGATATTATTAAATATTGTTGAAGTGTTTTTGGCTAAAAAATGTTTAATCTTATATTTTATGGTGGCTATGAAGTACATTAAGTAGAAAACATGTCGCCTTCTTCTGTTTCGTTTCATAAGCATCGAGTCTTCGCCTTTACCAGGAAATTCCCAACCGGCAGTGATCATGTCCCATGAAGAGCTAACGATCATAGGATATGTTGCATCTGGAGAGTTATCATATATGGAAGAAAATGTGTTCTCATTCTACTCAAATGGAAGCAGTTACATGGCTATATGTACACCAACGAACAAGTAGTTATCGACCAAAAATATCTTAAAATAATTGCGCCAACTAAATATGCCAGCTGGCTTGGACTAAATTAATTACATTTTCAGTCTAATACTCCCCCTCAAGGAGGACGGTAGATATCTCGGACAGCCAACTTGGATAGTAGAGGAAGGAGCATTGTGGACGGTAATGGCTTGGTGAACATGTCGGCGAGCTGGTGCTGAGAGAGAATGGGAAGGAGTTTGAGAGTGCCATGTGTAATATTTTCACGAACAAAATGACAATCAAGCTCGATGTGTTTCGTACATTCATGAAAAATGGGGTTGGAAGCAATACGGACTGCAGCAGTATTATGACAAAAGAAAAGAGCCAGAGACGTAACTATAATGTGAAAGTTCGAGAGAAGCTGCTGGAGCCAAGTCAGTTCACATGCTGTTGTTGCTAGAGCTCAATATTCGGCTTCAGCGGAAGAACAAGACATAGTCAACCGTTTCTTGGACTTTAAGAAATAAAAGAGTCTCCTAAAAAATGCAGAAACAAGTTGTGGACTTGCGGGTTTCAGCGCAGGCTCCCCAATTAGCATCAGAGAAAGCCCGTAAATGCAATGAAGAAAAAGCAGAAAAGAAAATTCCTTGCACAAGCATGCCTTTGAGATAGCGAAGCAAGTGATGATCAGCCTGTAAGTGAGGCATTTGTGGCTTGGAAATGAATTGACTCACTTTATATACGACAAAGGTAATATCAGGGCGAGATAATGTGAGATATAACAAGCGCCCGACAAGGCGACAATATTGCGAATGATCAGGAATCATCTCGCCTTCAGTGGAACTGAGTTGAATTCGGGGATCCATGGGAGTGGAGGAAGGCTTAGAAGCTAAGAAACCAGTGTCATCAAGTAACTGTAAGGTATATTTCCTTTGTCCATTGAGACAAACAAATTCCAGTAGCAGCCCGTGCTATCTCGATACCCAGAAAATAACGTAGCATGCCCAAATCTTTGAGTTTAAAATGAGAGCTTAAGAACTATTTAAGGGACACAATTTCAGTAGAAGAAGGGCCAGTAATGATGATATCGTAAACGTAGACCGGAAAAGCGACGAAGGATGAACCCGTGCCTTTGGTAAACAAGGAATAGTCAGACTTTGATTGTTGAAAACCACAATCAAGTAAGGCTTGCGAAAATTTTGTGTACCACTGTCGTGAAGCTTGGCGGAGTCCATAAATCGATCGATTCAACTTGCAAACTAGATGATGAGAACAATGCTCCCCCTGTCGAGCATAGCCCATTGGCAAATCCATGCATACTTCTTCCATCAAATCACCATTGAGAAAGTAATTGTTCACATCTAATTGAACCAAATGCCAACACTTGATCACAGCCAAGGCTAATAAGACTTTTACTATGACTAATTTTGCAACCGGTGAAAATGTATCAAAAAAATCGACACCTTCTTGTTGGGTGAAGCCCTTAGCAACTAAACGAGCTTTGTAATGCTCAATAGAACCATCATCCCGAATTTGATTTTAAAAACCCACTTGTATCCATTAGAGTGTTTACCCAAGGGAAAAGGCACAAGGGACCATGAGTTATATGCTTCTAAGGCATCAATTTCACACTTCATAACAGCACGCCATTCAGAAACCTTGACCGTTTGATGATAAAACTTGGGCTCAACATGGGAAGATATATTATGTGCAAAGGTTTGATATCCAGATGAAAGGTTGTCATAAGAAATAGATTGAGATATGGAATAAAGAGGAGAAGTGGAAGAAATGAGAGAATAAGGGGTGTTGGGTGAGCAAATTATAGTGATATTCATGTAGATATGAAGGTGGACGGGACTGTCTGGAAGAACGACGAGGAGTCACAACATTTGAATGTGCGGAAGCTAATGGTAATGGGGATGATATAGAAGAATCTGAAACAAAAGTTGGAGGAGGCCTTGGTAGAACTAACTCAGGAAAATGATCAACAAGAGAATTAGAACATGGGATGGAATGAAAGGAAAATGTATTCGTGAAAAACGACATCCCGAGAGAAAAATATATGTTTGTTTTTGAGATCATAAACCTTTTACGCTTTTAATCCTGATTGGTAGCCAAGGAACACAGAGGTGCGATCCCAATGATGGAATTTTAAACGATGATAGGAAAGTGTCGACGCAAAAGCGAGGCAACCAAAGGTGCGGAAGAATGAATAATTGGTTGGAGAACCATAGAGAAGCCCATAAGGATAATTAAGTTTAAGCACTGGGGATGGAACTCGGTTGATAAAAAATGTAGCGGTAAGCGCACATTCATTCAAAAAATGGATAGGAACTTTGGACTGAAAATATAAAGAACGAGCCACATTTAACAAGTGTTGATGTTTGCGCTCAACTATAGAATTTTGTTGGGGACGATCCACACAAGAAAATTGGTGCAAAACTCCATGTTGAGCAAAAAAATATTTAAATTCAAGCTCTTTAGCATTGTCGGAGTGAAATATCTAGATAGTAGTATGAAACTGAGTTTGAACCATTGCAAACAATCTTGGAATGACAAAGCTCACCTTAGATTTATGTTTGAGCATAAAGACCCATGTGAATCTAGTACAATCATCAACAAGAGTCACAAAAAAAAACGATCCCCATTTTGTGCAGGTACATTGTATGGACCCCAAATATCACAGTGTATTAAATCTAAAGGCGATTCTAACATGTTATTGTGAGCAATGAAAGTTAACATTCGTTGCTTAGCTTTGGGGCAAACATAGCACGGAGACTAATGAATAGAATGAAGGTCATCACATGGCAAGAGAATCTTCAAGGCCTCAAGAGATTTTGATGAAGGATGAACAAGTCAATTGTGCCAAATGCAGGCTGACACTATTCGTAGGAACAATAATATGTGATGCAGAAGATACAGGATAAAAGATGTACAGATCGCCAACCGATCACTCTTGCCAATCATCCTCTGGGGTGAGATCTCCAGAATAATGAATTGAACACGATAAAAATGAACCATAAGTCGTGATTCTACGGTTAAAGCACTGATAGATATCAGATTAAAAGCAAATTGTGGAACATATAAGGTATCCTTCGGGAACAAGTGAGAACTCAGGCGGACATAGCCAAGTGCAGTTACTGGAATAACATTGTTATCCGAAAGTGTCACTGTAGAGTTCTGCATAGGCTTCATGTTCAAAATAGAGTAGCATCGGAACAAATATGCTTTGATGCACCAGAATCTACAATCCAGAACTTACTAGGCGTTTGAAACGTCCACTACTTGTTTTTCTTAAAAAGTACTAGAATTTTTTTTTCCTTCTTTACTTCGGTCGAAAATATATACATATATATAGACATGTATTTTTAAATTAACTTTGCACCATTTTTAAAAATAAAACAACCAACTATATTTGAAAATTCAAAGAAAGAATTCAAAACATAAAATCGTCAGCCTCTCAAAAGTATCATAAAAGTCATAAAATTTTTAACGTAAACTTAAATCATAAACTTAATTTAAATACGGAAAATGAGTGCTGGTCCTCGAGATGTGTGCACCTTCACTCCAGCAAGATCAACCATCAAGTCTTTCATTAACATCAACACCATGCTCACCTGCATCAATCAAACCTAGTGAATCTATTGACTCAGCAAACCTTAAACATGATAACAAGTAATACATATACAATCACATACAACAATGAAAATACTTTTACTAAAAATAAATTTTCATAAACTTAAACATTTTTCATTTCGTCATATACATTTTACTTTTCATCATATACATATACATTTTCCTTTTATTGAATTCAGATTGTTAATTGTGACTTTCGTATCAGCTGAAGGTCGATGGATCCATCTACATATAACCACAGTACTGGGCGATCGGGACATCAGCGACATTCTCACATATCAACTGAGCCTTGGCCTATCATGTCATCATATCATGCCGATGGCAATATGATCGTCGGGCTCCCTTTGGGCCTTTTCCAGTAAACAGGCTTTCTCTAGGGCCTTTTCCCTCACGATATCTCGAATCATATCATCATCTCATTGTATTAGTCACAATCACTTCACCTCCGCCAACGTTTCATATTTTCATCACTTATAAAAAAATTTCATGCACATATTTTTCTTTTAAACCAAGTATGCGACATATCTTTTAGCTTTAACGTTTCTTCATAAAATTTCATAAACATCTAAAATAAACATTATAACATATATTACATCATTCAGGGAAATGTCAGGACGTCTAACATTTTTCAGGTGTAAAATGACTGTTTTACCCCTAAAAACCTAAAATTCCATATTTATCCTTAGACCTCTAAACGACGACCCAAATCATTCCAAACTTAACTTATCACCTTAATATGCACCCATAATTACTTCTTAGACGTAAGCTTGTGCCCCTCGACTAATTTCCCAAATCGTTTTTAAATCTTAAACGTACCTCCCGGTTTTGACTCGTATGGACCCGAAACTTAACCAAAACTTACCAAAGTTGGAGTAAAGCTTAATAACTCACAACTAAACCTTTTCCAACCCAAACTAAGCCAATTAGAACCCTCGAACCAGCCTATCTATGTAACGTCCCAAAAATTTGAAGGTTCACATGAACCACATGCATGCAAGATTATCAAATTTTTTATGTATTTTAATTAAATTGTTTTAATTGTATCTAGTAAATATGGTAGACATGTTTACATGTTTAAAATATGGTTTCAACTAGAATGCATAAAATTGTGTTTTAAAGGTTATTCGAGACGCGATCGAGAACCGGGGACTATATGAGGAAAAATATTTTTATTATATAATTATTTTTAATTGTTTAATATATAGTATATGGCAAATGTTATTTTCGAAAATAGAAACTTTTGGGGTGCTTTTACACACTGAGTCGTATTTTTAAATGGTATTCGATTTTCGAGAAAACATGAAGTTTTCGAGAACACGGCTAATATTCTCACAAACTTTCTTAAACAAAATATTTTATATAATGACTAATGGGCTTAATGGGCTTATTATACTTGACTAATGGGCTCAAGTTTGCATCATTTGTTTTAATTAAAATAAATAGCCTAAAACTCCACCCCAAACCCCATAATATACACGCCCCTTCCCATCACAAAAACACTAGGACTCTCCCCTCCTCCAAAACACACATACCCACGAGATTTTGAAGGGAAAGCCATGAAAATCTCGAGGAAAAATTCAGCAAGGTTCTCTCCGTCGATGTCCCTCGAATCGCCAAAATGTTTTCGTGCGTAATATACGCAAAGGCACGCCTTAATCTTCCTTCACTCATCTTTCACACCATATTATGTGTTTGATACATTATTGCATGAAAAACATGATACACTTTATATATTTTCGTTTTTATGGTTATATATGCACAAAACTAGTGTTTTCATCTTTTAAAACTCCTCCTAATGATGCACAAAGGGGCTTCCATGGTAGCGGAACTTGAAGGGATGTTTTCCCACATGTTTAAGGGTCCATATATTCATGTTAAAGGGGCTGGACAGTAGGGGTGCAAGGATGAACGAAAATTGGGAAGCATATGGAGTTAGGGTTCGGCTAGGGTTTCATAGAGGGGCTTGCGGCTTTTTCAGCTGATAGGGCACGACCAGGGGACTCTAGGGGGCTGTGTGAGGATCCTAGGGAGGCTGCACGATGCTAGGTTAGAAGGGATAGGTGATCGTGTGAGCTTGGGGGCCGCGCTTGCTTGGGGAGTTGCGGTTTTGAAGGGCTGCTTGTGTTAGAGCTCTTAGGTTTGGTCCAGCGGGTTCCTTAGCAGTTGGTCATGGTCTTAGGAGGGTCAACTAATGTCTGGACATGTGGCTAAGGGGCTGGAGTCGAGATTAGCTTAGGATCGAACCAAGTAGAGGCTAGGTGTAACGTCCCGAAAATTTGAAGGTCCACGTGAACCACATGCATGCAAATTATCAAATTTCTTATGTATTTTAAATAAATTGTTTTATTTGAATTTATTAAATGTGGTAGGCATGTTACATATTTAAAATATGGTTTTCTACTAGAATGCATAATACTGTGTTTTAAAGGTTATTCGAGATGCGATCGAGGAACGGAGACCGGGGGCCATATTAGGAAAATATTTTATTAAATAATTATTTTTAATTGTTTAATGTGTGGTGTATTTTAAATGGTATTTTTGAAAATGGGGTGTTTTGTGGTGATTTTATACGTCGAGTCATTTTTTAAACAACATTCGATTTTCGACGAAAATATGAACTTTTCGATAACTCGGCAATTATTTTCACAAACTTTCTTAAGCAAAATATTTTAAATATTTACTAAAGGGCGTAATGGGCCTATTATACTATGATTAATAGGGCCTAAGCCTACACTTGAGTTTTAATTAAAATAAAAAGCCATCAAACCTCACAAATACTCAGACAACTCACACACACCACACACACAAACACAAGGACTCTTCTTCCACCAGCCAAGCACACACATACACGTAATTTTGAAGAAGAAAAGCCATGAAATTTTAATGAAAAATCAGCAAGGTTGAATCTCTTGTCTCCCCGCCGACGTTCTTCGCATCGCAAGCCGTTTTTCGTGCATAATATACGCAAATGCATGCCTTAATATTCTTTTACTCATCTTTCAGACGATATTATGTGTTTGATACTTGATTGTATGAAAAATATGATACAATTTATATATTTTCGTTTTTATGGCTATACATGCACAAAACTAGTGTTTTCATCTTTTAAAACTCCTCCTAATGATACACAAAGGGGCTGCCATGGTAGGGGAACTTGAAAAGATGTTTTTCCACATGTTTAAGGGTCCATAGATGCATGTTAAAGGGGTTGGACAATAGGGTTTCAAGGATGAACAAAAATAAGAGTCCTAGGGGCTAAGGATTCTTCGGCTAGGAGTCCTTGTTGGTTATGGTTTCTAGCTACTGTTAGAGCATGACTAGGAACCTAAGAGGGCTGCATGATGTTCATAATATGGTGGCATGAGGGTGGCTCGAAGGTCAAGGTCGATGTGCATGCACTTGGACGGGTTTGGGTGGAAACAGGTGCATGCGTTTGGACGAGATTGAGGGGTTGTGGGTGTAGGATTCCTAAGCTCGGTCCAGTAGCGTCCATAGGGGTTCAGTAGAGTCCTAGGGTGGTCAACTAGGGGCTGGTCGAGTTGCTTTAGTCCTAGGAGCGAAGGGATGCATGGCAAGTTAGACTAGGGTTTTCGAAAATAAAAGATAGAAATTCAGTAGGCTTGTAGGGAAGTTCCGAAGGTGTTAGGTGGATTGTTTGGGTTGAATATGGTTTATTTAGGTATTATTAAGCTTTGGGTCAAATTTGGTAAAGATTCATTAAGTTTCGAGTACATACGAGTCAAAACCGGGATGTACGTCTAAGTTTTAAAAACGATTTGGGAAATTAGTCGAGGAAATTTGTCTAAGCCTAAGAAATATTTAATGGAGTGTTTTAAGGTATTAAGATAAGTTTGGGATGATTTGGGACATTTTTCCGAGATCTAAGGATAAATACGAAAAATTATGCTTGTAGGGGTAAAACGGTCATTTTACACCTAAATATAATAGACGCCCTAGCAATGCACTGAATGCTGTATTATATATTAATATGATTATTTTAAATATTTATGGAATTTTATGATGAAACGCTAACATTAAAAGATATGTTGCATGCTTGGTTTAAAAGCAAAATGATATTTATATGCATGGATTTTATAAAGTGATGAGAATATGAAATGTTGAAAGATGTGAAGTAATTGTGACTAATTCGAATACGATGATATGTTAATATATAAGGCCACGGCTCGGTTGACGGGTGAGAGTGTCGCTGATGTCCCCGCCGCCCAGTACTGTGGTTACATGTAGATGGATCTATCGCCCCAATACGAAAATCACAATTAACGATTTCAATAGAACAAAAAAGGAATATTTATACGTATATCATGAATATGAATATGTTTATGATGATATGAATATGAATATGTTTATATTGATATGGAAAATGTATAAATTTATGCATGATTATGAAAATGTAATTTAAGTAAAAGTATTTTCACTGTTGCATGTGATTGTATACGTATTATTTGTTACAAAGAATATAGTTTGCTTAGTCTTTAGACTCACTAGGTGTGATCGATGTAGGTGAGCATGATGTTGATATTAGTGGAGGTCTTGATGGTTGATCTTACTGGACTGAAGGTAAACATAACCCGAGGACCAGCGCTAGTAGTTTTCCGCACTTATGTTTATGATCTAGGATTTTAAGTTTATGATAAAGAATTTTACGACTTTTATTATGATTGATTTTGAGTGGTTTTTGAGAGGTTGATAGTGTTAGTATATTTTGAAATATTGATAGTTTAGGTTTGGCAGAACCGTTTACGATTTCATGTTTTTAATTTTTCTTTTGAGTTTCAAATATAGTTAGTTGTTTAAATTCAAAATGGTGTCAAAATATATATGTATATATATATATATATATATATATGTATCGGCCGAATTAGGAGTAGAAAAAAAAATTCTAGTACTTTTTAAGAAAACGAGTAGTCGACGTTTTACTAGGGTTTGTGCAGAAATTTCCAGCAGCGTGCTAGGCTTGATCGAGGTACTTAATTGGTTTGGTTTGGGTTGAATATGGTTCATTTAAGTGTTATTAAGGCCATCTTCAACCCATATCCTCTATTTTTCATCCTCTATCCTCTAAAATAGAGATTCATGATCTCTATTTTCAAAAACCTTCTCCAACCCATATCCTCTAAATATTACCAAATACTCTATTTCTTTAATTTATTTCATTTTCAACCCATTTTCTTTAAATATTAAGAAATACTCTATTTTTTTAATTTATTTCATTTTCAACCTATATCTTTTAAATCTTACCAAATATTTCATTTCTCTAATTTATTTCATTTTCAAATACACACACATATATATAATTAATTAATTTCATAATGTATTATTTAACTAAACTTAATTAATTCGCTAAAGATAACACAACTACATGTGTATTCGACTCGTTTATTTAAAACAATACATTTATTTTGTCATCAAATTGCAAACAAAAGACAACATTTATCAAACAGACATAAAATATAAATCAAGACAAACATAAACGACACATGATTTAAAGAACAACACACAAATTGACCATTAAAAATACTAATATTCCGAATTACTGTACTCCTCCCACAAATGGTCAATAAGAGAATCTCGGAGTGCATAGTGAGCCGATTTATCTTTTATTTTACGATGGCGTGCAAGAAACTCTTGAAATCGGACATGCTCATCCTGTGCCATTTCAACATCTGGGATGGGTGCCTCGCGATAATCTGTGACTGGCACATTCAATTCTCTTTCATCTTCAATAATCATATTATGCATTATAATGCATGTTGTCATGATATCATGCAGCACTTGTTTGCTCCAAACTCGTGCAGGTCCAGTGATTATCGCCCACTTTGATTGCAATACTCCAAATGCTCGTTCAACATCTTTTCTACAACTTTCTTGTCGTGCTGCAAAATATTTCTTCTTTGGACCTTGTGGATTGTGGATTGTTTGCACTAGAGTAGCCCACTTTGGATATATACCATCTGCTAGGTAGTATCCCATGGTGTATTCTTTTCCTTGTATGACATAGTTAGCAGGGGGAGCTACACCATTGGCCAAATTAACAAAAAGATGAGATTTTGATAACACATTAATGTCATTGTTTGAACCTGGTAAACCAAAGTATGCATGCCATATCCACAACTCGTAATCTGCTACGGCCTCCAAAATGATGGTTGGTTTTCCGCTACGACCAGCATATTGTCCAGCCCAACCTGTTGGACCGTTTTTCCACTTCCAATGCATACAATCTAGGCTTCCTAGCATCCCCGGGAATCCACGTTGTTTTCCAATAAGGAGAATCCTTTCAATGTCCTGAGCATTTGGAGACCGAAGATACCAGTCACCAAAAACCTCCACCACAGCCCGACAAAATCTTTTTAAACTTTCAATCGCAGTAGATTCCCCGATTTTAATATACTCATCCGTTGAATCTGTCGCCATACCATATGCTAAGATACGCATTACAGCTGTTATCTTCTGGTATGGGGACAACCCGAGCCTCCCCAACGCATCTACTTTCTGTACGAAGTAATTGTCATATTGTTGAACTGATTCCATAATTCGCAAGAATAACCGACGAGACATTCGAAAACGTCTCTTGAACATTGATTCATTGCACATTGGAGACTCAGAAAAATAGTCATTGTACAAGCGTTGTTCGGCAGCTAATCTGTCTCGATTAATCACAACATGGCCAGTGATCGAGCCTCGACGGTGCAAATTATCACTTTCTTCGAAGTAATTGGAGACAACGGTAGCACTGTTTATGAGTTGGCTTAAAACCATTTGTTGTTCGTCAATGCGATTAAACTCATTCTGTATGTTGGCACTAGGTTGATCTTCGTCGTCAGATGACGACGAGGACGCATAGAAAGAAAAACTTGAAGGACCTCCTTCATGAAAATTCATTTATGAGGAAGTTGAGTAAATTATCAAGAAGTCACTGGTCTTTAAATAAGTGGTGACACTTATTAGTTTAGTTATGTTAGATATTTTAATTTAATTTTAATATTATATGGAATAAAAGCCAACTCATTTTTTTTTGTCACGGATTGTGTATTTCAATAAAGCCAACTGAGATGCATTTCAAATAAAAGCCATGTGATGGGTTGTCTAGTGGTTTCTAGTCACAATCAGAGACAACTCAATAGCCCACTCTTGTCTATATACTAGCTGTCACGGGTTGTGCATTTCAAAGCAAAGCCATGTGATGGGTTGTCTAGTTGCTATCATCTAATAATGAAACTCTATAATATGTCAGAGATGCATTGTACATTTAAAATAAAGTTCTTTCAATACACACCTTTAGATCAGATTTAATTTTAATTGAGACCGTTGATCCAGATTTTTTTATTAAAATGTTTTTGCTATAAATTGAAGCATCATACGAAGCATTGAAACTACTTCTACAAATTGAATAATTATTTACAATCAAATGACTTCATCTAAACGTGGTGCTGCCTTCTCAATCGAGGAGGACAAACTACTCGTGATGGCTTATCTTGATGTCTCCCAAAATCCAATAATTGGTATAAACCAATCACGCGATAGGTTATGGTCACGAGTGGCAGCTACATACAACGAACAACTCGCTGGTAACTCAACAGAGCCTCGAACTACTAAGGCCCTCCAATGTCGCTGGTTCAACATAAACAAGATTGTCCAAAACTTTAGTTCATGTGTTAGCCAGGTGGAACTTAGTCGTCCAAGTGGTGCTTCTGAGAAAGACATTGTGAGTAATTAATTTTTTTTATCATATTTATGTGAAACTATATTTTTTTACTTTATGTGACTAAGATACAATTCATACCGTATTATAGTTGGATCAAGCAAAAGCCTTATTTAAGCAATCAGCTGGGTCGACTTGGCGGTTGGATCATGTATGGTCTTTGCTTAAGGACCAAGAGAAGTTTAGGTCATCAAACGCTATTTTACCGAATTTCATACCAAACCGCGGGAATATCGACTCATCCCAATCTGACTATTCTCCCAACACAGAATCACAAACACCCGATTCTGGAGGGCTATCTGGGTTTGCTATAAACCTGGATGAAGATAATCCATCAGGAGGGAGTTCTCAGCGTCCAATTGGCATAAAAAAGGCCAAAGCCAAAAGAAAAGCTACTGAAGAACACTTGAAGGACATTTCCACCATGGCCAAATGTACTGAGAAAATGGTGGCTGTTATGGAGAATGCTGAGGTACATCGACAACAACTCGTTGCTGTTGAGAAACAAAGGAATGCGATAATGGCTTTTAAAGAAGAAAACAAAATACTAAGGATGAACCCTATGTGCGTTGATGAATCAGTCCGTGCATACTTGATCAAAGAACAACAAAAAATTTGGCAAAAAAGAATGGAGACGGGGGATGGCTCCGACGGAACTTCTACACCATTTGGACAGTTCTTCGGAGGAACTTCACCATCCGGGTCCAACCTTCCACCATACTAGTGTTCTCTCATGGTTGCAATGAAATAAGAATGTGTTTATCTTTATTGTTGTGTGTGTGTTTTTTTTTTATTTTTGGTGATATGTTTATCTTTATTGTTGTGTGTGTTTCTTTATTGTCTACTTTATTATGTCTACAAATATTGCATGTTTATCAAGTTAAGTTAAATCAATAATAAATGTTTGTAGTAAATTATGTTATGTAATTTTTTTGTCATTACATTGTTCATTAATTCTATTTCGTGACTACTATAAATTGTAAATTATAAATAATTCATGCAAGAAAATAAAACAATTAAAATAAATTTTTTATGATTAAATAATTCGAAATATAAAATATAAAATGGACAAAAAAATTATTTAAAATTAAAAAATTCAAAAAATTCGAAATTAAAAAAAGTGGCCAAAAAAATATTTAACATTAAAAATAAATAAAAAAATTCAAAATTATTAAAAAATTAGCCAAAAAAATTGATAAAACTACAAGGGTTATATTGCAATTTTCATAATGGCAATTCTGTAATTAACCCATCCTCCATTTGAATAGTTATCCTCCATTTTTAGAGGATTACTATTCCTTCCTCTAAAATGGAGTAGAGGAATAAAGATGGGTTGGAGGAGAATCCATTCTCTATAATGAAGGAATACTCCATTTTGGAGTTGGGTTGGAGATGCTCTAAGCTTTGGTTCAAGTTTGGTTAAGTTTCGAGTCCATACGAGTCAAAATCGGGATGTACGTCTAAGTTTAAAAAAACGAATTGGGAAATTAGTCGAGGGCTTAAGTTTACGTCTAAGAAATACTTATGGGTGTATTTTAAGGTGTCATGTTAAGTTTGGAATGATTTGGGTCGTCATTTAAAGGTCTAAGGATATATTGAGAAAGTTATGATTTCAGGGGATAAAACGGTCATTTTACATCCTAAAAATGTTAGACGTCCTGGCAGTGCCCTGAATGCTGTAAATAATGATAATATGCTCATTTTAAATGTTTATGAAATTTATGATGAAACCTTAACGCTAAAAAACGTGTTGCATGCTTAGTTTAAAAGAAAAATGATTTATATATGCATGAATT